>NC_141083.1:42870546-43385546 GCF_041138505.1 Cibotium barometz
GAGACCACTTTATTTCAAAAAAGGTTATTACATGGGCTACTGCAATCTAACATTGTTTAAAATTGAAAACACTTTTTGGGTTACTCTATTCTTTAACTCCTTCTATAGGGGTTCCTCTGTCTCTTTGGCAATATATCCGAAACTTTGCCAAGTGCCAATGGCGCTTCCAATCTTCATTTTCCACACAAAAAAATATCTAGAATCAATAGGCTCATCCCGCTAGCATCTTCGTCCAAAGATTACGGGCCTCTGCCATGATTCTGAGATGTTCTATCGCATCTCCGCCCATTTTGTTGCATAAATCTTTGTAAACCCTTTCCAGGGTTTTCTTCAGACTATGGCTAGGGCCATTAGAAGAAGCCTTTAGGGATGAACAAAGGTTAGTGGATGGTGGTGAGGGTTATAAGGAAGAGAACGATAGTGAAGGAGAGAAATACAATGAGAGGGAGAGGGAGGCAACAAGAGGGAGAGGGATGCAATAAAATTTGGAAGTGAGGATTAGAGTCAGAGACAGGGGTAAAATTTATAGATACACAAAGCAAAAAGCAAAAAGGTACTTTGCATGGTTATCCACTAAATTTAGAAAAGTAGATGCATGGCTTTTCCCTAAATTTAGAAAAGTAAATGCATCCCTATCCACTTTATTTAAAAAAGTAGATGAATGGAAAGAACATATTCAAGCCATTGACATATAACCATATTAATTATCTTGCTAAAACATTAAAAAAATGAAAAGTAAATAGTCCTGACTAGAGAATTGCAACATAAAGGATCTTTTCAAAACTACAGTACAATGTCATCAACAGTACTATGTCCTTTTCACATTGTTCTCCTATTTGCTGAACATTCTCACTAGGTCCTCCTTTTTTAAAGTGGGTTGATGTATAAATATATTAAGGTTTGCATCTAACCCAAAGATATGCAAATGTACAAAATAAAGGTTCTTGGATGCATAATATGGTCGTCCAACATCTATCCTAATTTTAACATCGGGACATGTGCATGATGGATTCTTTCCCATAGTCATTCGGTATTTTTCATTGCGTGTGATTCCCCAGTCTCAATTACAAACACTTCCATCTGCCCGACCTTAATGACCAAATGCTCAAAGACTGTAGCTGTACTTGAAATTATCGAATCTATTCTCTTTCTGCCATATCTGATATGCCACTTCTGTACCTTGTTGACCATTGGCCTATGTTCATTTGCTTTTTGACATTGCCCCTTTTGTAACACAAACCCACCAGCCTCCAATGCTTGGATCTCATCCACAGTCAGGTTTGTACCTTGTCCCACTGCCAAACAATCGGGGGTCTAGCAGGTGATTGGACAGATGGTGTTACATACTCTCCAAGTATGATCCATGCTGCTCTTAAAAAACCACATGAACTAACACCTTTTCCCCCCATACCATTCTCTCATACCATAGAAAGAAGGAGCTAGTACACCTTGCCCATAGTTCTTGATGCTCTTTTTGCACTTAACATCTTGGCCACCTAATCATCCTTGGAAAGTTACCTTGTTGTGTAGAGATGTTCGACGTATAGCCCACATTGAATTGTGTGTCACTCTCCACAATTTCTTGCACCTCTTCTTCAGTTGTCTCTCCCTCTGCATTGTGTTGACCACTTGTAGCTAAAGGAATAATGGGTGGAAAGCTTAATCGCCTACCTTATTTCTTGCGTGCCTAGTTTTCTGTGACATACTTTGGATGATGTGATGAGTTATCTTCCTCAAGGTTTATAACTGTGAGTTTTTGACGCTGGCTAATAGTAATGTTATCACCAAAAACATTTGGTTGCACGTGCATTGGTGTGCCACTCACTACTTCCCCCACCAATCTGCTAGTGCTTGACAAACATGGAGCTTTTGATGTTTTGGCCTTCTCCATCAACTTTGTTATTGTAGGGCCTGCTGCAATGCATGCTTCTTTATGGATTGCAAGAGGGAATTAGTGAGGTTTGAAAAACAGCTACATCATATAAAGAGATGGTTCCCCTGAAACCCTCCCTTGCTAACCAACTTGCATGTTTTGTTTATGCTAGATTGGTGGTCGGCATCATGTGTGGCACACAAGCAAGGTCAACATCTTATCACATCACTCCATGGAGTCGATGCTGGACAATAGCATTGTACATGTGATTGATAAATTAATTGATAGAGAGAGAGAGAGAGAGAGAGAGAGAGAGAGAGAGAGAGAGAGAGAGAGAGAGAGAAGCATTAGTTGGTGGGGGGATCACGCCCTTAGTGGGTCATGGTTCATTGTAAGGGGTTGCCCTTAGTTGGTGGGGGTGGGTCGCCCTTAGTTGGCAACCCCCCCACCCACCCACCCACCCACTAAGGTCCAATCACCCTTGGTTGTTTGGGAGGGGGGAGGGATCACCCTTAGTTGCAGACCCCCCCACCCCACCCACTTAATGGCGATGGTCGCCCTTAAATAAGTGGGTGGGAGTGGGGTCGCCTACTAAGGGCGACCCTTAGTGGGTGACCCCCCCCAAACCCACTTAAGGGGCGATGGTCACCCTTAAGTGGGTGCGGGGGCGGGGTTGCCCACTAAGGAAGAACCCCACTTAAGGGTGACCGTCGCCCTTAAGTTTGTGTGGCCCAGGGATCGCCCTTAGTACCCCACCCCACCCCACCCACTTAATGGCGATGGTCGCCCTTAAGTGGGTGGGGGTGGGGTCGCCCACTAAGGGCAACCCTTAGTGGGTGACCCCCCCCAAACCCACTTAAGGGGCGATGGTCACCCTTAAGTGGGTGGGGGGTGTGTTGCATGACAAATGAAGATCAATACAAGGATGCAACAAAAAAGATACTTAGGGCTCTTGTAAAGAGTTCCACTTTGTAGATGAATGTGGGAGAGGGCTTAACAATAATCCCACATGGGAACTTTTGGGAGTTCTAGAATTTTTGTATAAAAGGTGGCTCATTTGAGAGCATGGACACATTGGGCAAACTCATGTTTGAGCTCTCTTGAGAATAGCTCTCCCTCTTCTTCCATAGAGGTGCAAGCTCTTCTCTCTTCCCATCTACATTGTTGTAAGTTCTATTCTTTTGTTAATTCAATGCAATGAGTTGATATTTGTCTCTCTTCTCTTGTCAATTCTCTTGTGTGCATGTTTCTTATTGATAGCTTCAAGGATTGTGTGCATGCTAGGGAAATGAGTATTTGAGAATGAAGAATGCTTTGATCTTGTGTGAGCAATAGCTAAGCTTTCTGCTTGTTTGGATGTATGGATGAGTGGAATGTGGAGTTGAGTGAGCAATAGCAAGATTGAGCTTGAGTGTGTGTTGAGTCTATGTCAATAGTAGTAGTTTTCTTAGCAATCTCTCCATCAAATGGATAAGCTTTTGTGCACTGGTACGGGTTGAATCCCTAGCTCCGAAAGGGATGCAAATCCCATTGGATTGAGCTAAGTGTGGATCATACTACTCTTGCTACAAGTGAGAGAGTTTTTCCGTCTCTCCATTGGCGCCGTTGCCGGGTAGAAGACTCAAATCCGGTTGAGAGTGTGTGGAAACCACCACTATTTCCTCTTTTGGTTGCAAAACCATTGAGTGATTAGGTTAAGTTCGGGTGTGCGATCCTGGTGTGAGTAGATAAGGTTAGGATAAGAAAAAAACTATTGAGCGGTTGAGGTTTCTTCCGCATTGTTTTTTAAGTTTTATTGATTTTATTCCTTTTCAAGTACCGTCATTATGCTTACATTCATTGTTTTTTGCCATTTCATGCTTTCATGCTCTTCGTTAACACGTGATTAGTAAAAAATTAATTAATTAAAAAAGAAAAGAAAAGAGGTGCGTTGCTAAGCTCTTCCATAGCTTATGCAAGCTCCATAGACTCCCAAGCGTGAAGCCCGCTCAAGGAAGAGAGGAGAGAGGGAAAGAGAAGGGAGAAAGGAAAAAAAGAGGAGGAGAGAGGTTGCAAATTTTATTTTTTATTTTTGTTATATATTTTTTAAAAACACACACAAAAGGCATAGGCTGTTGGCTGGCGTGGAGAATGGCCGCGTGGAAGTATTGAGTGGCCGTTGAAAGAGCGTTGAAGGCGGCCTTAAGAAAGAAATATAAATCTATATATATATATAGATATATATTTCTATTTTACAGTTGCGTTGAGAGCTGCATCGTGGAGGGGGTCGTCTGCCTTGAGCGCTGCATTGAGAGGCTGCAGGCTGTCGACAGTGTGCGGGTGGCCACCTGGACGTGGAAGCGAAGGCTGGCCGTAGAAGAAGGTGGAAAGGCGAAGAGGTGGCGTGTAGAAGAAGAAGGCGGCTGGAAAGGCCGCGTGGAGAAAATTTGGCCGTAGCTGTAGAAGGCGAAGATCGTGGGAGAAGAGAAGCCAGCTAATACAAAAGGCTGTGGCGACTGGCTGTCGGCTGTAGCAGTGGAGGCAACTAGGAAGGCGAGAGCGGGAAGGTGACTAGCGCGAAGCTAAGGTGGACGGCGGCTGGCTGTTGTCGACGAGTAGCTGGGCGGAAAGGAGGAAGCGAGAGAAGTGGACGAGTGGAGGCGACTGACGTGGAGAAGGCGTCGAAGGCCCATGTGAGGTCTCTCCATTGGTTGACGGCCGACTGCAGCAGTGGAAGGCGGCCGAGTGGAAGAGAGGCAATTGCGAAGGCAAAGGGTGGCTGCAGCTGACGTGGCCGAATCGGTGGCGCAACAGCAGAAGAAGGCGAGAGGCAGCAGAGGCAGCAGAGGCCGGCAGTGGGCTGAAGCAAACGAAGGCGGGGTGGTGTCCGTTGAAGAAGGAGAAGAAGGCGTGGAGTAGCAGCGAAGGAGTGCAAAGCATTGAAGGCCGAGCGCGAAATCCGGCGTGCGGCGAGCCGGGAAACGGCGGACGAAAAGGTAGGTCCAATTTTTTATTTTTTATTTTTTTCAATTTTTATTAATCTTTCATGTATTTTTTTATTTTTATAATAATAATAATAATAATAAATATAAAAAAACAAAAAAATAATAATATTTTTTTTAAAAAAAAGGAAAAAGAGATTAAAAAAGGAAAAAGAGATTAAAAAAAGAAAAAAGAGATTAAAAAAGAAAAAGAGATTAAAAAAAGAAAAAGAAAGAAAAAAAAAAGAAGAAGAACAATCAAGAAAAAAAAAGGAGAAAAAAACAATTAATTTTTTTTTTATTTTTTTGAATCCATTGTTCCTTATTTAAATTTTTGCATAATTAAAGTAGTTTGCATTTTTTTAATTTTTTATTTTAGAATTTTTATAATTATTGCATAATTAGTAAATTCACATTTTTTATATTTGGTACGAAATTTATTAGTTTTATAAAAAAAAAAACAAACAAACAAACAAACAAAAAAAAACCAACAAAAGGAGAAAAAAACAAAAGAAAATTTAAAAAAAATTTTGATAAATTAAGTATTTTTTAGGAGTCTACTTTTTTGCATAATTTGTAATTCTTTATTTTTTTTAATTTTTTGCATAATTAGTTTAACCTGCATTTTTTAATTTTTGTAACTTTGTGCATAATTAGTATTTTTTAGTGTGATTCATAATTTTTGTGTAAGTTTAAAAAAAAATAAAAACATAAAAAACATAAAATCATTTTAAAAAATATCATAATTAAATAAAAAGATAGGATAGATAGTTACGCCCACATACTAATTCTAGTTGCATTTAGTGATTAGGTAGGTTTAAAAAAAATATATATATATATATATACATACATACATACATACATACATACATACATACATACATACATACATATATATATATATATATATATATATATATATATATATATATATATATATATATAATTTAAAAGAAAAAAACAAAACAAAACAAAAACACATAAAAAACCAAAAAAATTTGACCTTATGCACTTGCGGTCGGGACGTCTTGTAGATTCTGCCATAGGGCCTAGGGCACCTTCTAGAGTACCTACGCAAGAAAGTGGGACCCAATCGGTAGGCAATTTGGCAGATATTGCTGAAACCCTTTCTGAATCCCAATCCGATACCCTTTCCTCTAGAACAACTAGTTCATTGTCCATGAACAATCTAGGGCCGACAAATAGTCATCTCGTAGCCCTAAATAAGACACCCGCAAGATCCTTTAATCCATTTGAAGCCGACACCATGGGGTTAACACTCAATGTGAGACTCCAATATGTCTACACAAATGCTCAAGGAGCTGAGATCTTTAGGGATCCACAACAACGGTATCTTGTTAAGATCGCAGATATTTTCTCAGAACTTGATAGAGCACCTCTAGTCAATGACCAGGGTAACATGTACATGGGTGGAGATGGTGTTCGCTACGAAGTCACCTACCATCCAGAAAAGGTAGACAGATTAGGGGAGCTCTCTAAAACCGAGTTCTTAGACTTATCAGAACTTTCCAGAGCAAGGGTGTCTAGAGATGATTAGCTCATCGAGCCGGACATGCCTGGACCATCCAATGCCCAGTCCTCAAAACCATCCATAGATGATTTACTTCTTGTAGATCTAAATTTGGAAAGGGATAGGAAAGGCAAGAGCAAACTGGATCAGGGGGCTGAATGCCAATGGGAGTTTGTACGACAAATTCCTGTGACAAAGGTCTTACAGGATGACCCACTTCAAGAGGTCTATAAGGACTCGTTAGAGGGATATTATGTCACAACTAGATTGCCACAGTTGGATCTTCCTCTAGCTCATGTGGTGATAGTTGAGAAGCTTGCAGGACACATGAACAGAATAATTGATAAATGGGCCAATGAATACCGAACCTTAGATTGGAAAGAGATTAGGGAACTCACGTGGAAAGGACAACCATTATTTATGGAAGTGTTCTCAACAAATACAGCCAAACCAGGAGAGACAGCCTTTCTTGGAGAAACTGTTGCTCCTCCCCTACGAGAGTTCACTAGAGAGGGACCTTCAACATCTAAGTGGACCACTGCTAGTAGCCCAACTCTAGCACCAAGATATCGTCCTACACCAAATGTGCGACCACAGGTCACATCACACCAACATCTTTCTCTCTATGACAATCGGAGGGTAGGGGAGCCAACTAGGCCTCCTATTAATGTACCTCCTGAAATGCGGGTGACAAGATCTTTGGAGGGGTTTGGTGAGGCTGGTAATAGGGTACCCACACCAATTTTGGAAACATGTGGACCATCTTTCCAAAGGGAGGAACAATTTCCACTGAGAGTGCGAGGCCGTAGGCCCTATGACGAGTATTCAAGACAAGTAAGACCATCAACTCTTCAGAAACTGGTAAAGAAGTATGAAGGGTCAGGAGATCCATACGATCATGTAGCAGCATTTAGGCAAGCAGTTCGAGCTGAGCAAGTGGCTGATAAGCATACTCAAATTGAAGGATTTGGACTCACTCTTGAGGGAAAAGCCCTGGCTTGGTTTCAAGCATTAGAGGCTTCAGACAAATCTTCTTTACGAGTTTTGGAAGAGAGATTCAATGCTGCTTTTTCCTTGATGGGAATTCAACATGACACGGTAGCACACATCTACTCTTTCAAACAAGGCGAGAATGAGAGTGTTAGAGACTGTGTAAATAGAATGAAGCAGTACATTAATCGTTGCCCTGAAGATGAGAAGCCCGCCCAAAGTCGATTAATTTCTCTCTTCTTAAAAGGACTCAAAAATTCGACACTGCATACACATCTCTATGCGAAGAAGCATACAAATTTCAATGAGTGTTGCCATGATGCTATGGATTTCACCGAAGGGTTGTTGACTACGACAATTCAAATATGTGTAGAGAATTGGTAAACCCAGGCTATGTGGAGGAGGAATATGTATCATATTCATCCAAGGAAAATATCTTTGAAAGTCCCTCATACCCAAGCCCAGCACTGGACGTTCAACCAGGGGAACAAAACTCTTTAATGTTGCTAGGCGGCTACCAACCTAGGACTCCAGGCCCCTCAGGTCAATGGCAGCCAAGGAAAGTAGAGGCCAAACCAATGGGCCCCTGTTATGAGTGCGGAGAACCCCATTGGGCTCGTGATTGTCCACATCGCTCAAGGCAAGCATCTCGGTCCAATACAACAGTACAACAGTTTCCACCAATTGAAAGATATTGTCTAGGGTGCTGTGTAGAACACTTCCCAAAAGACTGTCTGCTGAAACCACATGAGGAAGGCACCTCTCAACCAAAGGTCTCACTCAACCTTGTAGGGGTAGTTCCATCGCCACCTTCATCTGAGAATGAGGATGTCGTGCCACTTAGAGTCATGACTAGATCACAGACACGAAATGCCGAAATACAGACTGATGAGACACCTCGAACTAGGAATGCAAAGACAAATCTAGTGGACAAGACCCTACAGTCCAATAGAAAAAAAAACCACTAGGAGGAAGAAGAACCGAAACAAGCAAACTAAAAGTGCATCCACTAGTTCTCAAGAAGCCTCTAAACAAAACATGAGGGATAAAACTTTTACTTCCCAAGAAGTGCATGAGGAACATCAACCTCAACCTGAGCCTAGTGCTAAACAGAATGAGGCTAGTACAACTGAGGATAGTTCTGGGGGTTCTGTTTTTGTGGATAAAGTGAATGAGACTCTAGAGGCCATCATTGATGCTCATAGAAGTCGCATTGCAGCTTTATCTGAGCTACCCAAGAAGCTTTAAGAATACCCAAACCCTCGTGAGGAGAAGATCAATCTAGCTGTACATCAGCAACTCATTAGGGAAGCTCAGTCAATACTTGAGGGACCACCACCACCTATTCCTCGGGGCCCAACCTCTCTTAAGCCAACATTAGAAACTATACCAGAAGTGTCGTCAAGTCGGGAAATGAAAAGTGAACTCATTTCACAAGCTCATAGCGAAAGGTCTGCACCAATTGACACGCATTTGAAAGGAGGTAATCTGCCACCACCTAGCCTTGTCCTCCCATGCAATGATGAAGTTATTGATGCTAATGAGGACATGGCAAATGAGATGTGGGCTGCAGTTCATGAGAAAGTTAATGAGAACATGTCTTCTATTAGTTCGCCTCCATTCTCTGAGGTGGATTTTACCAGGGGCACGGAAAACAAATTTAGACACCCAAGCATCCAGGAGGAAGTTCAAACAATTGTTTCTCCTAGAAGTAAGCATACAATGAAAACCTTACCATCATATCTGGGAGAATATGAGAACTGTTCTCAAACCTTGAGGATACCCTCCATGCATAAAAGGTTGACAAAGGAAAAAGATATGAGTATGGTGCAAGCTATTTTGTCAGCACCAGTGGCTTGTACCTTACCTTTGCTTGATTTGATAAAAATTCGACCTGAGTTGTGGAATGATATTGCCACATGTTTGTCAGAGCAGGTATTGCTACAAAAGGGTCACCATGAGTGTACTATACACTCCGAGACAAAGCATGTAATGCCAATTCCTATCAACAAAGTAGGAAAATTTTGTGAAGACGACCAGGGAAATGCTACCCTCCCATTAGAAGTACGAAAAGTATCTTCAACTGCAATACTTAATAGTGGCGCAGGAGTGGGCATTGTGACAAGGTCCATTTGGGAAAAATGGGGCAAACCAGCTATTAGGAGTACCAGGATGCGCTTGCAGCTAGCAGATGGAAGCTTAGAACATCCCCTTGGGCTGCTTGAGAACATATTGGTCACCACATGTGGGATTGAATATGAGCACACCTTTGCAGTAGTGGATTTTGGAAAACATCCAAACTATGAAGTGATATTGGGTAGACCATTCATGTGACAATTTTAAATGATTCAAGATTGGGGATACAATTATTTGTACCTCCGACATGATTCTGTCATCACAAGGGTCAACCTAAGGAATCACTCATATCGTGATGTAACAAGGTCTCCAATAGATGAGTTTGATTCTGCTTCATCTGAGGTCTCAAAAGTTACATTGTTAGACAGAAGAGAAGATCTATGGATGTGTGGAGCCTCATGTAGGGATTTCAACACTGAGAGACTTAAGGGTAATCGAAGTGTATCAGATGAGGCATACATTCCACAACCCTTCCCTGAGCATTTAATTGATCCATTAGAATGGAGTCATGTCCTTGCAACATTATCGACATGTGCTTTACCGAAGCCAATTCAATTTTGTGACTCAGATGGATATGATATTATTCCTATACGAATGGTACAACCACGTGATCTTCTAGATGATTTGTACTATAGGAATGCATCCACAACAGCATTGCATGTAGAGGAAGTCTCTACTACTCCACGAGCTTTATCGTGTCAAAGGGGTAATGTTTCTACCTTACCCAACCCACAATCAAAATCTGCTCTTGAAGCTCCAAAACAAATGATGTGGATTATTGATGAGTACTCAAGTGAGGGCCATGGCTGGCATGTTCCAACTACTCTAGTTGCTGCTCAAAGAAGGCCGGGCAAGAAGGAATTATCAATGTGGCTACCCAAAGATGCGCACAAACTTGTACCATCTAGTCCAGTTGCTAAGCCTCTTAAGAAGCACATCATTTCTAAGCCTAAACCTCGATGGGTACTCGATGGGTCCCAAAACATGTTCTTAAAGCACAAGGCTATTATGAGGGTGCAACAGCAATTTGGCTTCCAAAATGCCATGCTTTGATAGGGGTAAAAGAGTGTTTCAGAAAGATTCCAAAAGCCACAATTGATTGTCCATATCAGTGGGTGCAAAAGAAGTCAACACAAAATCTTCAAGAAAGGAAAGGTGGCTGTGATAGCACCTACAAATCTACTTGTGTTGATCTTCCTAAAACATGTATTGAAACACCGGCTGTCCCGATTTCTCCTTATTACCCAATTCAACCATCAACTTGTGTACCTACGACAAGTCCAAATGAGTCTCATTTGAGCATAGATTCTAGCATTTCAATGCCTAAATCCTCTTATCTTGCTCAAATTCCAAGACAATTGCTAAAGTTTCCACCGCTTAAAAAGGATATACCAAAAACTAAAGATAAGGCATTAACACTACAATTAAAGCTCTTTGGTAAATCAATGTTTGAATAATGTAGTTCCTTATGCCTTTAGAAGAGGTGTTCTCTCTGAGATAATCTTGTTTTTGATTGGAATTGTCATGATGGATATGAGTGTTCTAAATTTCATTGTTCTACGTCCAGATAACTTATGATGGATATTTGGCGAGATACATGTCCACCATGCATTGACCCTGATAGTACTCGACCAGATCATCGCGGGGGTTATAGTGCTTCTCCATTTCAAACACATTCTAGGTACTTCTATGCTCCCTTAGGTGAAAATTGCTGTGGGCATCACTTTGTCACATTATTCTATGAACAGCATCACCCATTTCCACATTGTCAAGAGTGTGCACGGCTTGTATTAGAAGAAGCTTCACATATTTGTTGGATATGCCGCTCTTACTTTAGACGATATGGCACGGGCTTAATGAAGCAAATTGTGGGAGTTACACCCCAACGCCATAATCTTCTTAATGTGAGAATACCAGAGAGAGGACCAAATCAACGTAGATTACCTGAGGAGGTTCAAGCACAACAATGGAGGGATACAAGCCTAAATGACTTGCAACCACCGATCTTGCAAGCCCTCCTTCCCCAAGCCTCCACATGTCAATATTGGATAAATATGAGTACCTACATTGCGCAGTTCCAAAATCGAAACTGTTTGATTAGAAAAAGGGTCTGTCGCCCTTGAGATACTTAGCGGTCTTTAGATTCTCTTGGCAGAGGTCTCTTGGCCATTGCTTGGGTCTCTTTGGGATGGAACCTTAATCTTTATCACCTTCTACACACACATCAAAAAGAAAAAGAAAAAAAAATTCCAATCACCTTTGCTCATATTTAGGAGTAGGTTTGCCACTTAGGAATAACTTACATACTTGTAGGACATTGAGACTGCGGTCATAACCGGCGGTGTACAAAGCACACTTGCCTTTGCATAGAACTATCTACCACTTAAGTCTCACTTTGACTAGTCTTTACTCACCTATTTTAGTACTCGTTAAAACTTTAATCAGCCTTGCACTTGTATGCTCACGTGTGAAATTATCATTGCTGGTTTTTCTTTTCTTTTCTTTTTTTTTAAATAAGAGACTTTACTTGTATCCATTGTCTTTTTTGTTGCAGCTCTTGCTACTACCGCGCTCGAGGACGTGCGCAAAATAGGAAGGGGGGAGTGTTGCATGACAAATGAAGATCAATACAAGGATGCAACAAAAAAGATACTTAGGGCTCTTGTAAAGAGTTCCACTTTGTAGATGAATGTGGGAGAGGGCTTGACAATAATCCCACATGGGAACTTTTGGGAGTTCTAGAATTTTTGTATAAAAGGTGGCTCATTTGAGAGCATGGACACATTGGGCAAACTCATGTTTGAGCTCTCTTGAGAATAGCTCTCCCTCTTCTTCCATAGAGGTGCAAGCTCTTCTCTCTTCCCATCTACATTGTTGTAAGTTCTATTCTTTTGTTAATTCAATGCAATGAGTTGATATTTGTCTTTCTTCTCTTGTCAATTCTCTTGTGTGCATGTTTCTTATTGATAGCTTCAAGGATTGTGTGCATGCTAGGGAAATGAGTATTTGAGAATGAAGAATGCTTTGATCTTGTGTGAGCAATAGCTAAGCTTTCTTCTTGTTTGGATGTATGGATGAGTGGAATGTGGAGTTGAGTGAGCAATAGCAAGATTGAGCTTGAGTGTGTGTTGAGTCTATGTCAATAGTAGTAGTTTTCTTAGCAATCTCTCCATCAAATGGATAAGCTTTTGTGTACCGGTGTACGGGTTGAATCCCTAGCTCCGAAAGGGATGCAAATCCCATTAGATTGAGCTAAGTGTGGATCATACTACTCTTGCTACAAGTGAGAGAGTTTTTCCGTCTCTCCAGGGTGGGTTTGCCCACTAAGGGAGAACCCCCCCTAAACCCACTAAGGGAGAACCCCCCCTAAACCCACTTAAGGGTGACCGTCGGGGATCGCCTTTAGAACACCCCCAAACCACTTAAGGGCGACCATCGCCGTGGGGGGTAGGGTCACCCACTAAGGGTCAGCCCCCCCAAACCACCCACTTAAGGGTGACCGTCGCCCTTCAGTGGTGGGCGACGGCCCACTGAAGGGTGAGGGCCCACCCACTAAGGTCAACCGTCACCCTTAGTGGGCGAAAGGGAGACCGTCACCCTTAGTGGGGGGGGCGAGGGCCCACCCACTAAGGTCAACCGTCACCCTTAGTGGGCGAAAGGGAGACCGTCACCCTTAGTGGGGGGGCCCACCCACTAAGGGCGATGGTCGCCCCCTTAAGTGGGTGGGGGGGAGGGGTCGCCACAACTAATGGCGACCATTGCCCTTAGTTGGCGATCCCCCCACCTATTAAGGACAGTGGTCCCCCCATCTACACCGTCACCCTTAGTGGGGGGGCCCGCCTACCCACTAAGGGCGATGGTCGCCCCCTTAAGTGGGTGGGGGGAGGGGTCGCCACAACTAATGGGCGACCATTTCCCTTAGTTGGCGACCCCCCCGCCTATTAAGGGCGGTGGTCACCCCTAGTAGATGGGGGGAGGGGAGGGGAGGGGGGGATGGTCGCCCTTAGTTGGCGACCCCCCTCCCCCCCACTAACTAAGGGCAATGGTTGCCCTTACTTTGTGGGGGTGGTGTCCTACCCCCAGTAAGGGTGAGGTCGCCCTTAGTGGGGGGTGGGACACTAAGGGTGATGGTCGCCCCCCACTAAGGGTGACAGTCGCCCTTAGTGGGAGGTGCACGTGCCCTCCCCCCCTCCATTAAATACTTGATCCCCCTCCCTAAACAAAACACGACAGCCCTCTTTCCCCCCCTGCAATGTGACAGCCACTCTCCTCCCCCCCCCCAAAGCTAAATGCCGTTACCCTTCCCCCCCCCACCCCCCCCAAGCAATGCGGCAGCCACTCTCCCCCCCCCTAAAGAAAAACGTGGTAGCCCCCTCCCTCCCCTCCCCCCCCTAAAGCAAAACGCCATCTCCATTAGGAAGTGAATGGGGTCTTCTTGGGCCCTTTAATTTGCCCAAGCCTAATCAAGGTGATTAAGGAATAGCCAAATGGGGGGTTGCCATGTGGACCCAAATGTTGGGTTTTTAAGAGAGGTGTAAGAGTGGTCAAAGGGTGCACTTTTTCGCCCAAGGGGGAGGGGGGGCAATTTTACAATTTTCGGACCTCCATAACTTCTACATACAAGCTCCGATTTGAGCGGAGATTACAGATCCGTGATCTACGCATCAAGAGCTTTCCATAGATATGTTACATGATATGGTTTTATCCGCTAGATTTTAAATTCCATTTTCCCTCCAAAATTCAAATTCGAATAAAGTAGCCGTTTTGAAGCTTCTAATTAGAAAACGTTTCTTCTTAAGAGAAAAGGTTTGACTCCCTTAAACTGCCAAATAAAAGGGCCCAAGAAGCCTTCCATTGAGGTCCTAATGCCCTCCTCCTAACAGCAAAACGTCCCTCCCCTCCTTAAAAGAAAAACTCTCACCTCTCCCCCATAAAACGATAGCCTCCTCTCCTTCTCTCTCACAGGCTCTCTCCCTCCCTAAACCCTAAAAGGATAATACTCTCCCTCTCTCTCTTTCACACACTCTCTTTCTCTCTCTCATGGAACTCCCCTTCTCTCTCTCTCTCTCTCTCTCTCTCTCTCTCTCTCTCACCAACCCTTCACTCTCTTTTTTCCTCTCTTTCTCTCTCTATTCCTTTTCCTCTCATCTCTTTTCTTCATTGTTTCTTCTCTTTCCTCTCTTCTTCTTTGTTTATTACTTCTTTGTCTTCTTTCAAAACCCTATTTTTTAAATTTAATCTATTTTTTTCTCTATTTATATCTATCCCTCTATTTATATTTATTTATTTTTTGTTCTATTTTTATTTTTTTCTTTCTTATATCTTTTAGGACTCTTTCTTCCTTGTTCAATCTCCTTCTTCTCATGCTACTGCTTCTTCCTCATGGCATCTCCCAAATTCCTAAGAGGGACATAAGTGTCCTTGATGTTCAGTGATACCAAGGTAGCTACTGGGACCGTTTTGCATGTAGAGCCCACCGTGGATATTGTCCATGGAATTGCTTTGCCGCTTGGTCATGTTGGCGTGTCGATAGAAGATGTTGAAGTGGGAGAATTTTCTCTTCCTTTTCCCCTCGAAGTTGGTGATATCGACAAGTTAAATCAAACCAAAGGATACATCATTGTGTGGCCAGCCAGAGATTGTGTCAGTCTTATTTTATCTCTCTCCACCTTTCCAATTATGCTCTTTTTTAGAGAGAAATTTGTTTTGCATATGTCGTTGTGTTTAGACTGTTTAAAAACACATCAAAGGAAACCCCACATCCAGAGCATGCAAAACGTGTAAAGAGAACATCTGTCAGCAAACAAGTAAGGCAAGAAGTGACAAGTAGCAAGAAGAGGAAGAAAGTGCAAGAGGAAGATGATGATTAGAGTCCTCCTTGAAGGAATCCAAGTCAAGTTGCTAAGTCTTTGAGGAAAGATGCTTCTTCAAAAAACATTAAAGAAACTAAGGAAGTAGGAGAGGTGGACGAGGGAATTGAAAAAGAAGGTGAGAATGAAGAGGGTTTCATGGTGACTCATGCAACTCGCTTGCGATTACAACTCCTATAAGACAATCTTAATAGAGTGAAGGTTATTGTTTACCACTTTTTATCAAATCTTACATAAGATATCTTTTAGATTACCAAGCCTAACATGTGTGTGTGCATTATAGGTGGTGAAATCCACTCCTTTGCCACCTATTACCTTGTGCAGACTTGTGCCTAACCCCTCTATACAAAGAGTGCAGTTTAGGTACAAGAAGCTGGTGGCAAGGGAATTTTATACGAATGGCTATGTTGCCGATAGATAAAGGTTCATTTGCTCCATCTCCTCATCCCATAATCCTATTAGAAAAGTGACTCAAGATGATGTTATTGCATGGGATAACATCTAGCGATTGAAAAATAGGGAGTTTAAGAATATGATCAAAGGCACAAAGTGGGAATTCATAAGCAACAAGATGTTGCATGTGTGCGATGGCAATCATCAAGTTGTCATATGGATGGAGGAGATTAATAAATGTGAGTCTACTTAAATTGCCTACTTTTTTGAATGCGGTCATCCTTGTATTGAGGCTATCCTTATTAAATTCAATGAGGATAGCGAGGGGGAGTTTCTCACAGTGATAGCTCGCTTAAACATGTAAGAGAATATATGTTTTAAGACGTTTTGAATTAGGAATATTCAATGTACTATGTTTCAATCTTTCATCATAACCTTAAATTTTGTTGCCATAGGGTGAATGAAGTGGTCTATGTTTCTTCTTCCCTTGTGGACAAAGAGTGTCTCATTAGGGCGCTTGGGCTGGCAAACAAAGAAACAATTATGAAGCACACTAGAGAGATAAAGAAGGCATGGATGGACAAGCATGCTTCAACACACATAAAAAAAAGAGCTGCCCATCTTGGTATAACTATGAGCTTTTGAAACTTTCCCAAATAGTATTCCAGGTAAACCTTCAATCTTTAGACACTTGCAATATATGATTAATATTTGCATATCATCCACTAATGTTGTAATTTGTGAATAATAGGATAAGTACCTTGACCCCCCAATAGTAGATAGTTTTCCTGCACAAGAGTTTGAAGAGAAATGGAGAACGACATTTTATAAAGATGAAAGAAAGTGGAGGCATGCTACAAGGCGGCTGGCGGTAATTGCAAACCTTGCACAAGGGGAAGGTTTCTTTGAGTAAGAAATCCTACACTATTTTCTCTGTCTATTTCGTAGGCAACAACATTTTATGGTTTTAATATTGCGGTTTAATTTTGGTGTTGTGTTGCAGACGACTAGTGCAAGTTAACTGGGATGAGAAACCAGATTGTTAAGGATAGACTGTATAGCATGGCAGCTAGCTCGTTTTGCTCCTTGTAGAAATATCAAAAATACAAGGTAATTTTTTCATATACATTCCTGGATGACCTCGCCAATCTTAAGAGACTGTATTTTGGAAAGTTGTTTAAGGAAATGATGGAATCCCTAAAGAAACAAGGTGTGGTAGCTTCAAGCCCTGCTGTCACACCAAGGTTACCAAGCGTGCTGTGTTCAGGTGCGTAACATTTTATAAAGTGCACTTACTACTTGGTTGTACTCTTATATTTGTAAACTAAATGGATATAATAATGTGTACATGGATTTGTAAGTGCCATGCAGAGAAATCTATTGCAGATGTCCCTGTAATCTTAAAAGAGTGGCACAATCCAAAACATGAGAGCACTATGTATACACATCAACAACTTCGAGATCTTTGGGATGCAGGGATATACAAGAGATGCCCATTGTTTATTGACTTTCCAAGTGGCAAATTTCCCAAGAGCAAGAAGGAGATGTATACTCGAGCTTGTAAAGCGAAGCAATCAACCATGGTATGAACTATACAATTAGATATTTCACTTTATTTTAAATATTGTTTCTTATATCTTTTCGAATTGTGAATTCTATTGTGAAGCCTAGAAGTCTATGTGACAAATCACATGTTCAAGGCAAAGGCAAAGGTCTTATGAAAGATGAAGGGGATGATCAAGATGAAGAGGATGATGATGATGAAGGGGTAAAAGTGCCAAAGAAGGATGCAACGAAGGGAAAGGGAAAAGGAAAGTCATTATAGGAAGAGGACAACTTTGATACCTCTCCATCAAAATATGACAAAAGCGATTTTGATGGATAGCACTCGCAAGATCGAGGCAACGCCAAAAGTTAAAGAAGTTAGTCATGCAAAAACACAGGCATGGCACTCTTTTACTTGTGGTTCATTGGTATTATTGCTATATTGTTTGGATACTAACATAGATTAAGTTATAGATTAAGTTATAGAGATTAAGTTATAGATTAAGTTATAGATTCAGATAAGCTTGGCAAGAGGTGAAGCGCCAAATGCACCATTGCGACCAATTAATCCACCTAGCCTGGGTGACCTAACTCCAATACAATTGAATTTGCCAGGTATGATTTTACTCATTGGTAATGATAATGTAAAGTATTTGTGTGGTGCATGCACTTACAAAATGTACGCTTTGTAGGAGTGTCGTCGTACCACGATAGCCAGCGAACATGAAAGTGCTAGTTTCCCTGCTATCATTATAGAAGCCTCGGGTGTTAACAGGTGTAATAATCAATTGTGACCACATGTGAAAAGATTGTAAAGGCATGTCTTTTATATCTCATAATAACAATTAATGTATGACTCTACTCAACATGGTGTGGCAAGACATCATTCTACAAAGATGATGGCATGTGCTGGGCATTCTTTGAAGATAGGCCATGCACTTCTGAACCAGCAGTGTCCACTAGAGCTAGAACATGTCTTTGATATGTTGCACCACCACTCGAGATACCACTTTACCAAGGATCCCCCTTCTGTCTACTCTGACCACATTTTCTGCACCCTCTCCAACCTCGACCCACACATCCCACTTGATGAGCTTACCACATAGCTTGTAGCCACCCTTCACACATCTGCCCGCAGCCACTTTCCCTCGCACACCAGAGCCACCCTTGGACCACTTGGAGGGATTGTTCCATAGAACAGTTGGCATGATGAGGAGTGTCGCGAGACTCGTGTGCCCACATATAGTGGGAGGTCGCTCTGGGCTCCATCACTCACCAACAAGCACGATAGCTCATCTGTTGTCTTATACAGAGGAAGACACAACCCTACCTAGCTCACCTCGAGCAGGAGCTATACCAGTTGTTTCTGGGACGGGACTGTAAGGAGGCCTAGAGGCTCTTCTAGGATTGTTGCCCACCGACCTTGATTACCTCACTTGACATATGGCATGCATATGTCACCTCCCTTTATGACATCCCCAGACAACCACCTCTCCCCCACCCTCTCGAGCCTCCCCATTCCTCCTTCTTCCACTTGAGCATGGTGAAAGATGCTATTGATAGGATGCTGAATGCGAGAGCATAGGACCATGATGGGCTGATTGCCGAGTACTTCTCACATATGCGAGGGATGTATTGGCTTTGCTTCTGGTTCATATCTTTAACAGGACCCTATGCAAGGCTTTCCCCTCGCCAGTCGGTCTTCTAATATCATTGTGCCCATTCTGAAATTAGGTGACCCCATGGATCTCGGTAACTATAGGACTATTATGATTGGTCACACACATGGCCAAGATTTATGGAACTTGTAGCATGAGCTCAACAGATGGGTGGAGGAGTAGAGACTCAGAGCACCAAGGCAGGCAGGTTTCTAGAGAGGGCACTCCACACTAGACCACATCTTCACATTACGGGGTATCATTGAGGATGGGAGAGCACATTGGGCACTATAAATACAATTGCTTTGTGGATTTTGCAAGGCTTTTGACACAATCCCACGGGCTAGATTAATGAGGAGATTGCAAGACATGGGAGTACCGTTTTGACAGAGATGCTTTGGGGGATCTTCACACTCTATGAGTTTGTCATTAGTTGTAGAGTGCAGGCCCTAGGGGGGAATCGAAGGACATACATAGAACTATCGGGTGAAAAAGGGCTGTCCCTTATCTCCCACTCTATTTGGGCTCTACATTGATGAGGTGTTTGACTACATAGATAGACACGGAGGTCCACGAGCACTTTTGGCTGGAGTTTGGGACAAGCCTTTTGCAAAGATTGGGACCTCATCGTAAACCTTTGGAAGACTAAGGTTATGATCTTTAACACCTCCTTGCAGTGGATACACAGATCTGCACAACAGTTTACTTATAGTGGGGAGCCAGTGGAGCATGTGACCTCTTATGTATACCTTGGGATCATTTTTACCAGATCGTGTTTCTCTATGCATATGGTAGCCGAAACCAGATTGATACGTGACTATGCAGCCTTGGGCTCAGTGCTCATAGATATAGTTTCAGGAGCTATGAGGACAAAGCTCTAGCTATTTAACACACTAGTCACACCCGCACTACTATATGGAGCTCCCATCTGGGCTCCTAGTTTATACCATAGGAGGAGACGAAGGGAGGAGCCAATTGAGACAGACATGAAGGATGTATATGATGGGTGGAAGCTGATGGAGAGGCCACTAGAGATGATGATCTCACATATGATTAGAAGTAAGCCATCAGTGCCACACAAGATTGTGCGGGAAAAGATAAGGGATTCACTGATTGTGAAAGAGGATTTTTTACAGACAATGACATACTGGCACAAATTATGGGAGCTCCAACCAGACAGATACCCCAGGTTCGCCCGAGTCCTTAAGACAGCTGGCACTAGATGGAGACATGTAGTGTTGGTATGCCCAGGCGAGAACTTGGTTTGGTATGCATGGCATGAAGATGGAGGCACTCCCTCCATTCCAATATAGCATAGAGGCGCCCTCCTTTGCTCTCAACCGCACAGAGCTGGGCAGGGTCATCAGGAAGGACATTGTGAGATTGGATACTCATAGGACTTGGCACACCCACCCATCTAGCCCCTTAGGACGAAGATAGCCTTTTACAGGGACCATTTTCTTTTCCTGACAGAGGATGGCTTCATCACATGCCCACACTACATGGACACACATCTGTCGTTTGGGGTGGTGCGATGTGAAATTGGGTTAGATCCGCACCTCATCATTTGAGAGTGGAGACAAGCAGATATGGGCCGAGGGGGGCAACTGCACCAGAGGACAGGATATGCACAGAGGCTGAGATAGAGGCCCACTATGTACATAGATGCCCAGTATACTATGAGATTAGGGGGAGGTTCCACTGCCTCTTCCCAGATAGATTTGGACCACTTTCCAGGATCATGGATTTTCGAGACCAAAGATGCTTGGGAATTTTCCTCTTGGAGCTTCATAGAGCAGAAACATGGAGTCCCTTTTGTGGCCTAGACCAGTAGTACCAGTTAGAGGACCAGTATACAGAGATCTCTCACCAACTTCTTCTAGACCAGAGTGATGAGGGTAGATTCACCCACTGCACCGGACCGGCTCATATAGAAGACAACAGCTTTAGGAATTGAACTAGGACATCATGATTGACCAAAATGTTAGACAAATCACCCTTTATAGTCTCTTGACATGGAAGCTAGGTGAACTTTAGAGTGAGTTTAGAGTGCTCAAGCAACTCTTACTTATATACAACATTGTCCACTTTACTAAGTTAGTACTAGACCATAATACCTTAAAGAAAATTTGTGACACTTTCTTGTCTAGAGAGTTTCAAATTTTGGAAGGATCTTTGAGTATATTTTATTACAACCTTAAAGTCAACTTGCTTGCAATTGTTATTTTCATAAGCCCTTTCACAATCTTGTGCTCTTTTGATACTATCCCATGTAATATCTACTATCATAGTCTACATGCTATGCAAGAGATCTTTTATGCATTGTATATGCTCATCATCTAACCTAACGAGGACCAAAGGAGCGTGAGGTTGATCCATGCATTATCATAAAGGCTATAGCTTAGTGTTTGGAAATATTGTAAGAAAACTCCATGTGGGGTAGATACTCTTTCACCTAGATTGCTTCTTACTACATAGGACATCCCCCAAGACTTTTAAGACCTGTAAATCGTCTAATCATCACTCTTTGTAAAGTTAATTTTACTCACACTAAGCGTACTCTCTAACCTTTTGAAGAATGCTCTCCAAAGTGATTTTCAAACTTTTTAACCCTATTGACACTATATCAATGGTAGCTTCCCCATAAAGATACTAAACAAAGAGCTTGGCCAATCTAAATATCTTCGCATCCTTTTTGGTAGGTATAAACCTAGCCATCTTAGTTATTTGGTTTAAAATCACCCAAACCAAGTCATGACCTTGATTTGTCCTTAGCCATTCTACTAAAAAGTTTGTAAATATACTTTCCACTTACCTTATAGAATATCTAATGGACGCAACAAGGCACTTGTTGGTGAGGCACTTGTGCCTCTAAATGTGACACTTCCTAAATTTAATTAAGCATGCTTGCACATCTTGAATGTAACAATGCCAATAAAATTGCATTTTATCTAGTGCATAGGTTTTTTGTATCCCTCAATGATCTACTCTAACTGTTGTGACTATTGCACTAGGTAAAATTGCATTTTACCTAGTGCATAGGTCTTTTGTATCCCTCAATGATCTGCTTTAAGTGTTGTGACTGGCTTTTAATATTTGGGCCCTAAATTTCCCATTGTAGGGTACACATACTCTACCCTTGTAGACTAGATAACCCTTCTCAATGAACTAGTTTATAAAACTCCTCTAAAAATTTCACACTCTAGAATGGTTCAAGACCATCTACACCTGAAGTTGTGATTGATTATATATATATATAGTCCCTAAAGTCACCATTATAGGGCACACATACCTACCCTTGTAGATTAGATAACCCTTGTCAAGGGAGTAGTTTATTAAATTGCTCCAAAGAAAATCTCACTCTGGAATGGTTCAAGATTATCTATGTGTGAAGAGCTTGTCCTAAGCTTATCAGTCTCTAAAATCCATCCTTAGACATATCAAGACGGTGAGTATCAAGAGGACCTATAGCTACAATGACAAATTTGACTCATGATAGAAAATTAATCTAATCTAAAATGTGAATCATTTTCACATTTACCTTGTTAAGAATATACTCCAAAATATAGTAAAGCTCAATGAATTTACCATTGACATACAACTTAAAGTGTCTAAGAATTTTTTTCTTGCTCGTGTGGTTGGTTTTTAGACGTCAGTGGACTACCCCTTTCAGAGTGACTCTTGTCCCTCGAAGGACACTTGGTTTTTAGCCTCCGGACGTCTCCCACACAGATAGTGGATGGTCAGATTGCATTTTGGAAAGGAATTGCATTTTCCTGCTATGGCAAGCTTCGACGACGAGAGAGACCAAGAGCCATGGGACCAGAGTGCACCAGGAGAGGCAGCCCAGCTAGGGCACCAGGCTTGAGTGTCACAGACATGTTCCAGCAGATGATGCGAGCATCATAGAACAGACAACCAAGTTGGATGAGTAGAAGGCACAGATCTTAGCTCTGGAGGAGCGTACCCGCTCTCCAGCATTGCGTTTTCCATCTACTCCTCCCTCTCCTTCTATATCCTAGATACGAGATCCTCGACACAGGGACCCTCTTGCGGTGTCACAGCCGCAGCCAAGCTCTTTGCTTGAGCTGCAGATGCGTGCATTGGAGATCTGACAACGAGAAGATGAAGCCATGCGACGCGTGGAACACGAGCGTTACCTCAGAGCCTTGGATGCCAGATTGACACCGGCGGCACCCTCGAATCATTTTCCTGAGAAAATGAACTAAAGTAAGTATAATGGTAAGCTCGATCCCACAACTCTTTATTCATGGTTACATCAATTTGAAGCTTACTTTGTCGCAGTTAGGAAAACAGATACTGACAGAGTGATCTTAGCCAGTTGGTACTTGGAAGGTGAGACCTTGTTGGACTCAGTGGGCTCATGCCCACACCAGAGCAGGTATGGCAGCTTATGTGTGGGACAAGTTTGTCTGCGACCTTAAGCAGCGGTTTCTACCGCCCCACTACCTTGAGCGACTTGAAGACAAGTTCAGGGGAGCACGCCAGAACGCGCAACCAATCCTTCAGTTTGCCAATAGAATTTCAACTTTATGTCTGCAATTAGGCTTATCTCATACGGACAAGAAAGGGTAGTTTTTGTATGGCTTGGACACACAAATCCAATGGGAGGTGCATATGTTTAGGCCAGCCACCTTTGAGGACGCACTCTCGCTTGCGCGGTGCAAAAATGAAACATAATGGGAGGTGCGTATGTTTAGGCCAGCCACCTTTGAGGATGCACTCTCGCTTGCGCAGGTGCAAAAATGAAACATAATGGTGGCAAGTCCAGGACTTCCTAGTCGGCTTCTCCCAGGGCTAATGCCTCGGGGGGCAAAAGCCAGAACCAGACGAGGTCTTCCCCAGGACGACAGAGCCCGGGAGCCTCTCCAAAAACTCAAACAATACATCTAAGCTTACTCCAGACCAGAAAGCGTAGGCATGCAAGACAGATGGCAAGTTAAGTGCTGAGAGGAACTTTCTCAATACAAGAAGGAGGGTAGATATTTCTTTTGTCATACAAAAGGACATACTTCTCGGGATTGTCCTAAGAAGCCTCAAAAGCCCACCGCCGCCGCCTCCACAGCTTCCGTGGTGAGCTCAGCTCCGCACAGAGACCCCAACGGCTACCCCTAGTTCTTCAAACCTTGGTGCTTCAGTTGGAGCAATTGTTAGCCGGGAGCTCGAAGATAAGCAGAAGGGCGCCCATGACCAGGAGTATGAGCACAACGAATTGCTCAAGTCCTTTGGCTATATAGGTGGCCAGAGAGTTATCTTGTTTGACAGCGGCAGCATGGAGGATGTGGTCACAGAACAGGCCGCTAGGCTTGCCCGTTTCGAGCTCACTTTGGTGGATATACAGGTTGAGGGTTTTAGCACAGGCATGACAACGAGCGTCAAGTATGAAGCTCTAGGTGCTAAGTTAGTGATTCAAGGTGGCATAGAGTTTGTGCGTGACTTTATGGTTGCCCCTCTTGTAGGAGCAGACATAATTTTGGGTATTCAGTGGTTTCACAAGTTTCTTACTGATGTCAAGTGGGACAAGCACACGTTCCAGATCAATCAGAATGTGTCAAACCCCCCCCAGTGACCATTAAAAGTGTGAGCTAGGAATTCCAAACTTTTCGCTCATAAGCCACTTGGCTAAGCAAGCAGTCAGAAAGGCACACAGTGTGCGATGATTTACATCCAGACAGCCCAAACGGTGGCCAGTGCTTCTGAGAAGTACTCCATTCTCCATGAAAAGTTCCAGAAGATTTTTCTTCCGGACAACCTCCCTCCCCAGCTCCCCTCGTCCCCAGAGACTAGAGGACCATAGGATTGACCTCCTCCCAGGCTCAGAACCCCTGAGCAAGGTTTCGTATGGCCTTTCCAAAAAGGCAATGGAATCGGAGTTGGACCGCCAACTCCAAGAATTGTTGCAATCTAGCTTCATCCACCCCAGCGTGTCGCCATTTGCACCAGCACCGATCTTATTTGTCAAGAAGAAAGATGGGTCTTCTCGTTTGTGTGTTTATTATCGTGCACTCAACAAGCTGACTATTAAGAGCAGATTCGCGATGCCTCGAATTGACCATATTCTCGAGAGGCTGAATGGAGCAAAGGTGTTCTCAAAACTAGATTTAAAGAGTAGGTACCACTAGGTACGGATTGTGGAGGGGGACATCCCCAAGATAGCCTTCCGTACACGGAAGGAGCTTACTATGAATTTGTGGTCATGCCATTTGGCCTGACAAACGCCCCAGCTATATTTAACTGCATGATGATGCATATTTTTCAGGATTTGATTGGAAAGTGTGTGTTCATATTTTTGGACGACAAACTCATATTTTCAGCTACGGTTGAGCAGCATGACATTGATGTGGAGAAAGTCCTTACATTGTTGGAAAGCAACGAGCTCTATGTCAATGAAAAGAAGTCAGAATTTTAATTGTTCCACGTGCATTACTTGGGATATATAATTAGTGCTAAAGGCATTCGACTTGATCTGCCTAAAGTGGTCGAGATTGTCAACTGGGAAGTACCTCAGATAGCCTATGACATTAGATCATTTGTGGGTATATGCCAAGCATATTTCACCCACATTGACAAGTTTTCTGACCTCTCGGCAGATCTCACCAATCTGTTAAAGGGAGTGAAAACAAGAAGGCAAAAGATTCGAATGACTCCACGAGCGTTGGAGGCATTCCAGAACCTCAAGGTGGCTTTATCAGAAGCACCTTGTTTAGCACTTGCCTCGTGGGACGAACCATTTCAAGTGATCACCGATGCGAGTAACATCGCAATATTGGAGGTGTATTGCAACAAGATGGTCATCCAGTAGCTTACATGTCTCGTAAGTTACTGCCCGCTGAGAAGAACTATTCACTCTATGATCGTGAACTGCTAGCAGTGATACAGGCCTTGAAACATTGGAAACATTTCCTGTATGGCCGTAACTTTGAGGTTCGCACTGACCATCAGGCATTACGCTGGATTAAGACAATGCCAAGTGCACAGTGGAGTGATCGACAACACTGCTGGAGTCAGATATTCCAGCAATTCGGTGGTATGATTGAGTACATTCCAGGAAAGGCCAATCCAGTGGGCGATGCTTTGAGCAGTAAGGGACAAGTGTCTACGATTCAGACCACTAGACTTGATCTTGTTCGTATAGGACTAGAGGACATGAAGCACACGTACACGGATTTCGAGGAATTCAGTACACAATGGGAACAAGCATTGGATGCCATAGGACCATGCCATTTTCTGATACGCGATGGTTAGCTTTTCTACAAAGGCCGACTATGTGTCATGAAGTCATTCAGGGCAGCTCTTCTCCATGATGCCCATGACGCCATTACAGGTGGTCATAGGGGCATGAATTCGACTCTGGAGAAATTAAACGGCAATACTATTGGCCAAAGATGAGGCGTGATGTGTTTACATATGTACAACGCTGTGACATCTGTCAAAAGGTGAAAGCTCCTCGTGGAAAGAAGATAGGGTTGTTACAGCCCTTGCCAATTCCTGAGGGTCCTTTCCAGGACATTTCCATGGACTTTGTCACGAATCTGCCTCCCAGTCATATAAAATATATTTTAATTTTAATAACTAATATTTAAAAATTTATTCTCATATTTTAGTATCTAATATTTTTACATATTTTATATTGTAATGTATTTTTATTAGTTAATATATAATTATTCTCATAATTTTAATAATTAATATATATTACTTTTTATATATTCTTAATAATATATATAGTCTTATTTTTTATATCTTTTTATTTATTTATATATATACTTTCTTATTTAAATATAAAATATTATAGCTGATTTTGTTTAGTTTTTATTAAAAATATTTTTTATTTTAAAAATAATTTTTATGTTACATATAATAAATTAATGAAGCCATGGGTGGGATGAATGATGATGTGGCATGGGGACTGCTACCATATGATGGCGAGGTGATAATGATGTGGCATATTCATGTAAAACATGCATACATGATATGATATTACATGAGGTGGAATGCCATGTCAACTTATGGAAAATAGCATGCAAAGGTGGCTAGAATGATGTGGTATTACTACTGATAGGGTGATGAATTAGCGACTCAATTAGGTTGACCATGTTGACATGGACAGTTGTGGTGGCAAGTTTAGGTGGCATGGTGCTTATGTAGAGTCTTCCCAAGTTGAGATGAACATAAGGTGAGGTGGCTTAGACATGTAGAAGGTGTACCCACTAAATCTAGGATACGAAAGCTAACTAGGCTTACACATGGCATGGATTCTAGGCTTGGTTGATTACCAAGTCTATAATTACCAATGCTAAATAGGCTTGGGTTTAGAGATGCATGGACACAAAATGAGGATTTTCACTTGTTCGTGTGGTGAAAAAATGGGCTTCCCAATCTCAAATTAACCTAATTTTATTTTTTATAAATTGACCATTACAACTACCTTTACTTGCATGAGTTTAGATTTGCATAAATATTGATATTTTATTATTATTAAATTATAAACTTTCACAAGCTTTCTAATAGCTTACCATAACTTTTTAATAACATCTAAAAACTTCTAACAAATTTAGAATTTTGCCTTAGTCTCACATTCTATCAAACTTCATCTATTTTTTAACTATTAGATCTCTAAAATTGAGCATTGTAAGTTGTTGATCTTATGTGCATAAAAAGTAGTGTTTTTAAAAGCATTTGTAAGTTCTTCAAATAAATTTAAAAATAGAAACAAAACTAATAAATCAAATTTATTATGTTCAAAGTGGCTTGTTGATTGGAGCTAAGATGAAAAAGTTAAAAACATTTTAACATAGTCCAAATCTGCGACATGAGATACCTGCTAAGTGCCAAGGAAATGTATACTTACATATATCCAATTCTTGATCGGATTACATTGTTAGATGCTCAACTTCACGTGTGACGTTCATTCAAAGATATTGTAATGAAATGAAATTCTCTTTGTAACTAAGGATGATTAGATATTAAAGTTGAAGAAAGGCTTGTTTTTAACCTTTTTCGAGGGTGCCCAAGTGAACTTTAAAAATGAGCACCCTTACCATACATCTACCCATACTTACATATATATGCACCAATGATCCTTACCATACATTTACCCATTACAAAATGAGCACCCTTACATTACATCTACCCATTACATATATATGCACCAATGTTTCTAGTCTGTGAGTAGTATTGATGTCAGCAGTCACTTGTATCCGATTCCGATGACATCAATTCCACATCATCGCCACCATGTTCACTGCCTCGAAATAGGCTTGTTTTCAACATATTTCAATGGTGCCCAAGTGAAAAAAGATACAGATGGGAACTCTTACCATGCATTTGCCCATATATATATACACCAATGCTCCTAGTCTGCCACTAGTAGTAATGTGTCAACTGCACCCGATTGCCATGACATCAATGCCAAATCATAAGTGCCACATTATTGCCACCATGTCATCTCACTGCCACATGTCACCACCTACCTTGTCCGACTCTGCCTGCTGCTATCTGATTTTTGGTTGTGCCTTGCATAATCATAGGTGTGTCACATTCTCTCCTACTTGCATGGCCTCTACCCTCTACTTGCTACTATGTGATGTTCGGATGTGCCTTGCATACTCATAGGTGTGTCACATTCTCCCCGACTTGCATCATCGCTATCCTCACCTACATGGCCTCTTGATAAGCTCTCAACAATGGGTGAAACTTGTTTGTGAATTGATCCTCCTCATTAAACTAGACTGTATGTTGGATTGGGTAGCCCTTGAACATGAGGCGATACTAGAGCTACTTGTAATGGTGCAAAACAACCTCCTCCGGTACTATGACCTCCTGTAATTATTTGTTATCCATCAACATAGGTTTACCATCATCCAACGGAGCACTTGGCTTTGGATACTCTATAAGGTTTCTCAAATGAAACACCAGGATGCATCCTCCAAAGGCTTGGTAACTCCAGCTTGAGAACTACATATCACTGAGCTTCTTGATAATCTTGAATGGGCCTTTCTTCTTCAGAGCTAGTTTGGAAGCAAATTCCTCAAGCTGTTTGGATCTTCAAATAAATCCAATCTCCTTCTTTGAAGGTACTATCCCAACGATGTTTGTCAACCTTGTGAACTTGCTTTGTCTACTCATCCAATAGGTGATCCAAATCTAGAACCACTTGGTCTGCACCATAGTTCCTTTTGGAAATTTTGAAAGATTAGGTCATTGGGTTAATAATCGGACGACCATATACCACCTCAAAGGGATTAGGTCATTGGGTTAATAATTAGACGACCATATACCACCTCAAAGGGATTCTTCTTGGTTGATGCCTACATTGTATGATTGAATGCTCTACCAATGGGAGGATGGCCATTTAGCGATGAGCAAGAGAGAACGAGCGAGGGTGCGTTCCAAGCGGAGGGGCAATGATTTGTAATGAACATGAAGACACTTGTAGTATTTTTTTCATGAATATATCATCGCTGGATCGTCCAACCACAACCTTAATTTTTATAAGGAAAAAAAGGTAGACCACAACAAGAAACCTCAACGAGTGAATCTTAACTTCTATTGAAGAAAAAAGTTTGACAACAACAAGAAACCTTAAACCAAGAAATCCGCAACCAAAAAAATGAGATTGCCAAGATGTCCCTAGGAATTTTGTTGGAGCTGGCAACAAAAATATTAGAAATAAAGTTTAAGTGAAGGTTGAAATAAAGTTATCATATTCTTTTGTATTTCAAGTATTAGAAATGTACCCGTGATTACCAAGATTCCACCCAGCTTCTCAATTAGATCTCAAATGGATAAAAAAGATGAGCACGGGACCTTCTTTTATAAGAAGATAGACATGAAGAAGTAACTAAATTGGATTAATTCAAAATTTGGTGAGTGGATTAAGTTAACTCTAAAGTCGCCTTACACTTGGTTGGAAAATAAACTAAATTGTGTAAAAGTGTTCACAGATTAAGTGGATTAAATGAACTCTAAAGTCCCCTTACACTTGGTTAGAAAATACAAACTTTATTTCAACCAATCATCTTTGATGTGCCTACTGTCCCCAGGAACTCTGATCAATACTATCCCCCCTTGGCATTTCCAGAGGAAGGTGCCGATGGCTTGTTCGCGCTTGGCGGCGAGGGTGCGGGCGATGGGGAGGTCGTACTCCTCCAGCAAGCGGTCGATCTTCCACTCGGGCATGGCCTCGTAGTCCGCCCGACTGTACAGCACCGGCCGGTTCTGCCCCAGTGTAGACGGGTAGAGCACCGTACCACCTATTTTATTAAGAAGAATCCTCACGATGATGGGCATGGAGATCTTCCGAACGTCCCTCATTCTGACTTTCACGGCAACTTTGGTGTTAACTTTTGTATCCATGTGAACAACTAGTAACCAGTGGGGCTGCAGCCCTCCCTTCGCAACCACTAAGGAAGGGTGGGTGGGACTAGAAGCGGCCTTTTTCCCAAACCAGAGAAAGAGAACTCAAATAGTGAAACGGAATTGAACATTCCAAAATCGGACGTTCGCAAGATCTCCATGCCCATCATCGTGAGGATTCTTCTTATCCCCAGGATCTCTCTCTCTCTCTCTCTCTCTCTCTCTCTCTCACACACACACACACACTCTCACACACACACACACACACACACACAAAAGTCCGCCAATCGTTTTCATATGAGACATTCACAAAAGTCCGCCAATCGTTTTCATATGAGACATAGACATGACAGGGTATGTACATTTTTTATATGGGCCACAAAAAAATTGGCTTCAATCTTTTATAGATCCATTGAGATTATATCCTATATCCCAAAAAAGAAATATTAATGAAAAACTCCGTCTTTTGAGGGTGAAAAGCTACAAATTATGGGTAGTACCAATCTACCACAAGGGCATCAATCGAATACAAGGCCGTCTCCACATGCTTCCCATGTTCATCTATAGTCTTGCTAAAGACCAAGATATCATCCAAGAAGACAATGATGAATATCCCAAGGAAAGGCTAGAAGATCTGATACATCATTTTTTGAAGGTAGCCGGGGCATTTGTTAACCCAAATGGCATCATAAGAAGCGTAAACGAATCAAATGAAGTCCAGAAAGGCATCTTCTAATATCATTCGGGATGTATGCAAACATGATGGTATCCGAATTTTAGATCCAACTTACTGAACCACTTCGCCCCTGAAAGTTGATCCAATAAGTCATCAATGCGGGATATTAAGAACTTGTTTTTTATTGTGATCTTGTTAAGCACCCGATAGTCCACACATAGATGCGTACTCTTGTCCTTGTTCTTGAGTAAGAGGACCATAGCCCCAAATGACGAGGAGCTTGATGGGCCAAGCCTTTGGCCAACATTTCCTCTAGATGTTGCTTGAACTTTGTCATCTTGAGACTCATCCGATAAGGGGTACGAGAATGAGATTATTAATGTGGTGGTCCTCAAGAAGCCATGACAATAGAGGCAACTCCTCAGGAAAATTAACACGGAGACAAGTGTCCATGCTTATCCAAAATGTAATGCATCAAATCCTCCAATTCATTTGAGTGAATAGCCTCGACATATACAATACATATATGACCACCCTTACCTTCAAGGGTGGATGTAACTACAACATGGCCTGTGTGAGATGGTATGGACTCCCCAATCACCTTTAAGGAGCGGTTGGAATTATCATGGAAAGTCAACCTGTGCTCCTTGTGGTAGACCATGCCTGCATGATCATACAACCATGGGTAGTATAGAATAATACCCACTTGATCCAAAGGTTCCATCTTGAACGTGTGATGTTCATAAAACTCCCCAAATGCCAACACAGCATCCTCCAAAGTCACTGTACCTAAAATTGGTTTGATTTCTTTTGCTTTGCCTCTCATGGTAGCAATAGTTAGGAATATGCCATTGGTTTGATTTCTTTTGCTTTGCCTCTCATGGTGGCAATAGTTAGGAATATGCCATTGGTTTCCATTAGGCAACTTCAACTGCTCAACCACACGATATCTAATGATGTCCTTTAAGGCTCCTCCATCAAAGAGTATGAACACCATGAAGCGTCCCTCGGCACATCACCATATCATGTTGGCCAAGGATACTATGGTTGTTTTTTGACAAACAAACTGGCCTTCTCCTTGAACTTATCCTTGCTCTTACGATTCTTCTTCCTTGTATCCTTGGGTCAACCCCTTCCAATATGCTCGATGAATAGAAGCGTTATCCAAGAGCCATCTTCCTCGTATTCTTTAGATAGCCCTTCTAGTATGATCGATGAATAAAAGCGTTATCAAGTAGCCATATTCCTCATATTCTTTAGAGATCCCCTTCCTTGTATTCTTTGGATAGTCCCTTCCAATATGCTCGGTGAATAAAAGCATTATCCAACAACCATCTTGGTGCCACTTTAGTAGGGGTGAGGTAAGTCACCGAGACTCACCCGCTTGTCTTGTCCTTTTATCATCCTTGGCCTTGGATTGGCTACCCTTGTCTTTGCCTTTCTGTTGCCCTTGTTGGTGAGTTCAATCTTGGAACTCTCTTGTATCTCAAGGATTGTAGCAAGATGAACCGCATCTGAAAGATCATGGGGCTGATGTGCATGAATGTTTGCATACAAAGACGGTTTCAAACCATCCACAAATCACTTAACTTGCTCCAATCATCAGGTAGTCCTTGGAAGCATGAACAAAAGCTTGCGAAAATGAGCAAGATAGTTACATCACAATTGTCCATGTTTTTTGCATAAAATGCTAGGTTTTTCCAAAGATAGAAAGGACAGTGCATTAGAGCACACACAAGAGTCCTAAATTACTGTCTGTATTATGTAATAATACAATTAAATTCAAATACAAGATTTGGCTGAGATAATGACATCAAATCACAACCCTATGACCTTCTATACACTCCCGGGAACTCTTTTCTTCTAGAAATGAGCAAGATAGTTGGTTATCGATTGGCCATGGTTTTGCATAAAACGCTAGATTTTCGAGAGATAGAAAGGAGAGTGCATTATAATCATGCATACAACACAGACAAGAGTCCTAAATTACTATCTATACTATGTGTTGAAATATATGATGATGTATAAGTGGTAAAGGGTGAGAGAAAGAGGTCATGTAGGTGTGAACACACCCCAAATAAAGTGGGCATATGGGTGGAAAAGGGTTCTAGGGTTGGCCCAATCCTAGCCCTTGGAGGCCTCACTTTTTGTAACACAAGTAACAAAACACTTAAAGGTAAAGGTCAAGCCAACGTTGGAGTGTTGAAATAGATGGTAATATAGAAGCTTTCTATATCTTGTGTTCTTTCTCTCTCTCATATATGTTGCTCTATCTTGCCATCAACTATTGCTTCCGTTGTGTGCATACTCCCCATAATTTGGACATGGTATCAAAGCCTTGGAAAGGCTAAGTTCCCCTTCAATCCCCTTTTCTTTCTCTCTCACTATCAAAAGCCATTCACATCCTCATCAAGAAAGATGGTGGTAGAAGAAGATGAGAAGCAAAAAAGGCGTTAAGAAGGAAGGCAAAAAAAGAACTTCATTCAAAGAGGAGATTGTGTCATAAAGAGCAGATTGTGTCATCATCAACAAGTTTTTGAAGCTTGGAAGGAGAAGAAGACGATCTTCATCACGCGACAAGAAGAAGAAGAAGAAGAGGAGGAGGATAAAGAAGAGAAAATTTCCGTCGAATATTTCCGTCACTTTTTTTCTGTCATGAATCTTCCTTAAAGTTTTGGAGCCGTGAAGAAGAGGAAAGAGAGTTTCTATTTGAACTTTTGAAGCTTCTAAGTGCATTCTCCTTGTTGTGGAAGGAGGCGGGAAGCTAGTGGTAAAAAAAAACACAGCACGTCCATCTCTATTTTCGGCCGCCATCCGTCCATCCTATAGCATTTCCGTTGCCGTGGCCGTCCGTCTACGGTTCCGTCGCCCGTCGAATATTTCTGTTGCCATTAACGTTCCGTCCGCATCGCTGGTACACCTGCCACCTTGTATGGTGGTCAAGCCAAGTTTCTAAGCTTGGCTACTACAACACACTGTGGCAGCCCTTCAACGACATAGCGCAACCGACAACAAAACGCAAATAGCGTCGTCCAACAGAGCAGCAAACGAGCATCTTGTGCTACGCGTTCGCCAACTTGTGGTAAGCGTCCGTCTTTGTTGCTTATGCAACAGTGTGGCAAGACACCGACAACGCCAACAACTACGAGCACGTGAAGGCACCAACAGAGATATTTCAAATTTTTTTCACGTTCAAGTGTTTTTTTTTAAAGAAAAAAAAACTCTCTTATAAGATTCTTGCAACCTTTCAAATGTGTTCCTTAAAACCTTTATTTCTAAGGTTTTCCTTAAACCTTTTGCTCTAAGGTTTTTTCTAAGCACTCGGCCCTTATTTCTTTCAAGCTCAAGGGAAGTGGAGGAAGAAATTATTTTTTACCGTTCTCGCTTGGGAAGTGCAAGTCGTGTGTTGGTCTATGTGGCAGCTAGACTAAAGAAGCTAGCATGATTGGAAGGAGACATGTAAGCACCTATGAGTATGTAAGGCACAATCAAACATTAGATATCAGCTAACATGCAAAGTCCGATAGTGTAGGTGACATGTGGCACTACCACGTGGTAATGATGATGTCATAATGATGATGTAGCAATCAAGTACATGTGGCTGAACAATACTACTGGTCGGCTAGGAGCATTGGTGCATATGTGTGTGTGTGTGTGTGTGTGTGTGTGTGTATATATATATATGGGTATCTAAATCATGATATTCATGTCCTTTCCTTAGTGTTGGACTTCATAGAGCGTTTCTCTATAGGCAAAGAGTGCCCAAGAGTGTACAAAAGGTCAGCATGTGTACGGAAGTTTGTATGGAAAGCTAATAAGAGGTGTGCCATACACATGTCCTGAAGTTTGAATTAATACAAAAAACTAATCACATAAGACAAAATGTTACAAATGACCAAAAGAGGGATGCTTTCAAAACAAATTTCGGTGATGCGTTGACAAAATGGATTTTATAGTATGAGGAGGATGATTTTAAAACCTACAATGACTTGAAAGAAGCATTCTTGAAGTGGTTTCAAAAAGTAAAGATAACTACTTAATCACATGATAAGGTCAAAATTGTGCAACATAAAAAGCGTCCAATGGAAAATTACACTGTAGGATTTTGCACTCTACAAAGTTGGATGAGTGAGGATGGTAAGCCTTCTAAAGTAATGAATGGTTCATGAGAGAGCTAAACATGAAGTTGAAACTTGGAGTAGCAACGTTGAATGTGAAGAAGCCAGATTTGATGGGTTGGTGGAAGTAGCCAAAAGGGCATAAAACACTCTCAACTCAAAAAAGAAGAGGCCTAAGAAGAAGAAGACAAAGCATGATTTGTTTGACAATGACTCTAAAGATGATGACATAGAGGAAGATGGCTCAAATGAAGACTTGGATATGCTAAGGAAAAGAAGCACAAGCGTGGCAAGAAAGTTCAAAAAGTAGACATCGACGTGTTTGAAATGGATGACTTTGTAGCTGCTATGAACAAGTTTTCCACATGGCACGAAATCGTAGCTACTACGAACAAGTTTTCCACGTGTGGCGCAAAATCTCCTAGCAACTCAAACTTTAGAAATGGAGTGTTCTACTCTTTATGCAAAAATAAGGGCCACTAGAAGGAATAATGTAAAACGAGTCCAACATGTGGCATATATTAGGCCTCAAATATCTAATAGAGAGGTACAAGTGCAACATTTGGAATAGACCGCCAACATAGACCATCAATGCAGTGACCAATGTTCAACGATGAGTAGTAGTCGAAGCACCTAGATGATAGAGAGGTACAAGTGCAACATTTGGAATCTACATAGACCATCAATGCAGTGACCAATGTTCAACAATGAGTAGTAGTCGAAGCACCTAGATGATAGAGAGGTACAAGTGCAACATTTGGAATCTACATAGACCATCAATGCAGTGACCAATGTTCAACAATGAGTAGTAGCCGAAGCACCTAGATGATAGAACAATGGAGGTAGCAAAGGAAGAGGTCGGATGAGCTATCCTTCACTAGAAGGAATGCAATGTTGCAAAGGATTGGGACACCGAAAATCCAAGTGTCAAATATGGATGAAGTACCAATAAGAGTTGTAAGTAGGAACATCAGAGGGGCCAGGAAACACTATCAACTCAAAAAAGAAGAAGCCTAAGAAGAAGAAGATAAAGCATGATTCTTCTGACTATGACTCTGGCCCGTCTTAAGTAGCCAAAAGGGCAAAAAACACTCTCAACTCAAAAAAGAACAAGCCTAAGAATAAGAAGACAAAGCACGATTCTTCTCACAGTGACTTTGAAGATGATAACATAGAGGAAGATGGCTCAAATGAAGAGCTGGATATGCTCAAGAAAAGAAGCACAAGAGTGCCAAGAAAGCTCAAAAAGCAGACATTGAGGAGTTGCTATGAACAAGTTTTCCACATGTGGCACGAAATCTCCTAGCAGCTCGAACTTTAGAAAGGGAGTGTTCTACTCTTTATGCAAAAATGAGGATCACTAGAAGGAAGAATGTAAAACGAGTCTGACATGTGGCATATATCATGCCTTCACACATCTAATAGAGCTACTGTCCGTGTCTACCACTTTGTACCTATAAGCTCCTCTACAGTAAGTCTCTACTCCTGTAAAGAGGCACTACTTCCATCATCATCACTTGGGGTGCCATTAGGACGAATACCACCTATGTGCTCTTGTGTAGTGAGCCTACTCTTATCAAGGACACTCCGGTAGGCATCAAACTCATGTGCAGTTCACTCAATCTTTGGAGGCATTTCACAATCCTGGTAGGCATTAAACTCATGTGCACTCCACTCAATCTCTCAAAGCACCTCACCATTTTGGTAGGCATCAAACTCTCTAGTAGGCATCAAACTCATGTGCACTCCACTCAATCTCCAGAGGCACCTCATCATCCTATATTCTCTTCTTGATAGCATCAACTCCTAAGTCACTCAAGTTTATGTAAAATTAAGTGGCATGCTAGTCCTAGTATCAACACGGCATCAAACTCTCTAGTAGGCATCAAACTCATGGGCACTCCACTCAATCTCTAGAGGCACCTCATCATCCTATATTCTCTTCTTGATAGCATCAACTCCTAAGTCACTCAAGTTTATGTAAAATTAAGTGGCATGCTAGTCCTAGTATCAACACGAGCAAAGCTGGGATGGAGGTAATTGATGCCTAAAACTTAGTACATCACTAACAATCGACTAATGCGCTCTTGATAAGAGGGATATACCAAGAAATGTACTAGCTCCTAAGTGATACAGGACAAATGTCCATGTCTAAGAGAATATTTACTAAGTGTATCCACATCCTTGAGACATAGAGCGCAACAAACTTGGTGGAGAAATGACAACGCATCTCGAGAGAGAGGTCATGAAAAGACTTCTATAACACGATGTGGATATAATGGTAAGTAAGGCATCTCTCAAACATGCAAAATCAACTACTATGCTATGCAATCCTCTCCATAATTATTTGTTACTCTGTCTTGGATCTAGCACGCTTGGTCTCTACTCTAGCTTGGTGAAGATGTGTCTCCATCTCATGAACTACCTTCTAAAAAAGAAAAGTACATGAAAAGTTGATTATTCTCTCTAAATAGATATAACTTAAAAATTTCACAAAGTAGATGGGAATCTAGTGGTTGCTTGACATCTTCCCATATGTGGCAACATATCGACTGTAGATATGTGCCATTATACAATTATGTAAACAACATTACATATTAAGGGACATCCTTAACCTAAGCCATATACCAAGAAAAAGATCCAACTCTAATAAAACCAAGACCACACACCTCGTAATATACCAAGCCACGTGATATAGAGAAATATGATGATGTTCTATTCACTCATCTACATAAACAAAATTGAGCATTTCTCTATAGGCAAAGTGCTAGCTAGGAGTATACAATAGTTAGGTCAAAAGGTTCTGATTTGATGTCTTCATTCTAAGCCACATTTTATACTTAAATTCACTTGTATTACTTCTTTCTTGTACAGAATATAGAGGACTCGTGTGTGTTGTATGTGTGATTTTGTACACTCTCCTTTCTATCCCTAGAATACCCTAGCACATAGGCACAAGTGTTCTACAATGTGTGTCTTTTCTTACCTCCTTTGAATGTTGAAAGCTTAGCTATAGTACCTTGGTTAGCCTAGCCATTCCAGTTGGAATCTACCTTTCCTAGTCCATCCTACTCCATGTGGCACCTATCCTTGTTATCATTGACCCGCTTGTTTGATGGTATACATTGGGTTGTAACGCCTCCGTATTGGACTGTCTCACCATGTCGGATTAGCCACCAATATTGTATACCTGAATTTTGTTGTATTAACCATAGTAGTGGACTTGGCACACAAGTAATCTACTTACCATTTTTCTCAATTTTTTCTATTTGTTTTTTTTTTAGTTTAAATTACCACCGTCATAGGTGGGTTTGGATCCTATCCAACTAGATTGCACCTAAAAGTTCTAGAGGTTTGCACACCAAAGATTCGTCCAAAAATTGGGAATTTGTAATTACACCCAAATTTTATTGTCCTGGATTACCTATGTAACCAGGGCCAAAAAGATCTTTGGAACAAGTATACTTTGATAAATAAACTTAGTTACTGACGAGCATTAAAGAGCTTATATTTTTGTGCCAGCTCAGTTACTGATGAACATTGAGAGAAAACTGATAAGTATGTAGATCAATATGAACATGGAGTACCTGCACCTTTGGGGATGTGGCAGACCGCATGGACAATGACCAGGCAGTGGCTATGCATCTAGATGTTGAAACCATATAACTGACCCATTCGAGGTATTTTGTCCCGCAGATCCTGCAATCCCTTTCCTAAAAAACTAGAGCTTGCATGCACTGCAAAAAGCACGAAACACGCTTACAATGTCAAGCCATATGACAACCTTCAATGCAGAGGGGATCTTACAGGCTCCTGCATTCCCAGTACTACTGTCTCTTGATTCAAAGACCGATAGCGCCACACCTCCTTTGACACAAAATCCGCATCCAAGAAGTTGGCCAGAAAAGCCCAGAACCTGTGAACATCCTCAAAGTTTGAGAGGAAACCCAGAGCTACAGTGATCACTTCAATGCTTGGAGACTCATGTCCACCACCTGCTAGCTGCCCCTCAACTGTGGGCACCCTGCTCTTCTTGGGCTTCGCCAAAAAATCTGGCCAATCTACACTATTTTGGGGGAGCCACATGTGACGCAGAGTGGTAACTCCTACTGAAATGTTGCTTCTGTCTGCCAGCCTCTGCACAAGTAAGGGTTGAAGTAGCTTTCCCCTCCAATCAAAAAGATTGAAGGCCACTGACGCACCCCTATCATAATTGACCTTGGGTCCATATATCTGTACCAAACGATATGAGCTTTCGGAGCCTGGATGCTGGAGTTTCAACATGGACCCGACAAGCCAGTTGATGAGACACCTGAGTCTAGTATTTGTCTTGCTTAACCCTAGTGTGTCTGCATGGTCCAGACCTCTGCATATGATCTCAGTTTCCTTCCTTGTTATGACTGATGCATCATCATCATCTTTCTCGGAAGGAAAGCTTCCATCTTCATAATCATCATCTTCATAAGGGAAGGCTGATGATGCATCTTCGCTGTAAACAAAAGAAAAGTCTCTCTGACCATTCATTATATTGGCAGAAGTAGAGAGGTGTTGCGGCCCGTACAGTCGGTCTTGCTGGGATATCCTAAACAAGTTGGATTCAATTTCTCCTGGACTGTAAGAACCTGTGGAATGCCTGCTTTCTGCAAAATAACTCTGGTCCTCTTGAAAACTATCATCTCTCCGATGATGGTCATATTCCCACTCTAGATCAGACACCTCCCTTTCATCCTCAACATGTGGAGAAACTTCATCCAGCTCAGAGTCATCAAAAGCATAATTCTCATTGATTTGATCCAGGGACTTGGTGCTGGATTTCTTTTGCTCAAGCTTCAAGGGTGAAGCACAGTGTGCAGGGATTTCACTTGAGGAGCTTTCTTCCCATACTCTTCCCAGCTCACTAGAAATGGAACTAGACGTCCCCATTCCATGATGACGAGCTTGTTGAAAGTCGCTCCTGGTATCAGACTGCAAAGCAGCTGCAGGATAAGAGTTGGTTATATAGGATTGTGGTTTGGGGCCTGAAAATGATGGTATAAACCCTACCTGTCTCCTCTGTGCCTGCCTTAAAAAACCTTTGTTAGGGGTCTCATGTTCCTCTTCAATTTCACTAGAGGTCTTCTGATTTCCCACATCACCTCCTTCAGATTGCTCCTCTGAGACAGGGACCAATTTTACCATCCCAACACCCCTGGCAGCTGATGAACTATGCAATCTCTGTATTGCAGAGCGTTTAATGAGCAGGCACCCGAAGCCAGTAGGGTCTAAGCCATAAACCTTGAAGAAAGAGCTCACAATGAAATCCGGTTGAAAGACGGAAAGCCCTAGGGATCCCATGACTTTAGGTCCCAGTGTGGAGGCATCCAGAAGGGTATCCCAATCATTTTCCTGAGCTTGAGACATCCACTGGTAAGAGTATTTTGCACCGGTCACTCTTGATTGAACAGGAAAAATAAACAAACCTTTCCCAGGCTCCTTTTTCTTCTTCTTCTCACGTATTTTTTTCTTAAGATCTGTCGCCCACAAGCGTTGAGATGGCCATCTGAAGCTAGCACTGATGATCTCAGCACCTTTCTTCTTAGCAGCTTCTTCCATCCAGTTCACTGCATCACTCTCATAGTCATACACGGTGAGTAGTCTCTTTTTGAGATGGAAAGGGTAAGATTCTGCCAAGAGCTTAAAGGCAGAGCCACGGCTTGCTGTGAAAACCATAGCATAATCACTCTCCTGGACGTTGAGAAACTCAGAGACTCTTCTCTTGATGTCAAATTCTGCAGTGCCTTCATCTGCACCTCCATAGAGGGCATGGGAGGGAAGATTTGCAGCAATGTAGGAGAGCCCGAAAGAAGTGGACGCCTTATGCCATGCCTGCTGCCATTGAGAGAAGAGGCCGTAGCCACTGTAGTCAAGGCAGACATGGCCACTCTCATTGAGGTAGGCATACTCCTCTGCCCTAATTTCATCCACAGCTAGAGTATCAAGGTACTCAGGGTACACTTTTACAAAGTGTCTGTAAGCTTTGTGAATGGCTGGGAGGCTTTCATGGTTGGTGAAGGTCTCATCCGACCGTACATTTTTGATGGTGGAGAAATTCTTCCGGTTTAAAGGGGCTTGATCAAAGGGCAAATCTTTTTTCTTACCATTGCGATCAGAGGATGAGCTCTTTTTCTTACTTGCAACTCCATAGCCATCTTCTGTGGGAGCTTTTGTTCTGCTCTTCTGCCTGTTAATGGTGTTACCCAGGGCTGTGGTCGCCTCTTTATGGGCTTCTTTTTTCTTGACACCATTGCTGGACGAGATAACGTGGCTCCCTATGCAAGAAAAATGCGGTGTTTTTGCCCTAGCTTTTGCAACGGTTCCTTTTTGCCCTCTCTCTGAGCTCGCCGTGTCTGCCCTTCTCTCTCCGCCATCGCTAGATTTCTTTGATTTCTTCTCTTTAATTTCCGCCTGTTGCTGATGTTCATCCGATGCAGAAACCTTGTTTTTTGATTCCTTCAACATGCCTTTCAGGAACTTGAGCCCCAACAGAGGAGACATTTTCTGCGTGCCTTCTAGCTTCTGCTACAGCAGGTGCGGGCATGTCCGAATACAAACAATTCTGCAGAAAATGGCATGCATGAGCAGCAGGCGAACGGCAATGGCGAGCAAGAGTCAACGTTGCCGGCCTTCATTGTATGTTTTTTGAAAGAAAAAAAATACGATTTATTTATTTAGTTCTTTAATCTTGCGAAGGCTTTCCAAGAAATTTTGTATGTCAAATTTCAATTAAATATGGTGTATGAAAAGCATCTTTCATCCACTTTATCACAACCATATTTCATTTATTACATTTTTTTTCTTCCTCGTTATTACAACAATTTTAATTATACATCAATACTCGTTAAGGAGCTTCTATTTTGGACCCCCAAAATTACATTTTAATTAAATATTTAAAAAATACTCCAAAGCTCATAAAAAAAGAAGATTAATGTGGGGCTCCATAAAGCGGAGAGAGCATGGTACAATGAAAGTTGTAGGTCGTGTTCAAATGGGAGCTATCAGCTTCCATGATAGAATGCTTAAATATTAGTGTAGGACATATGGATCTTTAAGATTAAGTGGTCTAAGATGAATTGTGTTTGTTTATTGGAAAAAACAAATTGATTCATATCTTTAAAAAAATCTCCATGTTAGAACATATGATATTGAGATCTTTTATTTGTATAATTACACCATCTAGGTAAGAAAATATGACATTCTATGCATTTTGGATAACATATATTTTGTCATTTTTAAATGAAAAGCCAATGCATGACACTAGAGTTGATTTTTGATAGGCAGGGTCTAGACCCCTTCAAAAAATAAAAATAATAGGATGCCCACAAAACACAAACTTTTTCACCATTTAGTGTAATTTTTTACGACCCTAAAAAATTTTGATGGTCCAAATGCTCAAAAGCAAGCATGATGACATTCAAAAATCAAGCTACGTGACACCAGAACATGACAATTTCTCCTCACCTCCAACCCTTTTTACAACTTTAGGGAGCAAACGAATGACACAAAGTGTTATTTTCATTTAAAAGGCCAATGGATGACACACGTCAGCTCAAGCAAACACATCATATGTGTACTTCAACCTGTGTCAATATGAATAACAAGCGACTACACTCCGAGGTATATCTTCAGCTAAGTCCAAATTGACCCTTACCAATGGTATTCTCACATCTTATGGACTATTTAGTTGAAAGTATCTATTATCACCTCCATGGGTGGGTAGGGGTGGGTGTCTAGGTAAAGTGAGAGACAGAGTCCCCATATAACATGTTTATTCAAGTGGTATTTCCAAATTCAAATTGCTTCTTCTATGCCAATAAAACTATTCCTAATGAGCAAGCTTTGCCTCTTTTTTAATTTTAAACCCCCAACTACAAGTAAAACTTCTCCCCTCCTGATGAACAAGCTTTGCCTCTTTTTTAATTTAAAATCCCCAAATGCAAGTAAAACTTCTCCCCATGTTAGCAACATGAGGTTTTATGGTGCTAAGATCTTTTATTTAAAAATATACATCATCTAGGAAGTTGTGTGAAGTTTGACCAATCTATATCTATCAAGCAAATTGTTCCCATGTTTCAAATACCATGCAACAATTATCTCAATACTTCTACTTGACATAGGGAGCAACGACATATATTTTCTCACTTTAAAAGGAAAAGGCTAATGCACGGCACTAAAACATGACAATTGATTTAATTTTTCACTTACTTTAGGGAGCAATGGCATATATTTTCTCACTTTAAAAGGAAAAGGCCAATGCAAGGCACTAAAACATGACAATCTCTTTAATTTTTCACTTACTTTAGGGAGTAGATGGACAAAACAAAATGTCACTTTCAATTGAAAGGTCAACCTGGAGCTCTCAACAAACATATTAAATGCAAAGGTTGAATATAAATAATAAGCAACCACATTCCAATATTCATATCCTAGATAAGTCCATTTTTACCCTTGCCAATTTTATTCACACACCATATGCACTTTGTGCAAGAAAGGATTGCACTCAATTGGGATGGAGTACATGCATCCTAGCATTCATTACATGGAATGCACACAAGGGTAGACACACCATCATGGATCCTTGAGAAATTAGCTTCAAGAGAAGATTCTATATTCCAAAAGTTAGTAAATGAAATATGGCCATGGGCTTATATACTTGGGCCCCTTTCTACACTACACTTATTAATGTCCTTTTACACTTGAACATAGCCTTTCGCATACCATTATATACATGACGTTTGTAACTATGTTACAAACGATCCCTTCCCATTGGTTTCGTCCTCGAACGATCCCTTCCCATTGGTTTCGTCCTCGAAACCATAAAAATTCAACTCATGAAATAGAATGTATCTCCAATAACCATAAAAATTCAGCTCATGAAATAGCATGTATCTCCAATAACCATGAGACCATATGTAGCATATAATGGCCTTGATGTACATGGTTCCAAATCTGTCCATAAGAATATAGTGCCTTCCATATGTAGCATATAATGGCCTTGATGTACATGGCTCCAAATCTGCCCATAAGAACATAGTGCCTTCCATATGAAGCATATAATGGCCTTGATGTACATGGCTCCAAATTTTTCCATAAGAACATACCGCCTTCCATACACTAAGAATTTCATAATATGCTCTCAAATCATTTCCAAAATGATCCCCAATGCTAATGTATAGACCCTATGAAAGATTCCTTGCATGAGAACACAAATCTTCCACTTATGGGACCTCAAAAACTGTCATAACAGTAAATTCTAGCAAGCAAGTAGCATCCATTTAATAACAATATCACTCATAATATGTATCCAAAAGCCCTTCAAACCTCTCTAACATAAAATCAAGCTACCATGAAGATTCCTCAAGAGGTAACCCATGCCACTTGGCCAAGTACTCAACCACAGTATGGTTGCAAAGCACTCTTTCATGTTTTCCCATTATGCTCTCTGTCACATATTCAATCTTTCCTTCTTTACCCATTGGTGGTAGCTCATTCAAAACTTGCACCTTCGGTTCAACATAAGCCTTCAAACGGGACACATGAAATACATCATGTATCATGGTAATTGATGGATGTAATAGTTGGTATGCAGCCTCACCAACTCTCCTCAAAACTTTGTAAGGACCATAATTGGAAAGCCATTGGCACCATGGAAAGAATGCAGGGAGAACAACCCAATGTTGTGGGGCTTTACCCAACCACACTCAGGAGCACAAATAGCTCAACCGAGAAACCAGTTTACCATGGCTTAACTCACAATAAAAAATCAGGGTGTGTCACTCATCTTGTGAAAGCCGATTGCTTGGGATTCTTGTAGGTAGCACTGTTGTTGCACAGGCATCTGAAAGCTCCACTACCAGCCACACTCTAATGGAAGCTCGATTCTTCTCGTAACTCAATCACACACTCACTCTCTCACATACAAGCAAGCAAGCAATCAAGCAGACATAAGAGCTCAAGCAAGCAAGCAAGCAAACAATAGCATAAGATAGTAGATAGAGAAGAAGTAGAGCACTCTATTAAATTAGCATAAAAGAATGAGTGGTGAGAGTTACATTTTGCCTCTTATGTGTGGCTTTCTAAGGTTTACACTCTTGGGTAGCCAAAGTTGAAAATTAGGTCCTAGGACTCATTTGGTCACTCTAGCTTAAGCAAATACCTAAATAGTACTCTCCACCTAAGATCTCGTGTGCCTTTAATAGACAAGCGGGAATCAAACATAAAATAATACACTATAAGCACATTCCAATGAAATCTGACATTTCGAGTGACTTCGGCCAAAATTGTTAACGATGGTAAGATTGCCGTCACATCGACGTTATAGAGGTCTCCAGCAAGGATTAACTTAACCCCCTTCTTGATATAAATTTTATCCTCAGAATATGTTGAAGAAGATGCATCAAGGTTGTATGCCGAATGCATATTGGCATTGAAAATGTCAATTGCCTTGTAAGGTCTGTAAGGCAACATGATATAACTAGTAAGGTGTGTAAGTGGAAAATAATTGAAGATGATATTAAGACTGGTCCAAAATTTATCGAAACCAAAACTAAGCAAAGAATATACCTTGGGTTATGCCCCTAGTCTTTACACACTATCACTTGTGAAACTATCTCTAGCTACTATCTAGCCTCATAAATAAAACTGCTAAGTGATTTATTACCAGCTTAAATGAAAGTGCTAAGTGATTTATTACAAGATTTCACCTTCTTATTCATTATTTTTGAAATAAGAAATTATAAATTTTAATTCAAAGATAAAATGTAAGAGTAGGGCACCACCCTACAGAGTCCCAAGCAATGGCCCAGAGACCTCATATAAGAGTACCTAAGAACTCTCCACCTAAGATTATGTGGTGCGTCTTTAATAGACAAGTGGCGATCACACACGTAAAATAATACACTATAAGGACATTCCAATGAAATCCGGCATTTCCAACGACTTCGACCAAAATTGTTGAAGATGACAAGGTGGTCAGCATCGATGTTATAGAGGTCTTCAGCAAGGTTAAAATACCCCCCTTCCTAATGCAAATTCCATCCTTGCAATATGTCAAAGAAGATGCGTCGAGGTTGTATGCTATAGATACATGTTGGCATTGGAAATATCGGTTATCTTGTAAGGTCTACAAGGCAACATGATTTTTAATTCTAAGATAAAAATGTAAGAGTAGGGTACCACTTGTAGAGACCCAAGCAATGGCCCAGAGACCTCATATACAAGAGTATTTAAAACTGCTAAGTACCTTGATAGTGATGGTTTTTAGTCCTTATTGGTACGTTTTTAGCTACAAGGTCCCATCCCATGAAGATCAAGGCTACAATCCCAAGGCTTTATCATTAAGATCCAAAAGTCCTACCAAGACCGCACATGGCGATGTTTATCTTCTTAGGCCTTACTTTTTCTTAATTTGTTTGTTTTTTGTTTTAGTACTTCCACTTTCACAATTCATCTAGAAGGATCTACTCTAACTATAAAGAGGGCACACTAAGGAAGGTGCAGTACCCGACATACTCCTTTGGCATACTTCAAGGTTGATTTTAGTAAAGATTGAACTAGGACCAAATCCTTAATGGTTATCCAACTAATGACTAGAAGAAAGATAGATCAGTCTCATAGTACTCAAATAAACATTGAATACAAAATTTATTTTAAAAAATAAAATTAAAAATAATAGTAACAGTTGAGAATGGGTTTAGAATACACTTGGTTAGTTGTATGGTTGGGAAGTCAGTCTTGTAGAATTATACTTGTAATGCTAAGAACTTCCATTGTTGTTCTTCTTATGAACCTTTTAAAAAAATCTTCACAATAGGTCATCAGTATAGCAGATAGCCATAACTCATACGTTGGGTCGGACTGAGTTTCACTAAGCTTATCATCATCATGGTTTGATTTAATAGATATGCCTCCTCTAACGTATGAGTCAACGGTTTGAGTGCATCCTCATTGTGGTATGACATGGATACTACAGGCAAAAGAGCTAAGTAGCTACCACTAGCTAAGGTGTCAAGGAAATGACCCACCATGCTTGAGAAGGGACAAGGAGTCAGTAACATTATTTCATACAATGATAGTGTAAGTTTGTAAGCTCTTGCCCTCATCGCTTGCTCTACAAGCTCTTACTGTGTATTCCTTACTTCATAGGGTCCTCCCATTGGGATAAAGTACACTCATGTCATCATGTCGTTGTGGTGTCTCTACTAATGGATTGCAAGAGTCATGTCCCATAGCACCTAAAATAAGTTCTATAGTGCCAGCATAAGTAGGATGTTGCAGATAACATGTGACACTCACAGCTAAGACATGGTGCAAGGGGATGAAACTGTAGGTAGAATAGATCCATAAAGGTGGGTCCACAACATCTCTCTCCTAATGATGCATAAAAATATCGTGAGTGGGTTTGGAAAGGAGGAATACTTAGCTACCCTTAATAGTACCAATCCAAATAATCCAGGTCTGGGATAGGGTCACTTGTATCAATCCACGAAAAGTCCATGCTCAAGGTATGTAGTAATAGTAGAGTCGTACTTTCATTCTCTTATTTTGGTATGTGCTCTTTCTCATCATTTTTTTTAAAAATTTTATTGTTATTTAGATTTTTATTATGTGTATAAGTGCTATATTTGTGTACATGTTGGTGCAAGTGATATTGTCATGGGTTAGCTTTTTCCAACAGGCTCTCCTAATATGGACATGAAATTTGTCAGGGAGAAAAACGTGGTGATAAACCATGGATAGAAGCATAGAAGCAACCATGGATAGAAGCATAGAAGCACCTCGAATCCATGAAAACCATAGTTGATCATAAAAATCAATGCATGCCATCTAATGGTCATTAATCATGCCATAAGAAGCATTGAAATTGGTGGCCAGCTCATCAATCCGGAGTATATGAACATGGTGTTGTTCAAGCAAAACTCCAAAGTAAGAAAGTGAAACATATGTGTGTAACACTCATTAAAAACCCCTGGACACAAGTGATCTAGGCAGAACCTGATGAGTCCATATAAAACTTCGAAACCATCCAATAAAATCCACCAAAACAAATAGATCAACTAACTCATGATAGAATTTGTCTTAGACTTAGGAAATTAAGCATAGACCACACTTAAACATTCCACCAAACCTATCTTATGGCATTCCAAACCTATATTTTTCTAGAAAAATTTTAGTTAGATTTGCCAAAATACCATTGATATTTTAAAAATACCAATTTCTAGGATTTCTAAAAATATTTTCTAGAATATTTCTAATTTCTCCTGAGAATCCCATCGTTCACGAAATTTCCAATTCTGCTTGTTGACAATTCTCAAATCCAATAAAAAATTATAATTTTAATAGATTTTCTAAATTTTTGGACAAAAAATAGATTTTAAAAGGAATTTGAATGATCAGGGTGCCCGAATGGACACACCACATGCCAATCACCAATCCCAGATTTTCCAAAAAATTAAAATAACCTTTGTCTAATTTTTCACTAATTTTTTGGAGTTTTTTAAAATTTTTATTTTACCCCGAACGCATTAGAATACGAACGGTCCAAAAATTTCAAAATCCCAATGGTCTCCCTGGAATACGGAAAGCCAACAGTTTCGGGAAAATGAAAAGACCAAAAAAATCGAAATGTGAAAGGTCCAAAGTTTTCGGAATCCGAAAGGTCAAAAGATCCTTGGAATTCGGAAGGTCAATAGGTTTCCCGAGAATTGGAAAGCCAAAAGGCACCAAAAGAAACAATTTAAGAAAATTTTAGAGAAGATTTTTCTTCTTCAAATCTCTTATTTTCTTTTTTTTTTAAATCAAGCTTTTTTTTAAAGTTTTGAAAAGCTTAAAAAAACTCTTCTTTTTTATATTTAAAAGTTTTAATTAAAGCTTTTTTAAGCTTTACTTTTAAAGCTTATATTTTTTTTAAATGGAGAGGGGCTTTTTTTGCCCGGTGACCCCCCCTCCCCCCCGCGGTGCGCGCGCGCGTTGCGATTTGAGAGAGAGAGAGAGAGAGGAGGAGAGCTCCTCTCTCCTCCCCTTATTCTCCATTCCTTCTTTCTTCCTCCTCCTCTTTTAATAGAGAGGAGGGTGATTAAAATTTTAATTAAACCTTTCTTAATCATAATTATAATTTATTAATTATGATTAATGTTTAATCAAATTGTCCCTTCTAAGAGGCGTTCACACACGGGAGAGAAAAATAGAAGGAAATTCTGGATTTTGAGGGAAGAAAAGAATTTTATGCACACGGGAGAGAACCTAATGCATCAATTGGTTGCCCCATACTACATTTCAGCAGAAATTTGGTAGAAAATTGGTAGCATCTTTGCGGAAAACTTGCCAAAATGCATAAAAAATACATTTTTAACCATAAAAATACTCTAAAAAATTTTAAATAATTAGAAAAAATTCTTAAAAAATTATAGAAATTCAGGGAATTCATTCTACCAAGAATATCTGTAATAAAATGTGGTATTTTGGTAAAAATTCTATAAATATATTGACGATCCATGTGCGTAATCACCAAAATGAACTAGCAAAAAATATTTTTATTTAGTAAATATTAGAATTTACTTTAAAAAATACTAAAAATTAGAATAAGAAAGAAAAAACAATAACAATTAACTAGAGATTGCGCTGATACCACTGTTAAAACCCTAAGATCTCTCTAGTCAATAACCATGCATAAACCAGGCATATACTCATCCACCCGACCACCCCCGACCCCAAGGGTGCACACATAAATACAATGAAGTACCACATACCTTACCTTGGTGTCCCATACCACCAAGAGATATGACATCATTCCAACATCACATAGCTCTAGTGTGAAATGACAAGAGAGTAGATACCATGTTCTACACAAGAGGACATCCCTTGAGCGTGCCCCATGTCCCTATTATATAGGAGGGCCCTCAAGTGACTCTTGACTCTCCATTTTCCATGTGTGACCCTTGGATACCTGATCCTAACCTCAACCCTTAAGGTTAGCCATAACCCATGCTCCACTAGAGCTTGTTCCCATGCTCCCATGCTCACAAGCCTAATGTGGGTTAGCCTCCTAGTATATGCACATATAATGTGCACATAACATTGTGGCAAAGCAACTTGTATTTGCATAGTGGATATGGATCGCTCAAGGAAAACTAATGGGGTTTTGGCTTGAATAACCAACAATGTTCTTTTAACATTTTGTGATGTAAAAATTTCCCCATCATTCAACCTATCTCTTGTGAAGAGAGGGTTTCTCTTTGGGATCCAAACTTGTTTAGGTGTTGGTGGTGAAGGTTCACTTACAATAGTCTTCCCTTTGTTTGAATTTGAGCTATTGAAGCTTTTGTCCATTACTGAGAAGACTTGGGAATTTATAAGGGGCGGTGTGTGGACAAAAATAGAGGCTGATAATGTGTACATGCGTGTGCATGGCGTGTGTGAAGTTTTGCTTTTGAGAGCATTGCCAGGTGTACAGAGTAAATGGTTTTGATGTGAGCATGTACAGGCCTGTCCAGACGTGGTCTACTGGAGGTTCGCTGGGATTGATTTCAGCTCCTCGTTTGGCTCTGAGTATGTGTACACGCCCAAGTATGAGTGGGCATTGGAAGGCTGTGTTTGAATGTGTATGGAAGTATGGGCATTTAAGGTTGAAGGGACAGTGTTGCCTTGGGCATTTGGTGTGAAAGGAAATATAAGTGTGGCCATCTTTAGGCCTTGGAAAATAAGAAAATAATGATTTACGTGGCCATAAAATTGAAAAGCCATATGGAAGGCTTGGTTGGCTGCCAGCTCATTATCTAGAAGCTGGGGAGCGTGGAGCAAAGAAGGTGGCGCCCAGCTGGAATCGACGAGGAAAGAAAGGAAACCGCCTGGTTGATGTGGGCTCTGGAGGGGTTCTACTGCGAAGGTGCTGCAGCTGCGGAAGACGTGAAGAAGTCTGCCTTGGTTCAAGGCCTGGCGAGGAAGCGTGGAGTGTTGGCCTGGGGTGATCGAGCGAAGGCTAAGGCGAAGCTGGAGGGACGCTGCAGCAGGCTAGGCGTAAAGAAAGAGAGGGCCGCCGTGGAGAAGCCGGGTGATCGTGTGAAGGGGGCGACTCTGAAAGGCTGGCGTGAAGGCGTGGTGGCCGCGAAGGGGTATGAGGGATCGTCTCGTCGAGAGTAGCGGATCCGTGAATAGCAGCAGCCAGAGGCGAAGGTGTATGCCGCCTATGTATGAGTAGTCGCCTGAAGGGCGCTTGTGCAGACTGAAGCGGGGGGTGTATATACAGAGACCGCTTGCAAAGGCTCTTGCTGAGGCACTAGCTGGAGGTGCCCGGGTGATCAATGGCCTAGAGCGAAGGCGCAGTGCTGGAGAAGGTGCTGGAGGTCGCCTAGAGAGAGGGCCCCGGTTCTGGAAGTAGGCGAAGCAGTGAAAGACTGGTAGCCGCCTTGTGGTGTTGATAGGCGCTGGTGAGTATTGTTGCTGCGCAGAGCTCACGACTGGAGCACAGCGCAGAGGTAGCTGGAGGCGCCTGGGTAGTGAGAGGCAGAAGTTGGTGCAGAGCAGCAGACGTTGGACTGCTGGGGTGGCCTATGCTAGTTTGAAGGTGAGCTGGGGCAATCCGTGGTGGAGTTACTGCTGGGAATTGTGAAGAGCCCGGGTGATCAGTGGTGTGTAGGCACAGAGAGCCAGAGAGAGAAGGTGTGTGTGTTTTTCTACCTCTTCTAGAGACTCAGGCCAGATCTGTAAATTCTCTTGATTAGCTGTGGTGGCTGGTGTTTGGTGATGCCAGAGAGTTCTTTTTGTTTCTTTATTTGTTTGGGTATAAGTTGTGACAGCCAGATCTGAAATATAAAATCTTGTTCATGAATTTTGGGCATGGTGTTCTGGTGTGTTTATATGCGTGTGTGGAAGTGTGGCATCCTATAAGGGCGTAAATAGCTTTACCGCTTCCGTGCCATCAGTGGCAATGAGGCTAGTGCTATACATTTATGTTTTGGGATCCAAATATAACGGTTACCCTCATGGTAGCCTTGAGATTTCAATAATCATTTAGGTATGCATTTTGGGGTAACTTGTAGTTTGGACTTTTTGCGTTGATTATTACACTGAGGTGTTCTTTGTCGCTTGGTTGGTTGAGGTTTTACAGCTAGAGAAAACTTGGGAACCCATTTCAAGGTAGATTTTGGGTTACCACTTTTTAGCTCGTCGCATCTGTGTGTCCTGACATGGGTGTGTTTGCTATGTTAAGTTCAAAGAATCAAGAATCAAGAGTTCCTTGAATAGTGGTGGTGTGGACGATGAAGGGGGTTTCTTTAGATTTGGTTAATGTTGAAGCTTCCTCCTCGTTGTTGTGACTTCCAACAAGAGTGATAGGTGGCAGGAGGTTATGAGCAGAATGTTCAGTGATTTCACCTATAGAGACACGCCCCATTGACCAGTCAATCATACATCCAGTAGCGTGCATCCAAGTGCAACCAAGTATTACCGGTTTAGGTAATGTTCTTACAAGCATAACCAGGAAGCCTTCCACTAGGTGCTTGTTGCTATCACAATATGCATGTATTTGTACTAGCCCGGGAATCTTGCCGTTCCTCCTATTGATACCTTTCACCTTCAAACAACGAGTAGAGGTTTTTCCAACCGGTTCCAAGAATTGAAGGAAATTAAATTGTGACTAGCCTCCATGTCAAGCAATGCATTTTAGGCGCTTTACTATAAGGGCTAGGAAATTGAATGGATGTTTGTAGAGGTGCTGTATGCTCCTTTGTGTCTCCTTCAACTTCTCCCACAAAGTCTTGTGCAGATCCAAGGATAGTTTCTCATCATTTTTGTTGTCGTATTTGACTTTCTTTAGCTTCTTGCTGAGTTTGAGCTTTCTGTTATTCTGTTTTTTCCTTGGCTGCCTTCTTACCATGTGCAGCCCATAAGGCTTCCTTAGTAAGAGGACCATAATAATTTTTGGATTTGCTACTACCTTGAGGTGTTATTTTGCAGACTCAAAATGGTCATTTTCCAATATACTTGAGTTTCTTTTTTTTTTTTTGTCCGACTCTATACATAAGTATAAGGTGTCCCTCATTGATTTCCTTATCCTTGAGATTATTATCAAACCACTTTTTTCTTTGATCCTTTTCTGTTAGCACGTTCTACCGAGTAATTTGTCTTTCTTCCTTCAGTTCAAGAATGAATAGTCAGTCGGCCAGTATGTTACCCTCAAGTCTCTCAGCCACCGCTACCCTTAAGTTGGGTATCATAAATTCCTAAGGCATTCCCACCTCAACCCCATCTAAAATGGTGTGCAACCAATTACAACTTTGTAAGAGGTTCGGTGATCCCATTAATCATTATGTTGAGCTTCAATTCCCAACCAATTATAATTTTTTAAGAGGTTCGGTAATCCCATTAATCATTGCGTTGAGCTTCAATTCCCAATCATTGCATCGAGCTTTAATAGTTTTTATTGATATGAAAATGAGGACTTTGTTGGTGCTCTCAGCTTGAGCAGTTGCTTATGGGTAGTATGAGTGGACTTGTGGTGTGAGATTATGAACATTGTGGGCGAGATGTTGGATTAAATCATTTATAAAATGTTTCCCTTGGTCACTCTCATCGGCTTGAAAGGACAAACAAAGCAGGTAATGATATTCTCATAAAGAGACCTAGCTATAGCGATAGCATCCGCTTTTCTTGAAGCTCTTGCTTCAATCCATTTTGTAACATAATCTGCTATTAAAATGTACCTTGCTTGGGTACTATGTGCGGTTGGACTTATTGGTTCCACAAAATTAATGTCCCACTTTATAAAGGGTTCTAGAACTATAATAGGGTGCAAGGGCATCATATCCTTCTTTTGAGGTTTAGCGTATTATTGGCACTCGTCACATCTAGTGCATAATCTTTGAATAGTATGGGCCACCAATACCCTGATTGGAGTATTTTTCTTACAGTAATATATGCTGAAAAGTGCCCACCGCTACCCCTTGGTGTGCTTGTTTGATGATGTATGAGTAAGGCAGTGTCTTAATATGTCATCCTTACCTCTTCTATAAAGTGTTTTAACAATAAATTGGTAATATTTTGCTTCTTTAAGCAACTTCCTTACTAGATCTTTCCTTAGCTTCTTTGCCAGAAAGTTAATGATTTTCTTACTCCACTTTGGTATAGCCTCAACTTTAAATAGTGTAGCATTAGGTAGATCATCATTGATTCTAATTGGTGCTTCTCCATTAGGTACATGAGATAGATGATCAACCATGACATGTTTCTCGCCAGTTCTTACAACCACGATGAAATCAAATTTAAGACGAATTAACAAAACCACCTAAGAGATTCTCCCTATGGAGCAAGGTTTATTGACAAAGTATAGCAAAGCTCAATAATCAACATAGAAAACAAATTTATTACCTAAAAGGTAATGTTAGAATTTTTTCATGGCATATAGTATTCCTAAACCTTCATGCTCTGTGTTGATATAATTCATCTCAGCTTCACACAACTGTTGACTAAGTAAAACTTGTAGGGTAGTCCAATTTATGTTCACCTAACTAAGCTAGGATGCATCCAATTGCACAGTTAGAAGCATCAATATGCACATGGAAGATAACATTTCATTTTGGCACTTGTAATATGGGAGCGCTAGCCAAAGCTTGCCTTAATGTATCATAGGCTTGTTGGCATTCTTTTTTCCACTTGAATATAATGAGAAGCTTGTATAAAGGGACATGTAATGTATCATAGGCTTGTTGGGATTCTTTTTTCCACTTGAATATAATGAGAAGCTTGTATAAAGGGACGTGTAATCTTTTGATAGAAGAGGATGAGTATATGAGCCAAGGAGCCACTAGTCTAGTCATTTGTGGAGGATGCCCCCTTACTCTAGGTCGCATTGGCAAAGTACAAGAAGATGCAAGGAATCGAGGATTTCGGGTGAAGGTTCCTCATTTTGTGGCCCTAACAGATAATATAGATGTGTTAATTAAGCCTAGAGCCATTGTAGGGACTATTGTTGGAAACCATGGTTGCTATAGTTGTGACTGAGGGCATGACACTAATGGGCAATGTTGCATGGTTGGTCATAGGTGGTGTTATGGTTGGTCATAGGTGGTGTTATTTATGAGTGGTGTCGTACCCAATACCACGGAGTGTGGAATTGTGCTAAAGTAGTATCTTGAGTGGGTCCTCTCTACGGTCTCGGAATGTGAAGCCCAAGTTGATAAATTCTTGGAGTCTTGTGTAATCTTGAGGAACAATATTAGGAGTCAGGGCTTGGTCCATCGTGTAGTTAGGCGCCACCACATGTGTGACAGTGTCTCCATCTCACTTAAGGTAGGGCCTAGCGTATTATTTGTCCCAACCTCACAGGAAGTTGCATGGGCATGGTGATTCCCTATCTAAGCCTCTCTTGCTCTACCTAGCCTGAATATATTTCATGACCATCCAAAGTTGCTCTTCCTCATCTGTGGAAGTAGAGATAGCTTTCTTCATTTCCTCCCAGTAGTTAACAGCATAAATAAGGTTGGAAGCCAATTCTATCAAGGTTTCTTGGGTTGAATCGAATTCCTAGCTCTTGGTTTGTAGTAATGTGTCTGACAATGTTACACCTAGATCCACCTTGAATATGAATTCATGTGGTCTAGTTCTCTCCAGGCTATCAGTCACCTAGGCAATTGTTGGTGAAGCTTGGGTGGCTTACCTAATTGGTGCAGTTTGGTTCGCTAATTGCTTTTTGGCTCCCTTCCATCAATTCGAGAGGAAGTGTCACTACTTGTTGAGAGTCTCCGGCCTTGTACCACACTAAATCTCGTTTCCTGAAGAGGGTCATGAGACAAGGGTGGATCGATAAGAGCCAATTGGCTCGACATGATTTCCTCTAAATCTATCTCTAAAACACTATCAAATCGCAACTGCATATGCAGGCTATTTTAGGGCTAGGGAGATGTTTCAGATAGTTTTTAAAAATTTTAAAGATTTTTAATTAATTAATAAATTTTATTATTATTATTATTTAAATCTAAGTATGTCCAAAGTGAGTTTTAAGCACTATCGACGGTATTGCAAAAAGAAATAATGCACTTTTTTCTACCAATCCAAGATGGTTTTTTATAGTTAAGGTGGGTCCCTCAACTATGAGAAATTACAAATTTCTTGGGTGTCTTGTATAGGTTATGCCAAAATGATCACAATAGCCTAAAACCTATAATAATAGGCAAGTTTATGCGTGCACTTTTTCAAAAAAATTATATATATATATTTTTTATTTTTTACTTTTGTGGTTTTTGGTTTCACTCGAAAAGGGGTGGTCAGGGTTTTTGGAGTTTTCCAAGATTCCCTTTTTGACTTGGGGTCTAAAAGCGTGCACGCATTAAATGGGGCTAATCAAAAGACTTACAACTTGTGGCCCAAATTATAAGTGGATTAAGCTAGGTTAATCTGTATTATTAGAACTAATACAAAAATGCAAAAAACCTACAAAACACAAAATTAATCTAGTTTGTAAATCCTACCCTAAATCGTTGTTTTTAACCCAATTTATTCATGTAAGGAGTCAAAATTAGGATAAACCCTATGTCTGAAAACCAATCTTAAGATTTATTTCATCTAATTCATTATATTTAAAGCCCAATTTATTATTTCTTATGTTCAAAATTGAAAAAAAATAGAAAAAAAATACAAAAATTGACCAAAAAACTTGAATTGTAAAAATCAAAGGACACAGTTTTAGGGTAACATGAAAAATTGAATATAGAATTCCTAAGATAACAAAATATTGCAATGAAAACAAGAATATACAAAAAAATCAAAGTTGTTTTGGGATTTCTTATCTACTCCTTTCTTGTAATAACTAGAAATATGATTAATTTAACGATTCACAAGCTGTCAAAATACATTGTGGCTATGTGGTGGGGCTAGTCCCTGGCAGAAAGTAGTGCCACTTATGGTAAGCCTTGGTGCTATGGAAAGAATGCAAGGAACAACCCAATGTTGTGTGAGGCTTTGCCCAACCACACTCGGGAGCACAAACATCTCAATCGAGGGACCAGTTTACCATGGCCTAGCTCCTAATGCAAAATTAGGGTGTGTCACTCACCTCGTGAAAGCTGGTTACTTGGGATTCTTGTATGTAGTGTTGTTGCCATGAAACTACACTAGAAAGCTCCACTCTGCTACCACTGTCACACTCTAATGGAAGATCGACCCTCCTCACAATCAGGGTGTGTCACTTACCTTGTGAAAGTCGGTTACCTAGGATTCTTGTATGTAGTGTTGTTGTCATGCAACTACACTCGAAAGCTCCAAGCTGCTACCATTGCCGCACTCCAATGTATGGAAGCTCGACCCTCCTCAATCTCATACACTTAAACTCTCACATACAAGCAAGCATACATAAGAGCTCAAACAAGGAAGCAAGCAATAGCATAAGATAGTAGATAGAGAAGAAGAGCACTCTATTGAATTAGCATAAAAGAATGAGTGGTAAGAGTTACATTTGGCATCTTATGTGGCTTCTAGGGTTTACACTCTTAGGCAACCAAAGTTAAAAATTAGCTCCTAGGGCTCATTCGGTCACTCTAGCTTGTGCAAACACATAATCCACAAATAGTACTCTCCATCTAAGATCCCATGGTGTGCCTTTAATAAACAAGTGACGATCGCATGCATAAAATAATACACTATAAGCACATTCCAATGAAAGCCGACGTTTCCAGTTACTTCGACCAAAATTATTGAAGATGGTAAGGTGGCCGGCATTGGCATTATAGAGGTCTCTGGAAACGGTTAACAATAATAGTATAATGAACTAATTTGGTATTGTTATTTCCCTTGAGAGATCCATATCTTGATTTAGGGATTCTTCAAAACACATAATCCCCGTCTTTTATGAGCATCTTAGTGCTTCATCCTTTCTTGTGACCTCTTAATGTTAGCCTTGCATTGTTGAAGTATTGCTTGCACCCTTTCCACCTCTTCCTTTGCATTTGGATTAATACCCTCTTGCTTGATTACCACCATTGGTATACTAATCTATGACACATATGGTACAACACATATGCATGCACTTTGACACATATGCATGTATGTGCTTCCACATCCCTTTCTAATAAAAGCTCTTTCTTATCTTGTCATAGTTCTTAAAAAGACCCAAATGCCCCGTAATAGGAGATGAATGCATTTCTTCCATCAGTTTTTGTTTGTATTCGGACATAGGCACAAGATAGGCTCTTTCTTTATAATACAATAGACCATTTTGAAGCTTAAAATAAACCAAATTCTCATGAGAACCATGCTATGATTTCTGTAATATTTGTGACACTTCCTTATCTAAGAGATACTCATCTTGAATTTCATGATCCAATCTCTACGGACTTCGAAGATGGCCGACAAAGAGCATACCCACATTCTAGATAAATCATTGACAACCACACTATCTTTGCCCTTTGTGTATGTAATGTCAAAATCATAGTTTTGCAAGGTGGCAAACCACCGACTTTTCTTAGGAGACAAATTTGGTTGAGGGAGAAAATACCTCAACACTCGATGATCATTTCTCACATAAAAGTGACTCCTATAAAGATAGTAATGCCATTTCTTGATAGCATGTAGAATAGCAACCATCTATTGGTTATACACATGCATTTGCATCTCCTTCTCACTCAACTTACAGCTCTCATAAGCAATCACACCATGATCTTAGTAATAAACCACCCCAATTCCTTTTCCACATGCATCGGTTTAGTGAAATCTAGGCAAACCAAAATAGGGGCTAATGTGAGCATCTTTGTGAGCTCTTCAAAGCTCTTATTTGCTATTAAATCCCAAAAGAAGACTTCTTTCTTAAGCTTGCGGTGTGAGTGGGGTTGTAATTTCTGTATACCTCCTCATGAATCTTCTATAAAAAAATGATAAGCCCAAAAATCCCCTTAGTCGAGTTGTATTTGTAGGTGTAGGCCACTTTCTCACACACTCAACCTTCTTAGGATCCACTTTGATGCCTTCTTTGCTCATAATGTGACCAAAATACTGCACTTCTTGAGCCATAAGAGTACATGTGCTCTCATTTGCATACACAGAGAGAGAGAGAGAGAGAGAGAGAGAGAGAGAGAGAGAGAGAGAGAGAGAGAGAGAGAGAGAGAGAGAGAGAATACGAGAGGAGGGCATGCACCATGCCTTATCCAGTGTGTATGCCATGTGCATTACCATTTCTCTCTAGGTAAACGTGAAATTCTGCTTGTAGGATTGGTTGGAAATGATTGTGTGCATGCTCTCTCTCTCTCTCTCTCTCTCTCTCTCTCTCTCTCTCTCTCTCTCTCTCTCTCTCTCTCTCTCTCCACTGCTTATTTTATGAGATCATGCACTCACTTATAATGTGCCTGTAACATTTTTAATTTTTGGCCAGCCTTTAGAACACCTCAGCATTTTGCCATTGTCTTTAGTGTCATACAGAAGAAATAATCATGATTCTTTCCTTTAGCTTCAAAGATGAGAAGTAATCTAGATTTTTATTTTTTAAATTTAAACTCAACGGAAGGGCTCACCACTCTCTAAAGAGCAATCTAGATTTTTTATTTTTCTTTAAAGAGTTGGCAATAACAATGGTCATCATTTTCTCTCATTACATTTGGGAATAGGTGGGATTTGCTATCATAAAAGGTGAAGGTGAAAAGATGAAATGCTAAAACCTTTGTTTTCCTGAATGGCATGCTTTGTGAGTCCTCACCTTGTTACATGTAAAGTTGTACATTCCAATCATAGTACAATGCATGCATAGCAAGCTGAAAAATTCATAAGCATGCATACTGGTTGTTCTATAGAAATAAAATGAACAAGAGAAAGAATGGCCTTTTAAAACTAATGGCCCATCTGTGTGATGGGTGATGGAGACACCCTCTTTCATACATTCACAACCCTTGACCCCATACACACATTTAATCAAATACACATACATACATACACATATACACATGTATACATACACACATACACATATAATTTGTATTAAAAGACTAAGGTCATGTAAAAGGGTAGGAGGAGTTTTTTTTAATTGAAGGTGAAAGTTTTTTAGAATGTATAATTAATTTGATGAAACGAGAAAACATAGACCTTGGGAAGCGTGCAAAAATACAAAAAAAATGAGAGCACCAAATTGGTTCCCAACAACTGCCCCCCCTAAGCATGTGCTCAAAGTATCCTTGCTTGAGTATTTTTATAGTATTTTATTCCATCAAAAATAGATTACATGGCTATTTTTAGCCCAAGCTTACTTTACAAGCTTTCTTTTTACACAAATTGGATAATAAAATATTTTTAAAAATCTTACCGGTTTAGGAGACAACCATCCTCGGTTGTAACTATCAGCACACACGAGTGATCAATCACATTAATCATTTTCACATTGGATTCACTCACAATGCCATTTAAGTGGATTTGGATTCACTTTCAGTAATTAATTGGATTCACTCTTAATAATTAATTGGATTCACTCCCAATGTCCTCACATGTATCGCACATGTGTTAGAGTTGATCAGATTCACTCAAAATAAAACTCAGAGAACCTTTGCACGCGCCACACGTGTCTCAGAGTTGATTGGATTTACTCACAATCAAACTCCCACAATCTTTGCATGTGTCACACACATCTTAGAGTTGATCGGATTCACTCACAATCAAACTCCCATAATCTTAGAGTTGATCAGATTCACTCACAATCAAGCTCCCACAATCTTAGAGTTGATCGGATTCACTCACAATCAAGCTCCCACAATCTTTGCACGTGTCACACACATCTTAAAGTTGATTGGATTCACTCACAAATCAAACTCCCACAATCTTACACATCTTAAAGCTGATCAGATTCACTCACAATCTTACACATCTTAAAGCTGATCAGATTCACTCACAATCAAACTCCTACATTGGATTCACTCACAATGTTTTCATATGCATCGCACGTATTCACAGAGTATACCACACGTCTCACACATGTCTCCTTCTCTTCTTTTCTTCTTCTTCTCTTTCTTCTCTCTCCTCCTCTTCTTCTTCTTCTTTTGATTCTCTCTCCTTCTTTTCTTCTTCTTGTGGCTCTACCCCGTTGCCATGTGGCACCTAGTTTATCCCACATATCATTTTCGATCATCGGAGAAAGAGTACAGGAGGGTAGAATGCATACTCCTTGTCTTTGTCTCTTGTAGAGACACTCACTAAGTGCAACATTGCCTTGCTTTTCTTGCTGATGAGGTGTGGCATCGGTGGCGGTTGCGCTGCTGGTCAGTCGGTACATTGGTGCCGTTTTCTGTGCGTTGTGCTACCGTGATAGGTGTTTGGCTGCATTGCTAGTCAATCGGTGTTGTCACCCATGCTCAGTTGATGGTGGTGCAATGCGTTTGTTCGTTCTCTGTGACGATCATTGTCCGCACTGTTTACTTGGGTTTCATGTCATCGTTCCACACAGGACTGGGCTGTCTGAGTGCCCCAAACAATATCTTTTAACGAGCGACAGAGCATACACTAGCTCTGATACCACTGAAATGAGAAAATGCAGACCTCAAGAAGCGTGCATTAAAAAATATAAAAAAATATGAGCGAACACTAGATTAGGTCCCAACTGCCCTCCCCCCGCCCAAGCGTGTGCTCAAAGCATCCCTGCTTGAGTATTTTTATAGTATTTTATTCCATCAAAAATACATTACATGGCTATTTTTAGCCCAAGCTTGCTCTACAAGCTTTCTTTTTACACAAATGGGATAATAAAATATTACCAAAAATCTCACTCCCATGACATTTGAATCGCAAGTGTGTGTGTGTGTGTGTGTGTGTGTGTGTGAGAGAGAGAGAGAGAGAGAGAGAGAGAGAGAGAGAGTTATTTCATTAGCTTTTCCATATCTTAACTTTGTGTGTGTGTGTGTGTGTGTGTGAGAGAGAGAGAGAGAGAGAGAGAGAGAGAGACAGAGAGAGAGAGTGCTTAGTAATAGATATATTATATGTTCTTCATATAACCTTCACATGTAACTAAGTGCACGTACGTGTGTGTGTGTGTGTGTGTGTGAGTGAGTGAGTGAGTGTGTGTGTGTGTGTGTGTGTGTGTGTGTGTGAGCGAGAGAGAGAGAGAGAGAGAGAGAGAGAGAGAGAGAGAGAGAGATTTTCACGTTGTGAATGTGGGTGGGTGTGTGTGTGTGTGTGTTTGAGAGCATTTTTTATTAAAGATGAAAGTTTTTCAAATTTTTTAATAGTTTGACTAGTGTGCGTGTGGGTGCGTGTGCGTGTGCGTGTGCATGTGTGTGTGTGTGTGTGTGTGTGTGTGTGTGTGTGTGTGTGAGAGAGAGAGAGAGAGAGAGAGAGAGTACATACATACATATACCCATATGTGTGTGTGTGTGTGTGTGTGTGTGTTTGTTTTAAAATTAAAGATGAAAGTATTTTAAAATATTTTAGTAATCTGAATAGCAAAAGTGTGTGAGTTTTTTTTTTGAAGGTGAAAGTTTTTTACAATGTTGGCTTTAAAGTGTGACAAAAGGTTATGTGGGGTTGTGATTTGAATGGCATTAATTTTGTATATATGTTAACTTTGTAATATACATTGTGGCATATGTTTTTGTATAGTAGGTTTATAAGAATCCAAGTTGCACTTACACCTAGGGGGAGTGAAGGACGTAGGCTAGTTCTACCATCTACAAATACTGGGGGGCCTCGATATATGCATCAATTGTACCAAGATTTAATGACATTTGTTAGGAAGATGGGTAAACTCGACCTCTTTATTACCTTTACTTACAATCCTAAGTGGGATGAAATAAGCAATGCTTTACTGCTAGGTCAGGCTGCCTGGGATTGACCAGACTTGATGGCATGGGTCTTTTATGAGAAGCATAAGGATATGATGCACTTATTGGTGAAAAAAGCATTATTTGGGAGGGTACTGGGATTTGTTTCTGTTATTGAATTTCAAAAAAGAGGCTTGCCACATGCTCATATATTATTGATATTGGAAAGTAAATGCAAACCGATTGAGATTGCTCACTACTATGATACGTTGGTATGTGCTGAACTTCCTGATAAGGTGATGTTTCCTGAGTTGCACAACATAATTAGTCATTGTAATGTTCATGGACCAGGTGGGAAACTAAATATGCACTCTCCTTGCATGGTTAACGAGAGTTGCAAACATCGATAGCCTCAGAAGTTTTCTGAGACTACTTGCGTTGATGACAATGGGTATCCAACTTACATGCATCGAGCCTATGGTAGTTTCATCCAAGTGAAGGATCATAGGGTGGATAGTCGATGGGTTGTCCCATACAACCTTTTTCTCTCTATGAGATACAAAGTCCATATTAACATAGAAGTATGCTCTACCATTATAGTAGTGAAGTATTTGTATAAGTATGTATACAAAGGACATAATAGAACTACTACAAAGTTGCAAGATACACATGGGGTTATTGATGAGGTTAGTCAATATCTGAATGCACGATACATGTCCGCATTGGTGTCAGAGGCATACTCGTGCTTATACCAATATGATTTGCATGATGAAAAGCCAGATATACAAAGGTTACATGTTCATCTCTCGATGCATAATAATGTGATATCCAATGACTAGGATGATTTGCGTGATGTAACTAGTCGTGATAGAAACCAAATAACTTCTCCCACCGAATGGTTCAAAGCTAATTAATTGTATGTAGATGCAAATAGCTTGCTATATGTTGATTTTCCTTTCAAGTGGGTCAATAGAGCTCTTCGATCATGGACTAGAAGAAAAAAGGAAAATATGATTGGACGTATGTATAATATTAGCCCGGGTGGAGGTGAGCAATATTACCTATATGCATGTTACTCATAATGTGCGAAGGTTGTAAATATTTTGAGGATGTATGGACAGTGAATGAACATTTTTACCCTTGTTTCAAGGTTGCATGTGAAGCTAGAGGAATGCTGGAGAGTAATGAGGAGTGGTATATGTGTCTTTAGCTGCATTTCAGAAAACAGGATTCCAACTACATCAATTGTTTGTCATTATACTGGTTTTTGTGAGCCTATATCCCCTGGATAGCTTTGGAGAAAATTCCCCACAAAACTATCCAGGGGATATAGGCTCACAAAAACCAGTATAAGCTCACTGGTTTTTTCCATGCCTTGCAGCAGAGAGTTTGCTGATATCGATGTTTGTCATTCTATAGCGAACGAACAGTCAAGCTTTGTTGTACATGGCAAGACCTCTTACAATAATATGGAAAGCGGCTACATGATTTTGAAGGGTTGTATATTCTTGATAGATCAAGCGTTGCCACTATCAACGATGGTTTACTGATGGAAGACATGATGTTTGATTCTGTTCAATAAGCCGATTTGTCTGTTTCCATGGAAGGGAGTCTAAATAGTTGTCAATTAAGAGCATTTGATATTACCCTTGAGGCTGTTTCTTTGAACCTTGGTGGTGTCTTTTTCCTTAATGTGGACCAGGTGGATCAAGCAAAACATATCTTTATAATGCCTTGCTATCTCGATTACGTAGAGATAATCAGGTTGCATTGGCATGTGTATCGTCTAGAATAGCTGCATTGTTACTTTCAAATGGTCATACAACACACTCACATTTCAAAATCCCATTGGTTCTTAATGCTTCCAACACATGTGGTATCAAGGCTTATAGCCCATTGGCTGAGGTGTTGAATCTTGCAAGGTTAATAATTTGGGATAAGGCTCCAATGATGCATCGGTACACATATGAGGCTTTGGACAAGACATTGAAAGACATTATGCAAAGTGATATAGTGTTTGGTGGGAAAGTTATGCTCTTTGGTGGTGACTTCAGGCAAATCTTACCCATTAGCAAAGGGATCGCATGAGGATATTGTCAATGCAATGTTCTATCGGTCACATATTTGGAGATATGTGAATGTTTTAAAGCTCACCCAAAACATGCGGGTCAGACAGAGTGCTTATGATTGTATAGAGTAAGAATGCGTCAAATGGACTTTAAAAATTAGAGATGGCTCTATAGGCGATCCAAACAATCAAAGCAGAGCGGTAATTCCACCATGAAAAGATGCAGGGGAGAAGAGAGCTTGAGCTCTTGCAAGCACACACACACTCACAAAACCCTAAAAGAGAGCACACAAGGTGAGAGACTGAAAATCTTCTTCTTCTTCACTCAACACTCAACACACCATATACAAAGATAAGAGTACACACTATATGAAAAGGTACTCAACCAAATACATACTAGGGTTCTGTATAGTGTGAACCCAACTAAATGAGCTGGCGCTATAACTATGCCAGTCTCTAGAATGGCTGTCACATAGCCTGTCATCCCACTGGCCACATATCACCCATGATCTCACCAACCATGCCAGTGGTGTAAGTGTGGGGCCTATCCCCCAGGTGGGTCATCTCAGTGTCCACCGCCTCACTAGATGAGCTCGATATCTCAACACTCCTCCCTCGAGCTCAACTCCATCTCATGTACACCAAGTGAAGCCCTGAATCTACGGAGCTTCTCTGTACCCAATGCTTTGGTGAAGATGTCAATGACCCGATCCTGTGTGGTGCTGACATAAACAAGGTCAACGTCTCCTGCCAAGACCTTCTCTCTGACAAAATGGTAGTGGACATCTATATGCTTCGTACGAGCATGAAAAACTGGGTTCCTGGCCAACTGTATACTGCTAATGTTGTCACAGAAAATGACAACTTGTCTATCCACTGATAGACCCAAATCTCCACCATGAAAAGATACAGGGGAGAAGAGAGCTTGAGCTCTTGCAAGCATACACACACTCACAAAACCCTAAAAGAGAGCACACAAGGTGAGAGACTGAAAATCTTCTTCTTTTTCTTCTTCTCTCAACACTCAACACACCATATACAAAGATAAGAGTACACACTATATAAAAAGGTACTCAACCAAATACATACTAGGGTTCTGTATAGTGTGTACCCAACTAAATGAGCTGGCACTATAACTATGCTAGTCTCTAGAATGGCTGTCACATAGCCTGTCATCCCACTGGCCGCATATCACCCATGATCTCACCAACCATGCCAGTGGTGTAAGTGTGGGGCCTATCCCCCAAGCGGGTCATCAGTGTCCACCGCCTCACTAGATGAGCTCGATATCTCAACACTCCCTCCTCGAGCTCAACTCCATCTCATGTACACCAAGTGAAGCCCTGAATCTATGGAGCTTCTTTGTACCCAATGCTTTGGTGAAGATGTCAATGACATGATCCTGTGTGGTGCTGATGTAAACAAGGTCAACGTCTCCTGCCAAGACCTTCTCTCTGACAAAATGGTAGTGAACATCTATGTGCTTCGTAGTACAAGCATGAAAAACTGGGTTCCTGGCCAACTATATACTACTAATGTTGTCACAGAAAATGACAACTTGTCTATCCACTGATAGACCCAAATCTGCAAGTAGCTTTCTCAACCAAGCTATCTCACATGCTGCCATAGCAGCTCCTCTATACTCGGCCTCTGTACCATAGGCTGCTTCTTGCTGCTCCAAGTCACAGCAGCACTCCCCAAAGAAAACATGAAGCCACTAGTAGATCTACTATCTAAGATACTACTAGCCCAATCAGCATCTGTGTACCCATGTACACATATCTCTGTCCCAATTTCATAAAATAGTCCACAATGCAAAGTAGACCTCAATATCTCTCTCCTAATAAGAATTTGCTAGTTTTTGATTATCCATGCCTACATTAAGCTATTGCTAATTATGTCTTAATTATTTGCTAATCACTTTGTTAATGATATTGATTCTAGTATTTGATCCACCATAGCTCATCACATTGCTCTAATTTCAACATAATGATGAGACAACCAAAAATGCATCGACCTCCTCATCTGCTGATGAGGAGAAAATGCTACCTTCAATACCTTTCATCAAAGGACAAATAGACCTCCTCATCTGATGAGGAGAAAATGCTACCTTCAATACCTTTCGTCAAAGGACAAATAGACCCCAATCAACTGCTCCAAAAGTTAGTTGAATATCCAAAGCGGATTGAAGAGTAAGAAAGGCTAAAGGCTACTTAGGGACTGTCAAGCTTAATTAGAGGATGAACCTCAAATAGTGAACCTTGACGAATGTCCTCATATCCTTGACATGAGACCAACTAAGAAAATCCAAGAATATAATAGAGGTCTCGATGACCAAGCACCCTCTAAGAGAGACCTCCTCGAATGGGAGAACCAATAGCTATACCCCTCACTAGGGAAACCCAGTTGCGGAGTATCTCAAAAACCTAAGAGATGATCACCCAAAAAGAATGGACACAAAAGTCCACGTTCCGATACTCTACACCCATAAAAGACTAAACACAAGAAAGGGTGATCCAGCTCAAGAAACTGCATCCGTTCCTAGAGACATTGCAGGTCTCTCCTCCTTCCTTTCTTCTTCTCTGCACAAATTGACAATGAACTCCCTGTGTACGGGAGGTTTGGCATTAAACCTGAATGCAACATAAAAGAGATTTGTGATCAGGAAAAATTCGACAAGCTAATGTCGATTTACCAATTCGGTATGGTGGAACCGATGAACGGAACCCACTACGTGGAAAGTTACATGGCGCACTGCAGGGGTTGCAGGATCGTCCAAATAAGGATGATGTTTCGGCTGATAAGATGATACACTAGATGGATTCGGCGATGCATGGTAATAGCTCATCCGTAGTGCAGATATCAGCAGTAATCACCTCATATGCTTGGATACAAACGTATCCTTACATATCCCTACCGTGATGCCATTATACCGATACAGATTCTGTAGTGTTAGACAAACATTTCCATAGAAGGAAGTGTCTTCGTAACGAATTAGGAAAGCTCAAACTAGAGCACGAGGTTGTAGAGGGGTACTTCTTAGCTCCTAAATGCTATGCATTGGAATTGGAGGGTTCTTCCCTAGTAATCTGCAGTAAAGGATTAGCCAGGGATAAGGTCTTACGAGGCACTTTTGTTCATTCTCTATATAGTAAAAAAAACCATTCACTGTATAATTTCCTAGATTTAAATGAGCATATCTAGGAAAAGTGCAAACTAGAGAAAATGAAACACTTTCCTAGATAGCTAACTAGGAAATACAATGCATGGATTTTTCTATATAGGAAAATTTATCTATATAGTAAAAATTTCCTATATAACAAATTTTCCTACAAAGGAAAAAATCTCCTATGTAGGAAGATTTTCTCTATATAGAAAAATTTGCTTACATAGGGAAAATTTTCCTATATATGTAAATTTATCTATGTAGAGAAATCCATGCATTGTATTTTCTAGGTAGCCTATCTAGGAAACTGTTACATTTTCCCTAGTTTGCACTTTTCCTAGATATCCTTATTTGTATCTAGGAAATTATATAGTGAATCCATTGTATCTCTATATAGAGAATGCTTAGTAGCTTATCCTCTAGATAGTTCTATGAATCGTGCTAATATACTACTTACAACATAATAGATTAAGTATTTCTATAAAGCATTATAAAATATAAATCTCTTTATTTATCAAAGATTAAGCAAAAAAGTCTTGCATATTTAAAAAGAGGGCCAAAAGTAGTCAACGTACATCATGTTCAAAATAAATAGTACTTCAAGATTATCTAAATGTCATGGGATTATGTCTACATCTTCTAAACTAATAGGTGTGGATTGTGCATTGAATTTGACTTTCTTATTGGCAATAAGCCAATGCACAATGTCACGAATCATAATGTCACTCCCAGGCCTTTTCGTATCCTTTGAGTAGTTTTTGAAACTAATATTCTCCTTCTTTAAATTGACATATGTACTCTTGAGAGAAAAGTACATGTCTTGGATTGTATGCACTCTCATGTACTTTAATAAGATTGTCTCCATATCCTTCTCTGAAATGTGGCTCACCTACATTCATGATGATAATAAAATATATAAAATTTTAAAGCATAATGAATTTACCTAAATAAAAAGATTCAAAATAATAAACTTATCAATGATAAATTTCTCTAATATAATATCACTTACTTGTAAAGGTTCACATGATGCCTCTACATTTGATTTTCCAATGTGTTCTAAATCCTATTTGAAATAACAAAATCAAACCCATCACGTTAAAAATAGAAAAATCAAATCCATTACGTTAAAAATAGGAGAATCATAACATTATACATCTATCTAACAATACCTTTAAAATGGTTGTTGGTATAATATTTTCACCCTTTTGGTGACTTCTTTTTTCCAAGTGAGTTTTCATCTTCTCACTTACCTTTGGAACAAGCTAAAAACTAGCATTAATAATCACAAAAGTAAAAAGAGAAAGAGAAAAAAATAGGAGTACAAAGAGATAGTAGAGAACTTTTGTAAGTTTTGCATTACCTTTCTCTTTCTTTGACTTTTTCTTGAAACCTCATTCGTATACTTAGCCAAATTCAACATTGGATCCTACAAGTACAACAAAGTATTAGAAGAAATATTGACAACTTATCACATATAAAAATAACTAATTTTTTTAAATAATCATTTACTCATTTGTGGTTCAATTCTCCACATATGCAATCCATTCTCTATATAGGAAATTGTATTATCTAGATAATAGCCTATATTTCTTATTCATTCTCTATATAGAAAATTGAATTACCTAGATATTGGCCCATATTGTGTATATAGGAAATTGAATTATCTAGATAATAGCCTATATTTCTTATTCGTTCTCTATATAGAAAATTGAATTACCTAGATATTGGCCCATATTGTGTATATAGTAAATTGAATTATCTAGATATTGGCTCATACTCTCTATATAGAAAATTTAATTACCTAGATACTGGCCCATATTGCCTATATATGAAATTGAATTACCTAGATATAAGCCCATATTTCCTACATATAGAGGATTGAGTAAATGGGAAATACAATTGTCTAGATATATATAGGAAATTTCCATTAACATAACCAAGAAATCTCTCATAATTTCCTATATATGGTAAAGTTCACTATATAGGGAACCACCAAAAGTTCCTTGTGTCTACCTTTCATGGTTCAAAGAGCAATACAAAAATATCGGTCGAGTTATTAAATGTAGCATTGAGTCCTCTTTCAAGATTAATTGGTCGAAACTCAAAATTTACCGTCTATCAATTATGTTAAATCTAGGCATTAATCCTTCAACCAAAAGAAACCTCGTGATTGATGAAAGCAAGAGACTCAATTCTGTTATGGTACGATAGATGAAGTAAATCTCGGACAAAAATTGTTCTATGGAAAAGAATCAACGGCTGTGCCTCTCAATGAGGAAAAAAATGTTGGTCTCTATGATCCGAGTACAATCTTTTTCCTGATCTGACTATGGGACTTACGGGTTCGGTTAGATCAGCTCAGTTAGTTAAGGCTTTTGACTACGTTAGAGAAAAATTTATCCTGGAGGAATCACCCGTGCTTTCCAAGCAAGGGAAGTATTTTCGAGTTCGGTTTTGGAAGAACGGATGGATTAGTCTCTTGTCCGGATATCCGTGGGCGAGGCCCCGAGTGTGGGACCCTACCCTGAGTTGGTAGAGAATTTTATAAACCGTTTAGGCCAACAATGTTAGGGCACACCCCAACAATCACCTCAAGTAGGACATCCACACCTTTTCCCAGAAGGCAATGTGGTTTGGTGTGCAATTTGTTGCCAAAAGCATACAAATATGGAGTGTACAATGTTAGGGCCTAGATAACAAAACTTTTGTGCTTATTTCTAGTGTTAACTATCAAGAAGTTTTGGGGTAGAAAAATTAGAGTGTTTTACTTCAACTTGGATTTAAAATTAAAATGAGTAACAAATAAATTGATTTAGTCTTTCTTATTGTTTACTCACTTGAAAGTGAGAATTGAGTAGATTAGAGTGTTTTACTTCAACTTGGATTTAAATTAAAGTGATATTTATAATGTAAAAATTGAGAAATGGTCAGCCATACAAAGGAGGTTATGGCAAAATTTTCTTAAACTTTGTGGAAATAAGTTTTATCTTTATGTTATTCTAAAAGAGTAATCCCCACCGTTTGTGCATTCTAAAAGAAATTCTTTTTAATATAAAAGTGTTATTCCTATTAAATTGATTTTATGCATAAATAGATACATAAAAGGATTTTCTTTTATATAAAAGTGTTATTTTCATTAGATTTAAATTCTATGCATAGAAAGATGCATATTGGATATTTTTTATTATAAAAGTGTTATTTTCATTAGATTTAAATTCTATGCATAGAAAGATGCATATTGGATATTTTTTTAATTATAAAAGTGTTATTTTCATTAGATTTAAATTCTATGCATAGAAAGATGCATATTGGATATTTTTTATTATAAAAGTGTTATTTTCATTATATTTAAATTCTATGTATAGAAAGATGCATATTGGATATTTTTTATTGTAAAAGTGTTATTTTCATTAGATTTAAATTCTATGCATAGAAAGATGCATATTGGATATTTTTTATTATAAAAGTGTTATTTTCATTAGATTTAAATTCTATGCATAGAAAGATGCATATTGGATAATTTTTTATTATAAAAGTGTTATTCCTATTAAATTTATTTTATGCATAAATAAAAAGGATTTCTTTTATATAAAAGTGTTATTTCCATTGAAGTTGGATTTTATGCATAAATAGATGCATAAAGAATTTTTATATCAAAATTAGAGTTCTCTTTGATTCTATGTTTAATTTCCATGAATAATTGATAAATGAATAAGTAAATACACTATTAGAGAAAATTCTATTGTTTCATATTCACTCGGATGGTAATGAAAAAATTCAAAAAATCTATCGAAGTCGAAAATTCAGATAAATGATTAATTTATTCCTCATAGGAATTCGTGATTAGTTTAGAAATCAGTTAAGTGAATATTCAATGAATGAAATTTAGTAAAATAGTAATTGAAATATCACCCCCTTTTGAGAAAGATAGTTCAGGAAGAACCTTATCAGATTCGAAACCTGAATCAGACTATGACCAAGACCATACTCTTTCGTCACTTTCAAGGAAAGACGATGTGACCAATTCAGGAAAATTCACTCAAATCTCCCACCAAATCTAAAACTAAGTTGAGACCCTTTTGAATTGATCTAAGGATCAAGGTTATAAAATTCGAGGAATTCTATTTTGGAATTCAGACCTACAATCAAGAAGTTTTGGGGACCCGAATTTAAGATATACTCATTGTATTCAAAAGAAAATCAAAACTGAAAACTTGCAAAGAAACCCTGTTTTCTTAAAGGACTGTCTTACGCTAGAATGCTGGAGGGAGCATTTAGTATATGTGTTTTTCTAAGGGAAGTTCGGTTGCAACAGCTGGCGAGGAGTGTTCAAAGGACAGCTCACGCGACAAAGCCTGCCCAAGTCTCAATATGGTTAAAATGATGCGCTTCCGGTACGATAGACGAGGGCCGACGAAGTGGTCCCTGAGTGAAGTGCCAGGACACCTAAGGAGGATCCTAGAGGGTTCTGACTAGGCGATGCATGGGCTCCCAGTGCCGAGGACACCCATGCGTATGTCGAGGAGGAAGATATTGTATGATGGACCAATGTTTATTGTAATCTATTACTGGATCTCGTTTTGCTGACCAGATGGTCTCAATGGAGAGTCGAGAGTGATACTGTTTTTGTTGAGAAACAAGGATCGGAAGGAAATTTTGAGTTATGACATTTGTAACCAATAATTGTTTATCAATGAATTGTAACCAATAATTGTTTGTTAATGAATTGTTGTATAAGTTAAAGTTTTAAAGAGGAGTGTGTGTTATCTGTATTCTAAAGCAAAAGTTAAGAAAGGCATTCAATTATGGGTGGGTGAGTACTTGTCTAATTCTACCAATTCCAGTGGACGGTGGCTAACCCATGGGCCGGATGGAATCACTAGAGTTTTAATAATAAAATTGATTAATAGGAATACACTTAGAACTCGAGTAGTTAAATAAAAGCCTAAAGACTTCTCAAATAAATAGATCAACGGTTATGCCTGATTCAATTAGGAAAAAAGCGTTGATTTCTTCAAGTTAAGTCTGTAATAGTTTTCCTTCTATCTGGTTTAATCAGATGATGGTTAGTTCAGTCTCTTGACCCTGTTAGAAAATTTGTTAAGAAATTCAAAAAGGCGGAATCGTCCCCGTTTTTTGGGCAAGGGAAATTTTCCCGATTTCGATTTCAAAAGGACCACCAGATTAGTCTCATGCCTGGACATTCGAGGACGAGGCCCCGAGTGGGAAACCCTGGCCCGCACAAGAGGAAGCTACTTCCACTTGCTACCAACCGGGAATCTAGTGCACAGAGGGGGGTAGTGGGATCTCACAAATCCTTTGACTTCTTTTACCGTCTTGGGTTTTGGCCATTCTACGACTGCTTGGATCTTTGCGGGGCTAGGAGAAATCCCATCCTTTGATACTATGAATCCCAAGTATTCGACCTGGTCAATAAAGAAAGAACACTTACTCTTTTTTTCAAAGAGTTGGTGTTTCCTTAGGATTTCCAGGACCTTGCGCACATGATCTTCATGCTCTGCAGTATTCTTTGAGTATACCAAGATATCATCAAAGAAGGCAAGAACAAAATCATCCAAGTATTCTCTGAGAATATCCTGCATAAGATGATTAAATGTCATCGGGGCATTAGTCAATCCAAACGGCATGATTATGAACTCATAATGCTCATAGCGAGTATTGAATGCTATCTTCGGGATGTCCTGTTCCTTGATTCTGATCTGGTAGTACCCGGAGTTGAGATCTATCTTTGTGAACATTTGGGTCCCACTTAACCGATCCAGAAGTTCATCAATCCTAGGGATAGGATACTTATTTTTAATTGTTAGTAGTTGATTCAATCCTCTGTAGTCAATACAGAGTCTTAACGTTCCATCTTTCTTCTTTTGAAAGAGAACCGGTGCACCCCAAGGTGAGACATTGGGTCTGATGAATCCTTGCTCTAACAGTTGTCTTAATTGCTCCTTAAGTTCTATGGCTTTAGGGACTATCAGTTTATATGCACGCTGGGCTACTGGCTGAGCTCCGAGGGTGAACTCGATCTCATGATCTACTTCGCAAGACGGAGGCATCTCAGTCAACTCTTCAGGGAATACATCTGCATAATCACTTAACCACTCTGGTTCTTTAGCCTTGCATTTTATGTCTACCATTCATCTTAACGACATAAATAGCTTGCCTCTTTCTGAGCCCTTTTAACAATTTAGAAGCCTTGACTAATTGCAGCACTGGTGATCTGAAAATTCTAGTTCCTTGAACTTTATTCCCGTGAAGGTCAAGGAAAGAGATGGTTCCTTTGTAACAATGAATGTCAGCTTGATTCTGGTGGAGCTAATCCATTCCAAGGATTCCATCATAGACTCCCAAGGATAAGACTCTGAACTGGCACTCTATTACATTCCCATCTAGACTAAACTGAATAAGGTCTTTCTCAAGGTGTGTGAAAAGAATCTTTCCACTGGCCAATTCCACTTGCATAGGTTTCCCTAATTTTTGATTTAGTACTAACTTACGCAGACATCCTGGGGAAATAAAAGAATGAGTACTGCTTGAATAAATCAAAAGCTTGAATTGCTTACCTTGGTACTCTACTGGAGTCTGGAGGACTGAAAATTGACGATTATTCCCCTGATGCTCTATTGCGGCATTTATTTGTCCATTTTCTTCCTCCACTTCCTCAGCTATAGTGACGGCTCTAGCTGCTGCAGTTTGAGGTGGAACTCTCTCTCTTTGGTTACCCCAATTCTGGAGGGAGTTCGGAGATTGCTTTGCATGGAGGCTACAGGAGGCTGAGCTAGCACTCTTCTGGGGGCTGCCCTGATTTTGGCGCGGGGGACCCTAATTGGACTGATACGAAGGAGTCTGTCTCTCTGAATTCTGGGACCCTGGCTTCCTTGGCCCACAGAAGGAGATGGGCAATCCTTGAGCTGGTGCCCAAACCCCTGACATCCGTCTCACTTCGAAGCTCTTTCCTTTGCATTCTTGAGAGAGCTGGAGTTCCTGAGAAAGAACTTTGAGGGAAAGGTCTTCCTTCATTCCTGAAATTTTCCAACTCCAGATTCTGGTTGGGATCTTGGTGTCTCTTTGGAGGCAGAAGGTTGGAAGAACTTCTCGGTGTCTGGAATCTCTTGAAGGATGAGGGATCTGGCTTTGGCGAACTTTCACGATGAAGGCTTTGGGGAAGCCTTTCGCCATTCTGACAGCTTCTGCCCATGGACACTGGCTTGGCATTCTTGACCAGTGTATCTAAGGGTTCGTTCATTCCCTGCATGAACCTGGCCATGAGTTGCTCTTCGTCTAGAGGTGGTGAATACTTGAGGAGAAGAGCAAATGCCTAGTGACATTCTTCAATGGTTTTGCTCCCCTGATTTAGCTCTAAGAATTCATTCATCTTGGTTTCTAAAAATCCAGGGGGACAAAATCTCTTCCTTAGATAGGCTTTAAGATCATTCCTGGACTTGGTATTTATATCCAAGTGGTTGTGTCGCAATGGTTTCTCCATGCACCCTGGCTATTTCCACAATTTTCAGCCTAGCAAGAGCCATTTTGCTCGTCTCGTTGTATCCGGTGACATCAAAATACTCCTCCATTGCCTCGACCCACTTCTCCACAGTCTCGCCCAAGTTCTCCCCTTCACCTTTGAAGGGTCCTAGTGGTTGAGTTCTGTGAAGAGCCTTACGAACATTGGGGTCAAGCTTTTCTTCATCAGTGAGAGGATCTGGCTGACGGCCACGATTTCGAGGCATTGGGTGATATAAAATAACACCATGTATCACTTTTAGCCTCATCAAAAGAATCATGGTTAATGAGAGATTTTGCCTCAGCATCGCACGTTGCTCATAAGAGGCGTGGACATACTGCCCTGCAAACCGCTTGTGCTATCGTCTCTCTGCCAGTTGTTGCAAAACAAGCCTCTTCTTAATTAAACACATACCAAATGCTTCCTTCAGCTTTGCATCAGCATCGCACGCTAGTCGCAAGAGGCGTGGACATACTGCCCTGCAAACCACTTGTGCTATCGTCTCTCTGCCAGTTGTTGCAAAACGAGCCTCTTCTTAGATTAAACACATACCAAATGCTTCCTTCAGCATTCTGGCGTAAAACAGTCCTTTAAAAGAAAACAGAGGTTCTATGCAAGTAAAATTCCCAATTTGAGATTGTTTCCACAAAAACCCTTCTTCCTTAATCGACAATTTCATAATGAGAATCCTTGATCTCTCATCAGGGTAATCTACCCATCATTTGACTGACTGTCCAACTAGATTCTTGGTGATTTCGGGCAAGGGAAAAGTAGTTAATTCAACGGTAGTCTATTCTTTGTATTAATAACTAGAATTGGTCACACGAGGTTTTTGCTTGATTCAGATCGAGAAATGGACAAGTAGTTTGCTGACCGTCCCTCTCATAGTCGTGGTCTAACCAAAATCATTCGGTTTAGTTCTAGCTTTGATTCCAAGTATTTTCTCAACTACTAAACTTCTAACCCTAAGGAAATTCCAACTTTGTGAATTTCTTCCTTCTTAACCAACCATAATAGATTAAGAATTGGTTTTATATGAGAATATCGAATTTTAATGAAAATACTCTTCTTCCATTTAATCTAATTTTGGGTAAATACCAATTTAGTGACTTAACCACATCAAATATCTAAAGATATTCTTTCCACCACTTAATTTATCAACCCTAATTCTCTAGGTGGAATTTTGGTAAAAATTCCTCTTTTGTCACCAAAATTAATTCAATTCTTTCTCTACTTAAATACCATAAAAATTCTTCTTTTAACTAAATACCAATATCCATTTTTTTAATAAGCTTAAAATTCTCTTTTTCTCATTTAATGATTAGATTCCAATTGTCATGGAAATTCCTCTTTTATCATAAATTTTTTTAAATCTAAAATATCCATTAACTCAAATAAACCAAGAATTTCACGTTTACCATTTAAATGATTGAATTCCAAATGTCATGGGAATTCCTCTTTTATCATAAAATAAATTTTCTCATGCATAAATTTATCTAAAATTATTCTTTAAAATTTAAATAAAAAATATCCATTAATTAAATTATGCCAAGAATTCCACTTTTATCATTTAAATGATTGAATTCCAAATGTCATGGGAATTCCTCTTTTATGATTTAAATTTTCTCATGCATAAAAATAAATTTATCTAAAATTCTTTTAAAAATATTTCTTATTTTAATATATCAAATTTTCTCTTTTTCCATTTAATTACATAGATCTCTATTATCATGGGAATTCCTCTTTTTGCATAAAAATAGAAATACAAAAAATTTCTCATTTCTTTAATTAATTATTTATGCATAAATAGTAAAAATTAGTTTTCCATGAATGTAATGAAAATTATTCTTTTAGCATAGGATGACTAATCCTAGAATATGGTAGGAAGTCCTCGTTTCATACTATGCATAAAAATGAGTTATGTATTAATTTCTAAAAATTTTGCCATAGCTCCACTGCTATTACTGATAATTTTTAATATTTTTGGAAAGAATAAGACTTTATAATACAATTATGATAGATTAACTATCATTGGACCTAAATCAAATTTATGGAGTTAAATCATAAGTTTATTATAATTTTATTAGCATAAAAGCATAAAAAGACCATTTTCTAACCTCTAGCTTAACTGGCATAGAATTTGATTTTTGAATTGAGAACTGATCAATGAGAAGCACCCATTTGAATAAGAATTAGTCATAGGCATGACCATTATTTTGGGGAGAGAGATATATACATAAAAAGCATCCTAATTAAGCATAAATATAAACTTTTTGTGATTAATCACATTAGGATTCTTATAGAAAGCTTAATTTGCATTGAAAAACAATTCATTTGAAACTTCTCAAGCTTAAGAGGGGTTGAGAAGTGAAATCATTGAGAATATTAAAGAAAACCATGAAATTACATCTTACCTCTTGATTTTGCTTGCTTCTTTCTCTTAGAAGGAAGTCCCCCAACCAATCAATTGGTTTAGTGTGTTGAGAGGAAAGCTCCAAGGATTGTTGAAGAGAGAGAGAAGCTCCAATCTCTCCAAAAGTAGAGGATTTATAAGGGATAATAGAAAATATGCTTATTTTAATGTAATACTGGCATGGTCTAGTTCACAAATGAGAATACAAAAGAATGAGGGTCTATTTATAGGTGATCGAGGCCACTAACTGAGTCCAACTAAGTTCTAGAATTTTTCAGCTTCAGTTTGGCTGAATTTGGACAAGATTTGGACCAGTTTAGCTTCCATTTTGATCTAGTTTGATTCAGGAGAGAGGAGAGATAAAAATATCTTAATATTTTTGAATTAAAAACCCCCCCACACATGTGAAGGAGGCGCCTACCTCAAAGGTCTCCCCTTCCTTACCAAGGTGTCAAAATTTCATCATTCCTCCAAAATATCTCATTTTTTTAATAATATCTCATAATTTTTAACTAATAAACCTTGTACTCAATCAACTCTTCATCTTATGTGAGCATTTACTCATTTTTGGGTATTTTATTTTATTCATTGGATTTATCTCATTCCAACACTTGGATTAATCTTATTGGTCCATAGGAACCTTAATTGGACCATAATCCAAAAAAATCAAAGAATCTTGACCCTTAGGCTAAGGTCTTTTAAATCATTTTTAATTGATTCTTAATGCACCTTAGAGAATTTATTTTGAACTTCTGTTTTAGGGAAATATATTTTTGATATTAGGAGAATTTGTTTATCCAAAAATATCTCAATATAGAATTACCTCTCTCTAGAAATTTTCTTCTCTCTAGACAAAAACAAGGAAAAATAATATTTTCTTGTATTCAAAAATAGGAAATGATTACAGGGGATTGAAGTAAAGCTTATTCATTATTCAGGCTGAGGAAGAATCTTACATCCTCTCCCTCTTGAAAAACGCGAGATGTCCTCATCTCGCAAAGTGGGGGTAATCTTTTTTCAACTCTTCTTCTTTCTCTCGGGTGGCGTCTTCTAGAGGAAAGAACTTCCACTTTACTAAGAATTCTCTGAGGACTCTGCTCCTGAGAACCTTCTCCTGAACATCAAGGATTTCCTCGGGTTGGAATACATCTGGCCTTGAGTCGAAGAGATCAATTGCTCATCATCAAGCACGTGACTCGGGCTGGGTACATATTTCTTAAGCAAACTGATGTGGAATACATTATGTACCTTGAGATGGGGAGGTAGAAGTAGTTTATAGGCTAGATCGCCCACTTTCTTTATAACAGTATATGGCCCACTTTCTTTATAACAGTATATGGCCCACTTTCTTTATAACAGTATATGGTCCACAATATTTGGGAGAGAGCTTCTTGTACTTCCCTAAGGATAAGGAACTTCTTTTTGGTCGTACTCGAATGAAGACCATATCTGATTCTTCAAACTCTCTCTCTGATCTCTTTTTATCTACATACTGCTTTTGCCTATCTTAGGCTACCTTTATTTATATCTTTATGGATTGGTTGCATCTGCTGGTCCATATCATCAAGCATTTGTCTGGACATCTCAACTCTGATCAATGGGTCGGACCAAGTCAACGGTGTAAGGCAATCCTGCCATACAAATCTTTGAAAGGACTCATCCCAATGCTTCGATGATAAGAAGCGTTATAAGCAAATTCAACCAGATGCAAATGGCTTAACCACTTCTTGGGTTCCCTACCGCAGCATGACCAAAGGATATCTTCTATTACCTGGTTCACTCTTTCAGTTTGGCCATCTATTTTGGGGTGATAGATTGTGCTAAGATCCAAGAAAGTTCCTACTGCTTCGAAGAATGCAGTCCAGAATTTTGATGTGAATTTGGGTTCTCTGTCACTTACTATCCTCCTGGGTAAGCCATGCAATATGAAGATCTCTTTAAGGAAAACTCTGGCAACATCCATTTTGTAGCGTATGTTTCTTTCACTTGAATCAAATGGGCAACTTTGGTTAGCCTGTCAACTACCACAAAAATGGAGTTGTAACCTGATTGCACTACTGAAGGTAATCCAGTGACAAAGTCCATACTACTTCATCTATGGAATGTCTAGAGGCTGCAATTTCCCTGGCATCTATGGAATGTCTAGAGGCTGCAGTTTCCCTGGCATCTTAACTCTCTCTGCCTTGACTCTCTGACACAATAAGCATTTTCGCACATGATCAAGTACATCCTTTTTGAGTCTTGGCCAGAAGAAGCTTTTCTTCACAGACATATAGGTTTTTATAAACCCTGGATGTCCAGCTATCAGGCTATCATGGGCTTCTCTCAGAATTATTCCCTCATCATTGGGAATGCATAGCTGATTATTATAATACATGCATCCTTCATCCAATTTGTACCCAAGAACTCGACGCATTTCCTGAGAAGTCTTGCTTTCCTGCATCAGAAGGGTAGCAACAGGGGCAAATAATTTTTCCTACATGATTTTCTCCTTTGCTTCGCACTGATTAATGGATTTAACAACACGACTATGATTACAAGCAAGCGCATCTGCCACCACATTTTCTTTCCCTGGCCGATACTTAATTTCAAAATCGAATTCCTGTAGGGTCTGCATCCATCTCCTTTGGTGCATGTTGAGATCCCTTTGGGTGAAGATCCACTTTAGACTTTGATGATCTATCATCAAGGTGAACCTCTGTCATCCCAAAAGATAATGTCTCCACAATTTCAGAGCATAAACTACTGAGAGTAACTCCAAGTCATGGACGTTATAATTTCTCTCATGTGTTCTAAGTTTTCTAGATTCATAGGCCACTGCATGGCCTTCCTACATAAGAGCACTGCCTAAGGCAAACCCATTGGCATCAATAACTATCTCAAAGGGTTTGGTAAAATCTGGTAACTTAAGGACAGGGTTGGTTACTAAGGTTGTCTTCAGCTTATCAAAGGCACTCTGACACGTAGCAGTCCACTGAAAAAGGGTACTCTTCTTAAGAAGGTTAGTTAAAGGGGATGCGATCTCAGCATACCTAGGTATAAAGATCCTATACCATCCAGTTAATCCTAGGAATCCTCTGACTTCTTTTACCGTCTTGGATTCTGGCCATTCTACGACTGCTTGGATCTTTGTGACGTTAGGAGAAATCCCATCCTTTGATACTATGAATCCCAAGTATTCCACCTGGTCAACAGAGAAAGAACACTTGGCTGTTTTTTTCAAAGAGTTGGTGTTTCCTTAGGATTTCCAGGACCTTGCGCACATGATCTTCATGCTCTACAACATTTTTGAGTATACCAAGATATCATCAAAGAAGGCAATAACAAAATCATCCAAGTATTCTCTGAGAATATCTTGCATAAGATGATAAAATGTCGTCGGGGCATTAGTCAATCCAAATGGCATGACTGTGAACTCATAATGCCCATAGCGAGTATTGAATGCTATCTTCGGGATGTCCTGTTCCTTGATTCTGATCTAGTAGTACCCAGATTGAGATCTATCTTTGTGAACATTTGGGTCCCACTTAACCGATCCAAAAGTTCATCAATCCTAGGGATAGAATACTTATTTTTAATTGTTAGTTGATTCAATCCTCTGTAATCAATACAGAGTCTTAACGTTCCATCTTTCTTCTTTTGAGACAAAGAACGGGCGCACCCCAAGGTGAGACACTGGGTCTGATGAATCCCTGCTCTAACAGTTGTCTTAATTGCTCCTTAAGTTCTATGGCTTCAGGGACTGGCATTTTATATGCACGCTGGGCTACTGGCTGAACTTCGAGGGTGAACTCGATCTCATGATCTACTTCACAAGACGGAGGCATCTCAGTCAGCTCTTCAGGGAATACATCTGCATAATCACTTAACCACTCTAGTTCTTTAGCCTTGCATTTTATGTCTACGGATTCATCTTAACGACATAAATAGCTTGCCTCTTTTTGAGCCCTTTTAACAATTTAGAAGCCTTGGTAGCACTGGTGATCCGGAAATTCCAGTTCCTTGAACTTTATTCCCGTGAAGGTCAAGGAAAGAGATGGTTCCTTTGTAACAATAAATGTCAGCTTGATTCTTGTGGAGCTAATCCATTCCAAGGATTCCATCATAGACTCCCAAGGGTAATACTTTGAACTGGCACTCTGTTACATTCCCATCTAGACTAAACTGAATAAGGTCTTTCTCAAGGGGTGTGAAAAGAATCTTTCCAGTGGCCAATTCCACTTGCATAGGTTTCCCTGGTTTTTGATTTAGGACTAACTTACACAGACATCCTGGGGAAATAAAAGAACGAGTAGTACTGCTTGAATAAATCAAAAGCTTGAATTGCTTACCCTGGTACTTTGTTGGAGTCTGGAGGATTGAAAATTGATGGTTATTCCCTTGATGCTCTATTGCGGCAAAGATTTGTCCTTTTTCTTCCTCCACTTCCTCAGCTATAGTGACGGCTCTAGTTGCTGCAGTTTGAGGTGGAACTCTCTCTCTTTGGTTACCCCAATTCTGGGAGGGAGTTCGCAGATTGCTTTGCATGGAGGCTACAGGACGCTGAGGTGGCACTCTTCTGGGGCTCCCCTGATTTTGGTGCGGGGGGACCCTGATTGGACTGATACAAATGAGTCTGTCTCTGAATTCTGAGACCCTGGCTTCCTTGGCCCACAGAAGGAGATGGGCAATCCTTGAGCTGGTGCCCAAACCCCTGACATCTCTGAAGCACCTGTTCTCACTTCGAAGCTCTTGCCTTTGCATTCTTGAGAGAGCCGCAGTTCCTTAGAAAGAACTTCGAGGGAAAGGTCTTCCTTCATTCCTGAAATTTCCCGACTCCAGATTCTGATTGGGACCTTGGTGTCTCTTTGGAAGCGGAAGGTTGGAAGAACTTCTCGGTGTCTGGAATCTCTTGAAGAATGAGGGATCTGGCTTTGGCAGGGGACTTTCACGATGAAGGCTTTGGCGAAGTCCTTCGCCATTCTGACAACTTCTGCCATGGACACTGGCTTGGCATTCTTGACCAGTGTGTCTAAGGGTTCGTTCATTCCTCGAATGAACCTGGCCATGAGTTGCTCTTCGTCTAGAGGTGGTGAATACTTGAGGAGAAGAGCAAATGCCTAGTGACATTCTTCAATGGTTTTGCTCCCCTGATTTAGCTCTAAGAATTCATTCATCTTGGTTTCTAAAAATCTAGGGGGACAAAATCTCTTCCTTAGATAGGCTTTAAGATCATTCTAGAACTGGATATTCCTATCCAGGTGGTTGGTGTCGGAATGGTTTATCCATGCCACCTTGGCTATTTCCACAATTTTCAGCCTAGCGAGACGAAAGCCATTTTGCTCCTCTCCTTGTATCCGTCGATGACATCAAAATACTCCTCCATTGCCTCAACCCACTTCTCCACAGCCTCGCCCAAGTTCTCCCCTTCACCTTTGAAGGGTCTTGGCTGAGTTCTGTGAAGAGCCTTACGAACGTAGGGGTCAAGCTCTTCTTCATCAGTGAGAGGATCTGGCTGACGGCCGTGGTTCTCTCGCCTCATGATTCTGCCAAAAATGATACATTATTGAATTTTTATTTTGATTTCATCCACGAGATCCTAAGACTTAAGAGGTTTGGAAAATAATTTCTTAAACAAGATAAATGATCTTATTGTGGAGATCTATGATATATGTCTAGTAAGAGATTTTGCTTTATCAATTCGTCTCAATAAACAATCACTTATACAACAGGGAATTTTTTCACAAAACATTTCTTTATTTATATAAAGGTTGTAATATGTACATAGAGCAGCTCGGCTCCAGAAGTCAAAATCTCCTCGGGAGATGCATAAGACGACAGTACTGGGCTAAAGCCATGGGCTATAGCCATGCCCTGATACAAATGTTTCCTTATTGCCAAGGGAGCTAGTATCTTCTCCTTAAGGAATAAAGCGACTTAGGAGTCTGTATATATGGAAGGAAAGTCTGAAATTTTGAGGCATCGGGTGATATAAAATAACACCATGTATCACTTTTAGCCTCATCAGAATCATGGTTAATGAGATTTTGCCTCAGCATTGCACGCTGGTCGCAAGAGGCGTGGACATACTACCCTACAAACCACTTGTGCTATAGTCTCTCCACTGGGTCAGGGAAATATAGATCCTCGAAATGGCCTGCGAGTCTCGCTCAGCTCGTTCGAGTTGTAGCGGAAGAGATGAGATGCTCGAAGGGCAAACGCAGTCATGTCTTATGACTAGGTGAGGTCAGGAACACCAGATAAGTGTGGAACTTCCATCTATAAAATCAAATTCTTTGATTAAAAATCTTCATTAATGAAGCTTAAGGAATGAAAATAAAATATGTAAATGCTCTTTCTGAGTTTTTATTACAATTTTCTGATAAGAATTCGTTTCTCCTTATTAGCTTTTAAAACAAGACTCTGATACCAGCTGTGAGACCCCCGCCCCCTCCGCGGTTCGAGGGCGCTGGCGATAGAAGCAGCATCAGCCTCTTGCACAGGGCAAGGATCCACACTCGGGGCCTCGCCCACCACAGATGTTTGGACAAGAGACTAGTCCGACGGCTCCTCCAAAACCGAACCCGGAAAAACTTCCCTCGCCCGGAAGGCACAGGCGATTCCTCCAGGGAAAATCTTCAAACGGGAGAATTAATCTAACAGGTCAAAGTCTTAACTATTCAAACTGATCCGACCGAACCTGAAGTCACATGGTCAAATCAAAGAAGAGACTTACACTTGGTCCATAGAATCACCGCTTTTTTCCTCCTTTAATGAGGGCACAGCTCTGCTGATTCCCTCCCACAGAACAAGGGTCTTCTCAGGACTTAATCTATCTAACGTAACTAATCGTAACTTAATGGTATCGCAGGAATCCCTCGATCCAGCCTACTAACCCCAACCGGCCCATGGGTTAGCCAACCACTGTATTGGTGGGATTCCTTTATAAGGATTTGGTTACGTTTTGCTCGAGGAAAAGAGTTTCCATGCCCCCTAGCCGGCGTTTCATGCAAAAACTAAGGTAGGCACACCACGTACACACCCAATATAAAATTAGCATTATAACACAATCGACTGTCTTTAAAACAATCCTTCAATGAAAATCATAATAATACTGATCATCATCCTCCAAAATTTTGAGTCCATTGTATTCAACCTTAGCAAATGATTTTTCCATTTTGAACTTTAGGAAAGATACATTTATAATGTGGAATTTATTAAAGCCTATGGCTTTACCCTAGTCCCAATATTAGACACTCTATTTTTGTAAAAGAAGAGTGCCGTGCTCTCTAAAAGCACATTTTGTATATTTTGGGGGCTATGGCCTATTTCTGAAAAGCTAATTAAATACCCTTGTGTGGGGAAGGCCACGCACAAGGGGGGGAAGATTGCACCCAGCATGGTCTATTGAGCTAAGTATTTTAATTTTGTTAAGTGTTTGAATTTCAATTAATTTGATTTAGTTGAAGCTTGCAAAGCATTGGTTTTTATGGTTGAATCAATTCTTGTGAATTCTTTACTCTTCCACAATCTATCCTAGAGTAAGATTCCGGTTGCAGTGGTATCAGAGCTTGGGCTAGGAGATTTATGGAGAAGGTAGGAAAGGGCTTCATCTTCTCAAAAATCAAGAAAGTGCAGGAATTTATCCATTGGACAGAAGGGTGCTTTGTAGGTCTTTACCCAAAGGTCGAAAAATTCAAAACTAGATCTACTCACAAACCCACTCACCACCTGCAAAACCATACTTCTCTATCAAAAAGTGGTTTTTCTAAATACTCAGAGAAATCAAAATCTGACCGCATGGATGAAATCCCCATAGCCAGAAACCTCGCATGATTTTCGTAGAAATCAGAAAGCTTCAAGCACTAGCAAATCTATAATGGACGGAGCATGTTTATCTGTGGAAAAGCCATTTAAAAAAAATCACAAAATCCATGAGGAAATAGGCACAATGCGGGTAGCCTGCCGGGCGCAAATCATCATTTTCTTTGATTTTTTTAAAAAAATTCCAAAGCCTTAATCCCCAAAAGCCTAATCAAGACCCTAAACCAAAAGCTAATCAAAACCTACTTTTCCCAAGCCCCATGCAAGTCACATCACCTTTTTGAGCTTTTACTCCTCCTATTTTCAAATTTGAAGAGAAATTCAAAAAGGTTTTCTATTTTGAAATTTTTGGGTGCAGAAAAGATATTTACAGGTTTTAAAAAGGCTTAAAAATTACCTAGAAAAGGTCAGAAAATTTTAAAATTATTTCTTAAAAAATCTAAAAATTTTAAAAAATATTACAGAGATTGGGCAAGGTTTACAGGACTATTTCAGTAGGTTTCGAAGTGCACAAAATTATTTTATCAACAATTCGACTAGCCCAAGTCTCGTAAATCACGCGGAATCGCTCGAGATTTGTTTGAAGCGACGAGGATTCCATTCAACCATTGAACAGCGTCTTTGTTCAGCTTCAACCAAGATCAAATTGTGGGAGAAAAACAAGATAAGTCCTTACATTTGCTTTATTTATTTACATCAAATAAAATAAAATTTTATTTATCTACATCATTTGCACAAGCACTATGGCAGATTTTCCTATCTCGCCATCAATTCAAGAGCAACTTCTTTCTTTACAACATCAAATTGTAGAAGAGAGAGAGAAGCGTATTGAATTGGAGAGACAGCTCACGAGTCATAGCGTGACTCTTCGCTATCTTTTGATGACGAAGATGACACTATCCACAAAGGGCTGTAAATGCTACATTACAAGCACAAAGGTCACAAAAAGAATCCAAGATTAGTCGGAAAGCTTTCACATTTCAAAATTATGATGGAAAGAAGGATGCTAGGGTCATTCTAGCTTGGCTTAGTCAACTAGATGACTATTTTTTAGGAGAAAAATTTTCAAAGAGTGATAAAATTAAATGTGCAGTCAATCATTTAGTAGACAGCGCAGCTTTATGGTGGAGTGTAATAGAGCAAGGTCGTGACAAGCCAAATTCCTGGAAAAGATTTCAACGGCTGGTTAAAAAGCACTTTTTACCCTCACAATTCAAGTCTAAAGTTAGGCACCAATGGGACACTTTGCATCAACTTAAAAAGGAAACTATGTCACAGTATGTAGAAAAGTTCTAGAATACTTTATTATAGGTGCAGGTTGTGGAGAGAGTCAGCAAGAAGGAACAAAAGAGGAAATTCATTTCGGGCCTTAGATCTACCATTAGGGCCGATGTGAATATGTTTCAACCTCATTCACTATCTACTGCAATATCTTTGGCAACTAATTCCGAACGCAAAAATGGTTTTCCTAAAGAGATTAAAGCACATGAGGGTACTTCTTCTAAACCATTTACTAAATCTTTTTATGCTCCAAAGAAGATGTATAAACCAGGTTATGAGAAAGGCAAGGACGAGGTTAAGGCCAACATGAGTACCAATAAGAAAGTCAATGGTGGAAAACCGAAGACACCTCCTATCAAATGTTTCAAGTGCCACAAAGAAGGACACATGGCCCCAAATTGTCCGGAGCGCACCAAGAGTTCGACACCAGCAGACAGCAGCCGCTCGAGTCAATATGATTGAAGAAGATGACCATGAAGAAGAATCATTCAAGCAAGAGGGTAATTCCAATCCAGACTACTCAGAACAAGAAGGTAAACCTCATGTTCATTCTTTGCTTAAAATAAAAGGAATAATAAATGGACATGAAGTTGTTATTTTGCATGATGATGGTAGTACACATGATTTCATTTCTGAAAAGGCACTTAGAGCATTAAATCTTCATTCTTCACCTACGCACTATAAAGTCAAAGCAGCATTTACTGGAACAAAGTATAATTGCATGCAAGAGGTGAAAGGTTTGGATTTATGCATCAAGCCTTTAACAAAAAAGAGGGATTTCTTAGTTGCACCTTTACAAAGGGTAGATATAATTTTGGGTATGCCTTGGAGACACATGTACAACCCTATTATAGACTATGACACTCATAGCATTTGTCTAAGGAAGGATAATGAAAATATTTTCCTTCAATGTCTAGTCAAAGGGGAAATGAGTCCTTTGTTGAGTCACACTCAAGCAAAGAGAGCTCTAAGAAAAAGAGAGAAGACTTATATGGTATGGGTTAACCAGCTTGATGCTGAGTCTGACACATCCAAAAGTCCAAAGTTTGATCTTTTTATCTCCAAATTTAGTGATTGTTTTATGGAAGATCTACCTCCAGGATTACCTAAGTCTAGGCCTGAGGATCATAGTATTGACTTATTGCCTGGAAATTCTCCGCCTTATAAAGCTCCCTATAGAGTCAACAATTTAGAGCAAAAAGAAATCCAAAACCAACTTTAGGAAAGATACATTTATAATGTGGAATTTATTAAAGCTATGGCTTTACCCTAGTCCCAATATTAGACACTCTATTTTTGTAAAAGAAGAGTGCCGTGCTCTCTAAAAGCACATTTTGTATATTTTGGGGGCTATGGCCTATTTTTGAAAAGCTAATTAAATACCCTTGTGTGGGGAAGGCCACGCACAAGGGGGGGGAAGATTGTACCCAGCATGGTCTATTGAGCTAAGTATTTTAATTTTGTTAAGTGTTTGAATTTCAATTAATTTGATTTAGTTGAAGCTTGCAAAGCATTGGTTTTTATGGTTGAATCAATTCTTATGAATTCTCTACTCTTCCACAATCTATCCTAGAGTAAGATTCCGGTTGCATTCACGAAGACGTGAAAGGGCAATTCCCAGTTCAAGGCTTGGACGACAGGTGCTTCGGATAGCATTAGCTTGAGACATCAGAACATGATGTCACATTCCTTTGTCTAGTTAAAATTGGCCTATTGCAACTACTGTGTCAAAGGCACTTTGATCTACACCATCTATTGGTTTAAGGGGATGGCTACATGGGTCAGATGCTGGAGCATGCGACTATGCCATCTGACCTATCCAAAAAATCTTATGAGCTCTTTCACATTTGTCAGGATCGGAGCTTTCTAGATTACCTCCACCTTTCTGAAAATTGGCCTATTGCAACTACTGTGTCAAAGGCACTTTGATCTACACCATCTATTGGTTTAAGGGGATGGCTACATGGGTCAGATGCTAGAGCATGCGACTATGCCATCTAACCTATCCGAAAAATCTTATGAGCTCTTTCACATCTGTCAGGATTGGAGCTTTCTAGATTACCTCCACCTTGGCTGGGTCTACTGCAATGCCTTCCTTGGAGATGATGTGGCCTAATTGCATACCACTTTGGACGAGCATCACCATTGTGTTGCTAATATCTTAATTATCTTATTAATCATCTTATTAATCCTTAAACATGAGTTTAATCACTTTCTATGAGCCAACCTAGATTCATGTTTTTTTAACATGGTATCAGAGCCACCTAAGGCTAGAGATAGTAGGTGATTATATTAGTTAGGAAGATTAGTATTAAGTTAAGGGTTTTCATATTCAGAACCTATGTGAGGAGGTATGGGTTACAGATTTTTGATTGGCAGGCTTTTTAGTAATTCTCCATCTCCTTATGGACATAGTGTGCCCAATCGTCTTCTTTCTCCTCATGTGCTTTTGTAATCCTATTTAGACTGACCCTGTTGTATCTATCCACGGGCTTCACTTGCAGCATCAAGGACATGGCCCTGTAAGCTTTCTTTGTAGCCTCATCCTGGATGTTTTCATACTCGGCCCCATTCGAATTGTAGGAACTTTTCTTGAGCATGGCATCCAGAGACATCTTGTCAATGGAGTGTGTGTGGACCTTGACTGTGAGTAGAAGTTGCAAAGCATCACGTATGAGATCCTCTATGATGAGGAGTTGCTCGGTAGTGCCATTTGCTTTGGTGATGGTTCCTCTTTTGGTCCCCTTGTCATAGGTCTTGAGGTATTCTACGCATAGTTCTGTGTTGATACTTCTTGGGAGTATCTACGCCATCTTACTTAGACCAACCTTGGCCTCCTCTAGAATTTGTAGGCATTCTGGACTGTGGTACTGGAGGGCTACCTTTCCATGGGCCATGAGAGCTTCTTTGCTGATGATGGCCCCATGGAAGGCTTGGGCATAAGGGCCCAAAAAGTTTTCATCAAAGGCCACCCTAGTCACATTCACATTTTCAATCACAAACACAATATACACCTTGCCGCCATTCCTCACAATCTTCTTCTCATCATCATCAAATCAAACATCTCACAATCCACCACAATTATAACATGAACATTAATTTTGTAAGATACTTGACACTATTTTGTAAGAAGAAAAATCTTTCATATATCAAATTGCTTTTGGAGTTACAATGCTTTGATTTTCGTCATTCAACGACTAATCAAGTGAATAGTATGAGGGACAGATTATTTGCAGAAAGTCATTTTCTCTTGTCATCTTGGCACCTGTATAAAAAAAAGTATTCAAGCTCAATCTGGAAACTCGACACTTGGCCAAGCACAACTGCAGGTGAAAATGTTGAGATAATTTCCCAAAAACATTGAAATCATCAATGAATACCCTCATGAAAGTTGTTAAAAAATTGGCAAAAAATTCATGGACCATGTGCTGGAATGTGGCAGGAGCGTTCTTGAGCCCGAATGTCATGACGTTGGAAGCAAAGGCTCCCCATTTTGTGATAAAAGATGTTTTGCTGATCTTCCGGAGCCATTTAAACTTGATTGTAGCCACTGAATCGATCCAGGAAGGAGTACATTTCATGTCCGACTACAGCATTAAGCAGGGAATCCATGAATGGTAAAGGAAAAGGATCTGAGATGGTTGCGGCGACATTCAATTTCTCGTAATCCACACGTACCTGCAATTTCTGGTTTTTCTTTGGAACAATCACGATCGAGGAAAACCATGTCACCCGATCAATTGGATATATGAATCTGACTTGAATCAGCTTGTCTATTTCCTCTTTCAACCTTTTGGCATAATTTAGGTTCATCCAGTACCTCTGTTTTGCCGGATAAGGATGGCGTCCTCCTTTAGATTGATCCAATGTTAACAGAATCATGGATCAATGCCTTTCTTCTCGGTGTAGCTCCATGCAAACACATCCTTGAAGGACGTGAGAAACACCTAGACTTTCTCCTAGAACTCGACATCCAACTTGGTACTAACCCAAACCATCTTCGATTCATCATTAGTTCCTAGATTCATCTCCATTAATTCATCTTCCTTGACCCGCTTGGAGTGCTTCAAAGGTCCATTAAATCAATTGCAATTTAATTTTAGAAAATCAAATATTGAATCTTTTGATCTAAAAACTCTAGGGATCACTATTTGTCAAAAGCATTTTCTGCTACAATGATGTGATGTAGGGTCGGGTTCTTGCCATCATCGGCCATAGCATTGTAAAAATCTTAAGCTTTATCCGTACTTTTCCCTATGCTTTGTGGATCGGACTGATCCCTGGCGACTTCATCCTTGTGTGGAGGGCTTGGTTGGTATTTCTCCATTATCCGGACAACGTCAACCTCGAACAGGCTGATCAAGTTTGCATTCCTTCGGCTACTTTTCGCCAAAACGATTTCTCCACTTTCCATCTACTTGTGACGGAGATCCTTACTTTCTTCTTCCCATGCTGGATAGTGATCATATCCACATCCCAATCTTGCTTGATCTGTGCGCGAAGCCATGGTCTACCAAGAAGCATCAGGTAAGCACCCTTGATATCCTCAATCCGGAGCACCACTACTACAATCTAAAAACTGAATCTGGATACTTCAAGGGTGAGCTAACGCATTAGGTCGAGTGGCTATACCCTTTGTTGATCCACCATTTTAATAGTGAATGTAGCGGGCTCCCATCTGTTTAACTTGAGAATTTGGCATGTTGTATCCGATAGGAGTGAGAATACTTCACCATCCTGCTTTGGGCTCACCACCGAGACTTCGAGGTTTTGCCGAAAATTCAGCCTAAGTCTTTTTGGCTCTGATTTTCGTAATGCCTCTCTGGCCTGCTGCTTTTCCACCCAATTGGAAACTTCTGTCCGTACTTTGTGTTGTTCCTACCAAGTGACCTCTTTCTGCTTCCCCCTCTTTTCTGAGATCGGTTCTTTCCCTGCCTCCAGAGTCTTGGGTTGCATAGATCTTCTCATTGCCATGGCTGATGATTTGGCCACCTTTGTGGTCACCTAGACGACTGCTTGCTCATCTAGGGCTTGGATCTCTACTGCATTCACTGCCCGACGGACTCGACTCTAAAGCCTGGGCTCCCTCTACTTCTGCCCTATGCTTTCTCTAGATCTCACACTCTGACTTCCGATGACCTTGTGCATGGCAATAAAAGCATGTGAAGGGAGGCCTTTGAGCACCGTTCACATCCCTGGGATGAAAATTCCCAAGTGGCAAGAATTGGGGCCTTTGGTACGGGTCTACCAGAGCCATCAGCTAGGTGGGCTAGACAGCAACCACAATGAGAGCTTAGATCACCGATGGCAAAGTGGCTCACCTCCCATTGTAGCGGCAGGCTTCAGTGGTGTGTGTGGCCATTCTTGGCTCCATGTCCCATGATTCCGACAACTTGCACACCAAGTGCCTGACCGGACGGTTGGGGGTGGACTTCGCACTTTCACTGGTCAATGTAGCCATGGTTGCAAGCCAGTTCCTTGGCTGTCTTCCCTGCCTCTTACTCTTTTACCCTACCTTGCAATCTTTCTCCTCCTGCTCCGAAGATGTGAAAGAGGACTTACATGGTAGTAGGAAGTAGTTAATACCAAGGCATTTAAAATCATAGGCCATCAAATGAACTTAAGACAAGATTTGTTTCTTTAAGCTTTAGATTTCCCATTCTTTCCCATGTTTCATAGGACAGAATGTTTTTATCAGCTCCCAAATCAAGAAGACTAGAAAATTCTTTGTTTGATTTAGAAAACCTCACCATAGTCTTCCTGTGGAGCTACATATTCTTTGTCCTCATCTTGATTATGGATCAAGCTACCAGTCTTATTTATATAAGCATAAATTTGTTTCCTTGTTAGATTTTTCACCATATACAATGTGCACGCCTATGTTATAGTTTTTGAAATACTCATGTGTTTTTTGGATACATCTTATTTAAGTTGTTCCTCTTCTAGAGGGGGATTTTTTATGGTGAGCATTTTCTATCGAGAGCACTTTTCGGGAATCAGCCGAGCGGATTCCAAAAAGATACCCTCCCCCTCCATGTGAGACGTTAGGGTGCTTTCGATAGCCTTCAAAAGATGGTGCAGGCACACCCTTCATAGACTCGGCTATGTGTTGTTGCCCACATCTCTTACCTCCACAAGGTGTTGCACTGCATGTGACCTTGCTGTCAATGCATGGATGTCCTTCAAATTGCCCACATTACTTCATTCACCTTGCGCTCAATGACACTACACTCTATGAATTCCGCTATTCTTTTTGGAGTATTGCTTGTATCATGCTCCTTAAAAATGATACAAGCAATACCTTCAAATTGCCCACATTACTTCATTCAACTTGCGCTCAATGACACTACACTCTATGAATTCCGCTATTCTTTCTGGAGTATTGCTTGTATCATGCTCCTTAAAAATGATCTTATGTGGCCTCCCAGCATACTTGTAGTCTTGTACATGTGTATTATACTCTGGTCGATATGCGTGGCCTCGCCATCAATGACTACATCAGGCTAGTCTCTTGTGACATGCACTTTCTTTGTCATCGGTAAGAGGGGTAGGCCCCTTATACATGAGTGTTCCTTTAGTTTCTTGATTAACTGTTCAGACCACTTGGGTTGGGCATGTAGACAATCGTTCTTTTAGTTTCTCCAAGCTTGGTCCTCTCCCTATGTGCTGGCCTTGAGAGTAAGAGACTGCCTTAGTGCTTTGCAAAATTGCATTTGCCATATTTTGGTAGTACGTAAAGAGAAATCTTGCATCTATATCCTTCCCTTGCAAGATAACTTCCATGGTTGATTTCTGATAGGTTTGTTCTTGGCATATTTGGACCATCATTACTTATCTCTATTGTTGTTATTATGACTAAACCCCAATGTGCTATGCGCACCTCCCACCATCTCAACCAAGAGTCCATTGCTCACATTTTCCTATCCATCACATGACCATTGCGCCACCACTGATGTATCAAGCCTCCACTAATGCAGCTTCACTGATAGGAGCCATAAGCTACTTTTCACACATTGCTTTGTGCTCTCCTTGAGATGTAACAAAAAATACTTTGTTGTGTGGGCAACCATGCTCTGCTCCCAATGAAATAGTCAAGACCTCTCCCTATCTATCAAGAAATTATTTTTCCCACCATTGAACACATGTTGAATTGAATTCCAGCTAGCCTAAGCCTCATCTGCATAAAACCAAAGAAATCTGCCCTTTCACAACCATGGTTTTCCATCACTTCATGAATGCATTCCTAGAACAAACATTAGGCCTCCATAAATTCCTCTTTCATTTCACATGTCGCAATTGTTAGAAGATCTTGTATGCTGTGTGAAAACTCTAGTCATTTATGACGTAACACACTTGACCATCTCTGACTACTTTTATACTCTACATTTGTAATATGCTTCCTTGGATCATACACATGACAAGCCATGGTCACCCAATCTAATGTTTGTCAGGTGTGGTCGAACTGTATCCATGCATGTCGTAGGTCACCAGAGCTAGTCCGTCACATTCGATTAACCAAATCCAACCCTGAAGTGGGTCTAGTGGTGGACATCTTGAAACAAAGCACTTCTCACCTAAGGACCCTTGTCTCAAGAACCTACTTTTGTGAAAAAAGTCATAAGTGCACTCTCATTTCAGCTTCATGAGTGCATCTAAGCTAAATCTTTCCTTTGAAGGCCCATGCTAGGCTAGTGCAAAAACTAAAAATCAAATTGTTCATATTTCACACTTTACTTATCTAGATTTTGATAACTCTTTTACAAAAACATAATTGCCCAACCAAATTAGCCTACCAGTTGTCTTCCACTAGTGGTCCCATCTCCTCTATAATGTTGATGAAATCTTGTTTCCCCAATAAAATATGAGGAACCACCTTCTTGCACTAGCACTGCCATTACAATTTCTTTGGCCACACACATTTGTGCCTTTCTTTCCCTAGCATTGTGATATACTCCTAGCACCCTAGACACCATTATATTTGTCCAATCAATTAGTGCCTTTGATGTGCCTGGCCGTACATTATGTTGATGAAAATCGATGTGTATCATTAATTGACTCATCATCTCGTTCGGAGTTCATCACATAATATATGTAGCAATTGCATGTGCCTTTCTTGCCCCAGCATTGTGATCTACTCCTAGCACCCTAGACACCATTTGATTTGTCCTATCAATTAGTGCCTTTGATGTGCCTACCCATACATTATGTTGATGAAAACCAATGTGTATCATTAATTGACTCATCGTCTTATCGAAGGTCATCACATAATAGATGTAGCAATTGCATGTAGTAATGCACATCATCGACACTGAGCAATAATGGCAAAGGTGCTTTCCAAATGCATTGTTGCACTCCTCTCCAGTGATCATTACCTTTAGCATGCTTCTAGTAAAATGTGATGTAGTTTGACACCATGTGATTCTTTAAACACGGGCAAAGTTCATTCACACACTTCAAACTATCTATGCAATGGCTTCTCCGACACACTCCAAAGAAGGCAATGTTAGAGGTTTGCAGCTTTGACCACCAGTGGGGATCATACTTATGCTCCATGGAGTTCATTCCTGAACATTGTGAGGAGCAAAATGAACCCTCTCCAAATATGATGTATAGATGGTTAATGTGTACATGTGATGGTGTATGGTGAGGCATAGGTAGCAAAAGACGTGTGGTAGCCGAGGGTGAAAAATCACAAGTGTGAGAAATCAAAATAGAAAGGGTGTGGGAGAGCAAAAGAGTCGAGCGGCGAATTGTTCTGGAAGAAGTAAAGGCACGGTAACTCGGGATTGAAGAAGAAGAATTTAGTGTTTTTCTTGGGGGGAGAAGAGCGGTGGCAGAGGGTGACCACCAGAGAGCTGAGCAGGCGTGAGATTGCAGTGAAGTGAGTTCCTGTAGCTGTGTGGAAGGTTTGTAGACAAACAGTTTGTGCAGTGAGAGAAGGTTTGTTTGTGCCAAAGTGGAGAGAGAGCTGAAGACCAGAGTCTGCTAGGATGTGTGTTCCCTCTAGGGCTTCTGAACAACGCCTTTTTAGATACTTGGCCTAAGCCCTACTTTGCTCGACTATTCTTGTTGTTCGCTGCTGTCAATAAAAATCTAGTTTGTTGTGGATAAAGATTAAGCTGTGAAGAGCTGTTGTAGGGCCCTATTAGAGAAGGACCCTAGAAGTTTTCTGTGTTTTCATCTATTTTCTTGGTGCCCAAATCGCATGGCTATTGGGACACTACTATTTAATATATATGAGGAAATCTAAGAGTTTGGGCTTAATATCTTGTCTTGATGTTTTGTGTGACGAGATTTGTGTGGTTTTAGATGGAGATTGTGGTTGGGAAAAGAATCTCTATGGAAGTCAGTTTGGTATCTGAGTTAGTTCTAGGTCAGTGCTGACTCGGTGTATTAGTTGAGAAAAGATAGTTCAAAGACATTTTTGTGTCAACTGAATGTCAGCTGGATATCAATTAGATCAACTGAAGGTGCAGAAGACTTTCCCTAACTTTTTTGGCTTGAGAGAAGTGTGTATGGGTCATAGCTGACAGTTTGGTCTATCAAACAAGCAGTCATAAGGGCTAGTGGGCTGAGAGAGTTTCTAGGATAGCTATGAGTCAGCCTACTGCTGTCAGCTAAATGGTTACAGGGTTACAGTCATAAGGGCTAGTGGGCTAAGAGAGTTTCTAGGTCAGCCTACAAGTTAGCTGTTGTCAGTCATAAGGGCTAGTGGGCTGAGAGAGTTTTTGGGGAAGCTATGAGTTAGCTGCTGTCAGCTAAATGGTTACAAGGATGGGTCAAATGGTTACAAGGATGGGTCCTAACTTGATTTGAGTGTTCTAAGTGTCTTGAGGTTTCAGTTGTGCACTGACACAAGGGGGAGAGAATCTCCATCATCTATGTCATGTTAGTTGGACGGGTTAAGTACAGTCAAATCTGAAGCAACTCTGGGCCTGCAAAACTGTAAGCTTGAGAGTCATTAGTGTGATACCTTAGCCAACTTGGAGTTGCCTGAGGGTTGGAGGATGTAAGAGGACACCTACGGAAGGGTTCTGATTCAATTGAAGCTTCTGATGAGTCAATTGGATCTGAGGCAAATTACTATGGTAGAATTCAGTCTATTTTAGTCAATAGAAGGGTCAGAAGAGGGTCAGTAAGGGGGACCAGGGAGATCCGGAGGTTGTGGATGTAGGGTCAACTGCTGATGCTGGAGAACAGTAAAGGACCTTGGAGGATAGGATTCTAACTGGGGACAAGAGGAAGGCATTTGGAGGCAAAATTCAGATTGTTCTGTATCAATTGGGAGTGAATTTGGTCAGCTGGATGTCAAGTGTGGTTAGGAGAGGCTCTTAGGAGGAAAAACAAAGATGTTGGAGGTGAGAGCTGATTTAGGAGGATGGCTGGAGCAGAGAGGGAGGTTGGAAGGTTGAAAAAGTGTTCAAGTGAGTCAATTGGAGGAAAGAGGACAGGTCTAATTGGTGCCCTTGGAGCTAAGATTTCAGTAACCTCCAGTTCTGATCCCTTTTGTTTTCTTGTGTGCCTACTGGTGGTGTATAGAGGCCATCACCCAAAGATGTTCCCATGGTTGGTGGGAACTCAAATGCAATATCACCATTAAATTGCCTAGGAATCTCCACGGCCTTGATAACCACTTTGACATTCAACAAAATCTTTGTTAATGTGTTTCCCTTCTTCATAATCCAAAGGTATTCAAAAATGCTCTTACCATCTCCTCTTGTAATAGTGAATGAGGTTGATGCACCAGTTATGTTGTTATCTTGTAAGGAGCTGCATAAATCTATCACATTAGACTAAGTTGGAAGTCCTCTGGGCAGGCTATCTAAGATGGCTATTGGTTGTGTGTTTAAGTTTAACGAAGCATCAACTATTACAAAGTAATAGTTGATGGCTATTGGTTGTGTGTTTAAGTTTAACGAAGCATCAACTATTACAGATTAATTGGCTGAAAGAGAGTCCTCAAGTATATAGAAGTCCTCCCCCTCATGATTAGAGGTTGCCTCTTGAGGGACATGCAACTCTCGAAACCCAATATTTACTATTGCTTGCAATCCATTGAATGAGTGCGGAGCTACTCGTTCTTATAAGAACTTTACACTCACAAGAGAACTCAACCATTGCTAAAACATAGATTCTTCCTAGAAGATAGGAAGAGGAACAAAAAAGAAGTACACAAGAACAGTCTGATTGTATAGCTCATTGTAAGAGGAACAAAAAAGTACGCAAAAACGTGAAAGAATGACACAACATGTCGTACCAAGTACACACGAAATGAATGGTGATTAACACCCTTAAAAAAGTTGGCCATTTTTTATTTGACCATTTAAAGTAATTATTATTTTTTAAAAAATATTAATTTCAAAAAAATAAACTCTGTGATTTATATACATACATATACATATATATATATATATACACACACACATATATATATACATATATATATATATATACACATATATATATATACACACATATATATATATATATATACATATATATATATATGTATATATATATATACATATATATATATATGTATATATATATATATATATGTGTGTATATATATATATGTGTATATATATATATATATATGTGTATATATATATATATATATATGTATATATATATATATATATATATATATATATATATATATATGAAAATTAGCATCTCCCAGTGTTGAACCAAATACATTCCATCTTTTACAATAATATTATACAATTAGAGTATTGACATAAATATAATGTCCCTCCGCGCTACTCTCTCTCTCTCTCTCTCTCTCTCTCTCTCAAGTTTCACACAACTCTCTCTAAAGGTGACCTTCTCTTCTCACACTTGTGAAATGACATGCATCCTTTTGTTCTTTACATAAGATGCTTTTTTGAGCAAAAATGTTTTAAGACACATTGCCACATGCCAATCTTTTTATATATTTGCAAAAAGTAATGTGTTCTTTGTCATTTCCCACAAAAGTAAATTAGTACTCTACCTTTAAAAAAGCTACGGACTATCAAGTTTTCAAGGAGCCGACAAAGAGGCACTTTAGGAAGGTGGTTATGATTATCAACCAAGTGTTCCTCCACCCAATTTGTGGAGATGTGTCGATCAACCACTTGGCCGAAACTGTCCTTTATGGACTTCTCTTCTTCGACAATAGTGGCACTACTATTGGAACACGATTGTTGGCAGGCATTGCAGGAGTAGCCCTCACAACCAACTGCAATTGAGAGGTGTTGGTTACCTCGCTTGATGTTGCAACTTGTTACATGCCCACTTCCTACTACGATACTGTGATCTCATCTTGATTTCTGGTGAAGCCCTTTGATTGCAATCGTGTCTGGGGAGGCATTTCCCGTTGAAGGAGAAGGCACGTGGAGGAGGAGGGCACGTGGAGGAGGAGGGTGCTTGTGGGGGGAGATCCATTGAGGGCAAGCGCTCAAGGGTGGGGCATGTTGAGGGGGAGCGCTCATTGAGGGGGGTGTGTTAAGGGGGGGTGCTCGTTGAGGGGGGAGGACTATTGTGAGGGTTGCTATGACTCTCTAACAACTTAAAAAACTGTTATACAGTGATAGCAAGGACGGCGTGGCATATGCCGCATGCATGGCATGCACATGCATGGCATGCACATGCATGGCATGCACATGCCACGCGGCACTGCCATGTGTAATGCTTGAGCTTGGGCATTACACGTGGTATGCCTACGCGGACAGGATGCCATGTGCAATTCCCGAGCTCGTGTATTACATGTGGCAGCCATTGTGGACTATGCAGTCCACGTGCCCAAGCTTGGGAATTACACATAGCATGCCTACATGGACATCACAATCCATGTAGGCATGCCACGTGTAATGCTCGAGCTCGGGCATAACATGTGGCATACTACCACAAGGACTGCATTGTCCACCTAGGCAGTGGAGAGAGAGAGAGAGAGAGAGAGAGAGAGAGAGAGAGAGAGAGGGGGGGGAGAGAGAGAGAGAGAGAGAGAGAGAGAGAGAGAGATCCTCCCAGGAGGATCACGATACTAGAGCAGACGGAAGGATGGTAACACATGGTTGGGAAGAGGTTTGTTGTCTAGGATGGCAACCATCGACTCAAAGCATGGTAGGAATGGGAAAAAACCACTCGAGTTGAAAAAGAGAAATTTCCCAAGGTGATTTTTAGAGTGGTCCAATTCCTTGAGGAAAAGGAGGCAAAGTTCTTGTTGGTGCTGTGCATGATATCTTGTTTTTTTGTGATTCATATGAACAAACATCTTATATGACATCATTTACCTTATTTATTATGCATGCAAAATTACCAGGGTCATTACCATTCATGTGTCAAACACAACGACACATGACATATTTATGATACAACATGTGGGCCTTGCTGATCCACAATCGTTGTTGTCAATGTTCAGTGATGCAGATCATCCATGGGCTAAGAAAGCTATTACTCATCGGGGACCTAGCAGATCAAAGTGGCTGAAGCTTCCCATAGCACTCCTCTCACAATTAGTTTTCAAGATATGTGCAAGCCTAGTTCTTAGACCACAATAAAGCCATGTTTTGATTTCAAAATATGCTTCTTAAATAAAAATGCATTGTATTCAGAGTTTGATGCCACGTACCAAGCCAAGGTCAGTGTGGCTTGCCTGAGCAAGGGAGTAGAGAATACTTTCTGAGTGTAGAAATGTTCGATAAGAATTACAAAGGTGCCCTGAAGGAGATGGAGGCACTATTTAGAAAGAGGGGGCATGAGCTGGCACAAATTGCCAACGCCGACTATTGTGGCAAATAGATTTTCAAGAAAGTGATCTCCTACCAAGGCTGGTGTGAAAAGGCTAGAAAATTCACTACTCCCAAGCTAGCAGAGCTCGCTTGGGCACATATTCCAAATGGAGAGTAAGATCTCTAACTCTCCCGGCACATTAAATATTTTTTATATGTAGGTAGAAACATAATGCTAGTTCACAATGCAGGAAATGTAGGCTCCTTGACATATTGGCGGGTGGCGAGTTTGCTATGAGGGACGCCAGATTCCTCCATCCGACAGAGAGTTCTTCGTGTGGATACATTGTCACGTGTACTGGTTCCAATTGATCAAGTACACGCTACAACTATACGCGAAGTTAGAGATGAGCTCACCCGTCGACATGCACGAGAGAGCCACACTGGACTCTGGGGTAGGTATCACAGATGCCCTCTAAGATTTCAAGAAGACTCGCTTTGAGAAGGCATTCATAAGGTGGAAAGGGCAAATGCATGCCACCTTGAATCTTGAATAACACCGACACTTGCCGTGCACGGCACGACGCCTCTTGTATAGGTATGTGGTTGCATACCACAATACTATTATTGTTATTTTATCACATTAGGTGGTGGAGAAGTTGTCATTTATTTTATCTCTTTGTTAGAGAATTTTAATGTTTCTATATTAGGTGGTGGAGAAGTAGTGTATATAATCGAGTATATATTCGCGAGAGGACTGTTCAGATGCATGGGTGCAGTCCGAGAAAGAGGAGATGGGATTGTACCCCAAGGATTGGATCGATGAGCTATGGGGCAAGGACACTTGGATAGTGTGCCCATGGTGGATAGACTACCCAAAGGGGGAGTTTCCTCAAAAGGAGGCTGCACAGTTTTATGCAATTTGTTTTTGGGAGTTTAAAGTTACTATGTTGGTTAAATGCATGAGCAAAGAATGGAAAGAATCCTGGCACCGAGCATCAATTGGCCTTCGAGAAGAAGAAGGGCAAGAAATGAGAAAACGAGGAGCCTCCATCGATGATCCACGACTGTGATGACAAAAACGCCCAAAAAGAGGGTAACGGCCAGAGTGGGAAGGGGATGAAATTGATGAGGATGCTGAGGATAGCCACTTTACGGATGAAATTGATGAGGATGCTGAGGATAGCCACTTTACGGATGATGAGCATGAGTCCCACACACGGGGCAATGAGTATGAATCCCACGCACGGGGTGTTGAGCAGGTGAGCCTGCATGGTGAGAGTAAAGAGCAAGGGTCAAAGAGTTCAAAAGAAGATGACATAGCCTTGTTGGGATCCAGTAAGTGAACTTAACATATTTGAAGATTCATTACTTCATTTATTGAAAAACGGTAATAACATATATTTGGTCTTGTCTAAATGAAGACTTCCGTACAAGTGGTGGACACTCTGCACTTAGTTCTTAGCTCCAACATCGATTTCCTCCGCCGTCTCACACTTTTGGGAAAGAAAAAACACAGGTATAATCTCTTACCCGTGCTAGTGACTCTCTCCATTCGTTGTCATTATATAGTTTGTAGTCCACTTATATCCTTTGTTGTTCCAAGAATCTTGCAGTATTGCTCGGGGGGTTCACTATATGTAAACCCTGTGCATCACATGCATTCAAGGCCTACTTTGAAAATCCCTTATTTGTGAATTTTTCATTAATAAAACACACCCTTTTTCTATTCAACCTGTGAATACCCCCTTTAAATGGTACCCTTTTGTATGTAAAAAATGTGTAAAAAGGGGATTATAAAAATCCCTTCTATTGAACCCACGTACTACGCTTACATATTTATGAGTGACCCCCCCAGTAGTATTGCAACACTTCATGGGATCTCTGATGAGGTGGGGAAGCATGGACACCTTCGATAGCCTAGAGGCCTGTGCTTGGTGTGGGGGCCAATTTTCCAATAAATCTAGCGATCTACAAGGATGAGGTTATGGTTCCTTGATGGAATGTTTTTAGGGAGGTTCTTGTGGAGTCAGCTTTTATACTTGTTTGCAGAGTTCCTACATGCCGACGACACTATGGTGTGTACTCTACATGCATAGCACTTTGGGATTGTCGTGCAAGAGGTAGGGACTTGGAACTTCACATTGCAAAAGAATTTTTTCTTGTGCTTCCCGCGATACTTGTTGGTCATGTTGTTGGTCATGTTAGAAGATGACCAAAAAGAGGTGAGTGAAGGAGTGGATTTTATTAAAGTGAATCTCAATGATTTCCCTAGCATACTTACAAGTGTGTACACGTAGGTCACTTTTTTGGTCATCACCATCTTTACGCAGCCTAGTAAGAGTACGTCCTGTCGTCCAAAGTATGACATGCAGGGGAGGTGAGATGTTTTTGAGCGTAGTGAGCCTTTCGCAAGGTAATTACGACACTCACTCAATTACAATTTGTTTCGAGTAGTGTAATCATTATATAGTCATTGTCTTTTATATTATCGTCCATTTATATATGCCAATTGCGAGCTTTTACTATGGCAAGTGGTTACTCGGGACATTCACCGATCGAGGAGATGCAGTCCTAGATTGGATTGCCGATACTGAGACCCTTGCTAGAGCATGCAAGATACTGCACTGACATTATATCAACATGGAGAGTGACAAGGTGTTCCTTAGTTCATGTCTACGACCACTTTTGTACGTTCCCAATGATTTGGGTCAATAGTTTTTCAAGGGTGATGTCAATAAGTATGCTCAACAAGGGTAGCAGAGAGACGTGCGGGCATCATCTCCACAGGTTCCTCACCCATATCCTCCACCCTCCCCAATACCCATAAGCCCAACACAGTCAAGTGCCTCATCATAGCCACCTAGCGTTCCAAGGGAGTGGCAAAATATCAACATGCCATGCCATAGATGTCCCCCATGGGTTCTTTTACAATTCCCTCATCATGGGCACCACATCTCAAACATGCAAGGCCACTATTCACACCCGTACCTGCACCATTTGGTAGAGCTCCCTACATGCAGCCACCTTCCTTCTTCAACCAGCACCTGCGATGTCCTTAATTACTAATGTAATTAACTCGCTTGTAATGAAAGAAATATATTGTTTTAGACATTATTATGATGCACTCTTGTACACTTAAATTATGTCAATGGCATTGTTTTTAGCTTTTGCTATGACCATTTAGGTAACTAAATTGACAATTGAGAGAGACGGAGTAAGATGGATAGAGATCTCAAGGCCATGAGAGAGAGTGTGAGTCAAAGAGAGAAAGAAAGTTTGAGTAAGACCTTAAAATAATTATTTTTATGCTTAAAATAGTTAATTTTATTTCTGAGAACTTATAAATATAGTAGAGATTACCATGTTCCAGTACTCTTCTTCTAGGCACACATCTTACCCCACCCTCCCCTTATATTTTCATATTGCAATAGGCTAGGCGTAAACTCAATTATCATGGGTTCATCCGTCAATCCCTCTAATACTACTAAGTTTGCAAGCATCTTAAGTAAAGCTCTTCAATCTTTCATGCACCTCAAAGAAAAGGAATCTATATCGGATGCCCTTATGGAAGCATGGACAACGTCTGAAGTGCAGGAGCTCTACAAGAAGCTCACAACATAGAAAATGGTAAACCTTGCAGACAAGAACATGCTAGAGATGAAAGAAGTAATAGCCATTGGGATATGGAGAGCTTTTGGCATCATTGAAGAGGTAAAAGAGGCTCCTCTTCGAGGAGAAGTTGCCACCTTCATTGCAAATATAAGGTATACAGAGAAGGCTAAGATAATAGTTGAGGCCCAAAATGCTTTCATATATTGTTGCATGTGTTCAACATCTTGTAGGTGTTTTTCATAATATGCTACAGTATTACAATTAAGTGTTTCCACGTGTTTATAGTAATGTTAGATAATGTGGCTAACATACCACCTCCCTAATCATGATTGCATCCTTAAAATTGGTAGTGAACCTCGATGGGGGAGGGTAGTGGTAGAAGTCATTGAAGTTCTAGTAGAAAAGTCAAAGTGGGACTTTGTGTACTAGGTGGTTTAATGAAAGGCTTTGTATGATGTCCAAAAGGCTGTTTCGATCATATCTTCGAATGTGAGCATGTGCTAACCTTGCATCCAATGTAGTTGCTTATAATAGCCAAGTAAAGTATTTGGCAAAGAGTTGGATCCTTGTTGATTTTGAAGGGCATACGTTGTTCTCCTTCATCAAATGCATGCCAATCAAGGAACTCCACCACACAAGGACCATGATGAGCAGAAGCAAATGATAATGGCCATGTTTGGGTCGTTACAGACACTACATCATAGTTGTGAGCTTGCACATTGTGCGAAGCATCCACTCTTCATTCAAAAGAAGGGGTGGTCAAGGTGGAGGTGGCCAGGGGAAATTTAACTATAGCTTTAGTTTCTTCTCTAGATCTTTCTTAAAAAGCTCCCAAGCCTGTCTACTTTCGATTGGGAAAAAAGAGGGTTGATCTTGAGGTACCTTGGTACATGGCAATACTCCTTCCAATACTTGGCCTAGAGAAGGTAGGATCACCGCACAACACCAGTTGTTCAATCATCAGGTCGTGTGTTATTGGGCCTACCATGGCTCATGGTCTTTTGTATCCCCATCAATCCCTCTTGCGCAGTGAGATCTAGACCACTAATGGAACTTCTATTCCAGATAAAGCTTAATGAGGCATATATCAAGGTGATCAATGATCCTATTATTAGCATGAAGGGTAGGGTCAGGGTATTGCTGCTATTTCATGATCTTGAGGGCTCTATCGATGTCAATATCATCAAGAGGATCACACCAGTTGAATGGGTGATCAGGGGGTGCATCTGTTGTGCTAATCTCTGACAAGAAGTTATGGGATATCGCCATCTTCTAAGACCTGTGATGGGAGAGAGGGGTGATCGGCTTACAAAGTTGAGGCCTTGGTGAGTCCATTGAGAACGTCCCCTAGAGAGGTGTGATTAGCTTGCAAAATTGAGGCCTTGGTGAGTCTGTTGAGGACATCCCCTAGAGAGGTCAGTGGTGGGGGTGGCTTGGGAGATGAGAGGAGTAAGGGTGGCATTGGAGATGCAAGGGGATAATCCAAGGAGGGATGGGATAGGTGGTGAGGTGAAGGTGACGAGGGGGAGTTGATGTTGAGGGTTGATCTAGGGAAGGATAGGTAAAGGCATGTTCCTTTCCCTTACCCTTGGCACAAAAGCATCTGAGGCATGTGGAGCCGAGGCGGGGCCTGATGATGAAGGGTCATGGGAGGCTTCACTTGGTCCACTAGTAGCAGTTGATCTTGCTAGGGGGTCTTCTTCTGAGATGTCTTTGCTATCAGGTATATCATCATCATCCTTGTCCTTAGTAGTGTTGGTTGTACCTTCTTCCTCTTCCTTCACAATGAGTGCTGGCTTCATGGGTCGATAAAGTGCATGTGCCTCCCTATATTTGTCATTTGAGACGTCATAGTGGGGTAGGCCACATGCACCATGTCAAAAAGGTGGCATTTGCTGGTGCTCACATAAGTTGCACCTAATAAGCTTTTGTGATATAGTACAAGGATGCCGATGGGTGTATAGACAATGCTGGCATCTACCATGCTTCTGTGATGAGATGGTGGTAGGCCTCATCCACCAATGGCATGCCAAACATGTGTCTACATCCACTCAAGTGCTCTACTGATGATGAGATCCATGGATGAGGGATATGGGCAGAGCTCAACAATCTCGATGTAGTCACCCTCATCCAGGCAGTCAGAAAAATTAAGAACCTAGTACTAGGATTAAAGGTTTAGGCATAGAACGTGGTGAGAGAAACAGAAGATGGTGGAGGGATTACAGTGAAAAGGAGACCATGTTCTAGAAGAAGAGCATAAAGTACTTTGGAGAGGATTATGGCGAGGGTGTTGTGGGAAGCATAATGTAATTTGGAGAGGATTATGGAAAAGGTGGTGGTAGGAATCTCCTCATCAACGAAGATATTATGTTTGAGGAGATTGTGCTGGAGGGCCCGATGCTACAATTTAAGGAGGCCAGAGGGTGGTTGGGGAGGGATGGCAAGTTTTGGTAGGTCGGTAAGCTACATCCATCACGCTATCACCTTCCTCTCTATGTTATAAAGGTGAATTTCTCTTGTTGGGGCCTAGCCTTCAGCTCTATAATGTGTTGTTCAAGTTGATTAATGGTTAAGTCCTTTGCATAAATGTCCCTTCAAAAATCTTGGTGGTTCTCAAGCATCTAATTGATGTCCCTTCAAGTCCTTTGCATTGATGTCCCTTCAAAAATCTTGGTGGTGCTCAGGCATCTAATTGTGGACCTCATCCATGAGCTATTTTATCGATTGTGTGTCACGGTCTCAACCCTCTAGAGTGCTATGGTAGCTAGGATGAGTTCCTCCCCTCTGTTTGTGCCCTGGCTACTTTGGACCCCTATGACTTTGGTGTGTACCTCTAGCTCTCCTTACAGAAGATGAGTGATTTGGGAGTCAGATTCAAGGGCTTACATTTGCAGTTTATCATTAAGGGCGATGGTGGCGGTGTTCTTCTATGTTTCCAGCTAGGTAATGGTGACATGCATCAGGAGGAGTGCTTGCTAGGTTGCATCCACCTTCTCCTTTTGTCGTGCCATCCAACAATATTGTGGATCATAGGGAAGAAGGCGGCTAGAAAATTTGAAAGGCGACCGTGAGAGTCTAGTAAGGGCTAGGTGAAGCTTTCAGTAGAAGTAAGATTTTTGTCTTGGATCCACCTACGGGTTTCAGTAATATTTTGGGCTTCTTGTGTACTATAGAATCTACTACCCTCAAAATGAACTTCATGGGCTGAACTACCTCAGCCCCCTAGGGAATGATCTATGGTAGGTAGCACCAAATTGTGTTGGCTCTTCTAGGTCCTCTGTGCCACTTATGCCAACTACTATGAGCCTTATGGGTGTGTCCACCATCAGGTCTGTTTCCAAAAAATTTGCAAAGGCTTCTGTGGTAGCTATATCCTAATCTAGCCTTTGTTTCTTGGGTCTTGGAGAGTCTTCATAGGAGGGTGCAATGGGCTTGCAGAAGAGGCTTTCTTATGGTGGCTCTGGTGGCTGTACAATTTACGGAGCTCTTCCCAACTAGCAGCATAATACATGACCTTCATGAGGACCATGGCCACCCCAAACTTGTCGGTCGGGTTTACTAGATGATGTTGTGGAGTTCATAATGGAAATGGTCAGCCCAATTCACTAGCAACCCCTATTTGAGATCGCGCATTGATTAGCCCTCGAGCTACTCATAACATCATGACAATAGACACTTGGGTGTCATTGGGACAACCTAAAATTATCTCTAAAGACAATGGTCTTGCAAGAGTTACCAATAGATAAAACATTGAAGTTCCAGGTTACTTTAGCTATGCTACTCAAACAATCGGTGAAAATGTGGAAATTAGATTCCATGTTATCCCAGATTCCCTTGAGTATGATGTTATCCTTGGTGGAACTTGGGTAAGTGACTCGTTGTATTCAATTGATGAATCCATGCAAATAGCCACCTTGAACACTCTTGCAACCATTGTGAAATTGCTATTACGAGAGGAAGAGACCTTGGAGCAGATGGAACTTTCAACATATCTTACTGAGAATATCCTAAGAATTATTGGATTAGAACTTCCCACTAAACTCACCACAATTCAAGCACAACTTTGTCCACAATGAGAGCACAATCTCATGACCCTTGAGTTATGGGATTTGTTAGGTCAACCAATACTCACGGCTCATCCTGATAGAATTCCATTCACATGAGACTTGAACATGCCATGTTTGGGGTACTTTAAACATACAACGTATATTGAAACTAACACCCTTACTTGCAAGTTTTTTGTGGTTATATGTTGGAAGCATATTTAATCTTGGGGCATAAATGGACTATTGTTGCCCAAGCACCACTATGCTTTGTTAATGATAGGGTCATCATCTCATGATGGTCAACGACGTAGATACACTAAAAGGTCATACATTCAAGATATGAAGCAATGGTGTCTAAATCTACAACTTGGACGGGCGCCCGTAATGGTCCTATGGAATACTTATGGTGATTTTCGCTTTAAGAGCGTGTGGTAGTAAGTTAGGATGAAGTCCCGAGTGATGTACTTCATGGATATATTATAAGATGATAATTGAATATCTCTCATAATACAAGGGACTCTCCCATTGTGCAATAGAGTCGTGCTCTTGCTAATCCTCTTGCAATAGAGTCGTGCTCTTGCTAATCTCTCTCTAATACATACTAGTGAGTGTGTGTGAGTGAAGTGAGGTAAGAGGAGGGACGAGTACACGTAGTGCAATGCGGCAATGTGACGGCGGGAGACGCGATGGAATTGCTTCTCAAGGAGTTGTAGAGCTTGGAGCATATCATGCAACCTTTCATTTATAATCAATGAAGTTATCATTATAATCAATGGCATCCAAATGCACACTCATTGAAGTCCTATGCCTTCAAACATAAAGCATATCATGTAACCTTTCATTCTATAAGCCTTCTAAAAAGGAGTGAAATTAACCATGCTTGATAGGTTTTTCTTCAAGTTTTCACTTGCTATAGAGATACTTGGCTCTACTGATGTATAATAGTCTCTTCATCTTTTTGCTTAAGAGTATTCAGAGCAAGACATAAGAGAGAGATGGATAGCTGAATTTTCTTCTATCTTCTTCTTCTCTACTCAACCAACCTAACATAAAGATAAGAGTACACACTATATGGGTTAGTACTCAACTACTACAACATACAAGGGTCGGTCCATAATGTGAACCCGACTAAACGAGCTGGTGCTATAGCTATGCCAGTCTCTAGTAATCCAAAATGGCTGTCACACAGCTTGTCATCCCACTGGCCGCATATCACCCATAATCTCACCAACCATGCCAGTGGTGTAGATGCGGAAGCTATCACCCAGGCGGGTCATCAATGTCCACCATAGCACTAGTTGAGCTCGATATCTCAACAAAAACTACTCTTGTAATAGCTTCTGCCATTCTTATGGTATCATTAGCTACACCACTCCCACTAGTGGCATTGGATGAACTGGTGCTTCTACTAGAATGGGTATTTCTAAGGGAATAGGAGTTCGAACTCTGATAGTTACACCTTCTCCACTGGAACTGCATGTACTCTTAGAGGTGTATAAGTAGTACCCGTGGATGTACCAATAGTTCAGGTCCTATGATAGCGTACATTGGCCCCATAGAAGTTGTAACCATTGTCGACAATGCACAAAGACTTCTTGCTAAAGAATGAGCATACGAGTGTTTCCCTAGAGTAATAGATAGAAAAATTATATTTATATAACTATATGGAATATGACCTAGAGACTCAACACCATATGGAATATGACCTAGAGACTCAACACCATAGGTTCTTGTAAGAGAATTCAGCACTATAAAATCACGACGAGATGGAGGAGCAGTTAGAATTGTCTTATTCATTGGGGTACTATAGAAAGTAAATTCAGGGAAGAACCACTAGATGCTCCAATCTCCATTGCTCCTTTTAAAAGTACTTCTTCTTCTCCTACCCTTGCATTAGCATCCATAAATGTTGAGCCAAAGCCCAATGTATGCAGCTAAGGATGAGGAATATGAGAAGGCTCCTTCTCCCCTTACCTAAGATATTTCACAAAAGTTGCTTAGGTTCATACTCATCATAGGGAGTGTACTAGACATGGGCTTGAACTAGTTCCCTCGTTAGGAATTATTTAGAATACTCTTTTTTTTTTTGAGTTCATGTATATATACCTTGCTATGGAAGATACAAAGAATCTTCTCAAAATCGAGCCTTCAGAGGACATATTTGCCCAATCATCACCAAGAGATGGTTCACTTAGCTTGTTGGTGGCATTCTCTCCACTAGAAGAGGATGAAGTTAACATTAAATTGATAGAGCCTTTCAATAGAAGTATAACTAGTTAATCTCAACTTAGATTAAATGGCTTAAGAAAAAGAAAATTCTAAAACTAATAAAAGAAGGAAGTTCACTAATTTAAAGTAAGGAAATTTAATAGAGAAGAATTGAATATTCTCTCACCTCTCTCTAGAAATGCAAATTAAAGGATAAGCTCATCAGTGTAATTTTTTCTTGAAAACATAAGGATTAGAACCCAATTAGATGATTAATCATAGTTTAAACCCTTGAACAAGTAGAGTTTTAGAGAGAGATATCATTATTGATTGCATAATCTCTCTAGACCAGTAGGTATCTTCCACATAGGAAGGAAGGGGATGAATAAAGCAAGGAAAAACCCCTGACCAAAAATGAAAGATTAAAAACCTCACTATCACAAGTCCCTGATAAATCAAGAGAGAAAACGTCTAATAGAAGATAAGTTTAAAGTAAAGGCTAGAGACCCTTGACCTTTAGAAAGAACTAGCAATAATAGATTATGGGAAGAAACAAATTAAACAATGGAAGCTTGCTTAAGCATGAAGACACAAGGAACTAATACAAAAGGTTAGAATCAATCAAAAAATTGTGTTCAGAGATTCGATGGAGGATCGAGATTGTCTCATCAAAACTTGCGATGGTTTACCCCTTTCACGATGCATGCATGTGGTACATGGTTGCTTGATCATATTTGGTACTTGTTTGGATACTATTTGTTAAAATACTATTTGCTAGAGACGGCATCATAAGACCCGCTATGTGAGAAATGGAGTACTAAATCCAAGATATATATGAGGAAGCAAAAGATAATATTGTACATAAATAAGATTGATATATAAATTAAGCTTTTTCTTTTGTTGAGTATTGTCTTTAAATTAAAAATGTTAAACATATAGCTATGTGATATGTCTGGTGTGCGGATGTCTGTGTATTATCTCGAGTTCACAGATTATTACTTTGAATAACCTTACCAAGAACTCCTTCATGATTGGATTGACGCTGAAGAAAAAATCATCATCAAGATTAGCTTAGAATTTTTCCCATTTTATGCTTCTAACCTAAGTTTAGCTATGATCACCAAGAAACTCAGTTAAGTTAAAGAATATAGGATTAGAGGATAAAGTCCATACTCCCTAGATGAATATTTAAACAGATTAAATCATCTGAGTTTATATCTTCCCTACCAAAAATATGTAATTATGGGACATCATATAAATTTTTGCTTGTTTGGAATCATGGATTAGAGTTTTCCTTTTGTAATGTAATAATAGATTTGAATAAAGATAGAAATATTTTCTTTTGCCTTTACTCTAGTCATCTGTCTCAAAGAGTGATTATCTTTTTTCAAAACAATCACCATGAGTCATGCAGGTAAATCTTCTCACTTGATAGAAGATCTTGACAACGACATTTGTGACGCCTTGCACAAATCTCAACCAGCACCTTTCTGTGTGAGGGGATTGAGTTGGCCAAAGTTGTTCGTAATTGGGTTGATGCAATAGATTTGTATTTTAATATTGCCGGTTAGAATGAATGAAGCAAGATGGCCTTGGCACATCTCAAGATCACTGGTCTGACTCATTTAGGCTTGAAGAACCATGTTGAATATAGCCACCTTAATCAAGAGCAACTAAAGTGGGACAATCTGAAGATATATTTGCTTTGAAGATATTTCCCACAAGGGTATGAAGAAGATAAGATGAAAGAGTTCTTGGAACTATTCCATGGATGGAGTTAACCCTATCAGATTAGATTAGCATAAGTGTGATGATACGTATTGATAGATCTTGACAACAACATTTGTGACGCCTTGCACAAATCTCAACCAGCACCTTTCTGTGTGAGGGGATTGAGTTGGCCAAAGTTGTTCGTAACTGGTTTGACTCATTTAGGCTTGAAGAACCATGTTGAATATAGCCACCTTAATCAAGAGCAACTAAAGTGGGACGATCTGAAGATGTATTTGCTTTGAAGATATTTCCCACAAGGGTATGAATAAGATAAGTTCTTAGAACTATCCCATGGATGGAGTAAACCCTATCAGATTAGATTAGCATAAGTGTGATGATATATATTGATAGATTTGCCTTCATTACCAAAAGCTAATGGAAGTAACCTTTCACTGCTACATAAACCATTGTTAGACCTTCCCTATTGTTCTTCTTACTCAACATTGTTTCAACCGGTGGCTAGCGAAGCTAATATAAAAATCCATGTTATGCTCTCACCAAGGGCTAGCACACAACCAATCGCAAAGGCGTGGAGCACATGAAAGATAATATCCTAGTTGGTTGGGAGGTCTTAGGATCCGTGCACTTCCAAGGGCTTTCTTAGGCTCTTTGTCACTTGTGTGTCCACTCACAACGTTTACGTGTCTCCCCAAAATTTCCAAGAGTGGCATTCTTTGCAACTCTGTTCTTTGAAGGCGACCCGTGTATGTGCGAGTCATGCATGACGTTTTCAAAGTTCCTAAGTGCATGACGGCAACACGACAGGATGTTTTCACGCAGATGTTTCGTGAACGAAAAGAAGCTCTGGGTCCGAAGGGCGCAATACACTCATGGAGAACAGCAACAACAGGCAAGGTTACGACGGCCACCTCTCTGACCTTCAACACAAAGTAGCGCTGGTGACCGGAGCTTCTTCTGGGCTGGGGAGAGAATTCTGCCTGCAGCTGGCTCGCAGCGGCTGCAGTGTGGTGGCCGCCGCTCGCCGTACCCAGCTCCTGCAAAGCCTCGTTGCAGAAATAGAGTCTAACCCTGGCCATGGCGCAGAGGCTCGCATCTCCACCGTCCAAATGGACGTCACCGCAAGCGAGACCGCCATCGATGATGCTGTCGATCTAGCCTGGCAATGTTTCGGTAGAATCGACGTTCTTGTCAACAATGCCGGATTCAGAGGTCTTCTCCCCCTTTTTTGGTTGAATCGTTGCTTCGATTGCACAAATAATCAGGACATGAACAGATTAGCACTAGACTGTAAATATGTGAACCTCTGAGCCCGATTCTCAGACTGCTTATATATATGCTCTCGCGTGTGTGTGTGTGGGGGGGAGAGAGAGTGTTATATTATACGTCTTCAAAAGACCCAGTGGGACTATGAGACCAAAAGTGATACAATAGTGTCTATGTAATCTCACATGGTACAAAAGAAAACAAAGACGAGAGCTATGAGCTTGGAATGTCAGATCCGAGCCATGTGATACAAAGTGGGACCATCATCATCGTACAACCTATGGAGCTAACCCCCTGGTAGGGGGAGGGGCCGGTCAAGGATATCGAGCATGGGGTTAGCCTGTAGAAATCCGTTGGGCATGGGAAGGTGGCTCTGTGCCTCTCTAAGATCTCCTCAAGCTAGGTGATGTCTGTGTTGCAGGCGAGGTCCAAGGAGTCTAGGGCGTCAGGCTCGTTGTAGTGCCGTGGCCCAGTCTAGAGTCATGCCAGAGTGGGGTTTGGCGGGGGGTTAGGCACTCAAGAATGTGTGGCTCGATGGGTATGTCATCCTTGGTTGGTGGGGCATCCTCCCGTGGTTGGAAGAATTGAGTGATGGTCGCCTGGGGCCGGGGTGGATGTCTCCCATGGGGTCTTGACTCCCTAATTAGTGAGTCTCTGTGGCGATGAAGCTCTAGTAGGAAGAGGCCCAAGCACCGTTGATCTGGGTAATCCATGATCCAAACCCTTCTTTGAGGAGACATTGGAACTTCCTTGGAATCTCATAATATACGGTGCATCTGCATATGAAGTGCTCCTCTGACTCGACTCCTGCTGGCATACTGCATATCCTCTCCTCACGAGGTATCTGCATGGCTCTCCTTGTCTCTATCCTTAGGCGGTGCGATGACACCCGCAACTGGCCCACTGCAATCTGCATGGCATGTGACATGTATATGTCCAGATATTTGGCCCTCAGTATGAAACCATCCTCTCTAAGCCTCATGAAAGTATCCATGTAGTATTGCCGTTTGTGAGAGTGGCTCATGTGTTGTGATCCAAGTATCCTGTATGTATAGTCCCAATAAATCATATCTGATCACCCGGTTCCTGTCATCCTGAGAGAGCCTGATGAATGGGGAGTCCGGGTCATACTGGAGGAGGCGTTCCATCTTGAGTCCCTGCCTCGTGAACCAGTTGCATACCATGACTCGTGCTCATTGTTAGCACTTTCATCCCCAGTTTTTGCTCTTTTATGGTGCCCCATTTGGTCCCCTTTTGTATGGCCCTTGCTTGTGGGCTGGCCACCCCTTTTTTTACTATTTTTCTGGGATTTTTCCCAGCCATTCTGGCATTTTTCCAGTCGGCCATGTCCAACAGCTCCAGTTGGCCTGTTCATGAGCTCCAGTCGGCCAGCACTTTCCCACTATAAATAGTGGGTGCTGGCCTCTCATTTCTCAATTCAGTCTTGTACATATTTTGCTCCCTCACTTATGAGACTAACAGTGTCTCTTGCTTGGGACATGTTTTGGTTCAGTATATTCAGCATAGTTTGCTCCATATCTCTCTCTCTCTTGCACTCTCTGTTCAGCACATTCTAGTGCCACTCTGCTTCCGCTCTGTGCACTCTTTCATGGTATCATCGCTCCTGGTTTAGCAACCTTTTTGCTGCCCCAGATTTAGCCCTGTTTTCAGTACCTACTCCTCTTCGTTTTCTTCCAGATTCATAGCTTTTGCTGCTGCGTTTTCTGGACAGCACCCTGCTGGTCGCTTTTCCTTCAGATTGGCTTCACCAATTCAGCCATCTGGCTCTTGTTGATCAGCGTTTCATTGCCCACTTGGAGATTGGACTGCATGCGGCCTGTTTTCTACAGGAGGATAGCACTTGTTCAGTGCTGCGTTTTCCTCTCTAGTGGCCCTTTCCCTTTGCAGAGGGGGCTTGTGGTGTTGCAGGCTTTGGTGGCACTCTTGGTACCTGTGGTGGAGGACACCTTTTCTTCAGAGTTTGTGCATTTCTTGAGATTGAGCCCAAGCTTTTGTGATGGCTGCTCCCACTTCTCTTCATATGTTTGCTGAGTCTGCCAAGTTGGATGGTTCCAACTACACTCTATGGAAGGTGAAGGTGAAATCGGCCTTGCGTGGCGTGGATCTCTGGGATTGGCTTGTTACACCGGCCAATGCCACCCCTCCCACCCTTGCTTCCGGTGGTGTGACTCAGGCACAGATTGATATTTGGGAGTCGAATGATCGACATGTTTTCTCCTTCCTGATGTTGAACTGTCAGGATGCTGTTCTCTCTCATGTGCATACAGCAGATGTTGCACATGAAGTTTGGAAGGCTTTTGGAGATCTCTATGAGATTAAGTCTCCGGGTCGGATTTTGGCATTGGAAAAGAAACTTATGAACTTATGAGTTATTGCGTTTCCATCTTTATCTGCTTTCATTTCGAAGATGAAAGATCTCCAGGACGGACATCTCCACAGAGGATATGGCTATTCGGCTGCTCTCCAAACTTCCAGAGAGGTTTGATGCATACTTTCAGTCTCTGGTTTCTTCTCCTCGTCCTGTTCCAATTACTTGGGAGGAAGTTCTCCCCTCCGTTATGCAGATTGAGTCTCGCTTTGAGGAGTGGATTGGCACCTCTAGTGGCCGTGATGGAGCTTTGGCAGCGCGAGATAAAGGGAAGACTCAACAAAAGAAAGGAAAAGGGGGTTCTGACAAGAACTCCAAGGATTCCGATAAGGATAAAGACAACAAATCTTCAAAGAATAAGGACATTGAATGTCATTATTGTGGCAAGAAGGGTCACAACTCACCCCAATGTCACAAGAAGAAGCGTGATGAAGCAGCAAAGAACTCTTCCTCAACGGCGGTGTCTCAACCCAAGAAGGATGATGGAATTCTTCTCTTAGCAGGTACTCGGCGTATACTTGCTCGTGACTTCTCAGTCACGGTCTTGGATTGTTGATAGCGGTGCTACTGCTCATATGACACCCCATCGAGATTGGTTCGAGGACTTCAATGCCTCTCAGTCACGGTCTTGGATTGTTGATAGCGGTGCTACTGCTCATATGACACCCCATCGAGATTGGTTCGAGGACTTCAATGCCAGATCAGGCGAGATCACTCTGGGTGATTCTTCTTCTGTGCCAGTGCATGGTCATGGCACTATCCCCAATGCCCATCTTCAGTTCTCACGAGGACAAGAGGTACTTCTCTGACGTTCTGTATATTCCAGATTTGGCTTTTAACCTTGTGTCAGTGAGTGCTCTTACAGCTCAGGGTGCGGAGGTGATCTTTTCTCATTTTATGAGATTACCATTCGTGATAAGGCGACTGGTAGCATCTTGGCTCAAGAGTCCAAGATAGTGGCCTCTACAAATTGACCGCTCTGCTTTCTTCTGGTGCTTCTTCTGCTCTTTGGCATACTCGGTTTGGCCATTTGAGCTATCAGCTTCTGCAGCGAGCTTCGAAGGATGGGTTGATTGATGGATTACCGACCATCAAGGCTCCGTCTTCTGCTTGTTCCTCTTGTTGACAGGCTCTTGTTTACAGGGGAAGCAACACCGAGCCGCCTTTCCGAAGGAGGCGACACACAGATCTTCGACATCACTTGCTCTCATTCATGCAGACTTATGTGGTCCTATGAGTACCGCGTCTTTGAGTAAGGCGTTGTACATGCTCGTGATGGTGGATGATTTTACCAGATATACTTGGGTTTTCTTTCTGAAGACCAAGGATGAGACTTTTCATCACTTCTTTGATTGGAAAGCCGAGGTGGAAAAAGAGACCGGTCACTCGGTCAAGGCTCTTAGGACCGATGGAGGGGGTGAGTTCACATCCCAGGAGTTTCAGCAATATTGCAAGACACATGGCATTCGGAGACAGCTTACTACAGCATATACTCCATCACAGAATGGAGTTGCCGAGAGGAAGAATAGGACCGTTATGGAGATGGCCCGTGCTATGCTTGAGCATTCTTCATTACCTTGACGTTTCTGGGCTGAGGCGGCTTCCACTGCTGTCTACATTCAGAATAGGTCTCCTACTGTTGCTCTTCCCGACAAAACTCCATATGATGCTTTCCATGGTGAGAAGCCCTCTGTTGTTCATTTCCGGATATTTGGATGTACGGCATATGTTCATGTGCCTAAGGAGCACCGCTCCAAGTTGGACTCGAAGTCTCAGCGCATGACTTTTCTCGGATACAGCACTGTGTCCAAGGCATATCGTCTTTATGATCCTCAGGCCGGTAAAGTTGTTGTGAGCCGTGATGTGGTGTTCGACAAGACTCCTACATCTTTAGAGGGGGGTGGTGAGCTTCTTCTTCCTGCACCTCCTCCTTCTCCTCCTCCTCCTGCTCCCGCTGTTACTGTTACACCTCTAGCTGAGGATACTCAGTCAGATGATGATGAGCCTGCTCCTCCTCCGGCGAGTTCGAGCAGATCTGTACCTGGTTGGTATTATCAGACAGTTCGTGACTCTGGGTTACGTGAGCTTCCTTTTGCTCCTCCGCCTGGTTCTCTTCGGCATTCTTCCAGAGTTACAGGGAAACAAATTCATGAGGGCAACATGTTTGTTAATTATGCTCTTATGTCTACAATCATTAATGGTCCTTCTGATCCCACTTCTGTAGACGAGGCTCTGTCACATGAGTCTTGGCGTCATGCTATGGAGACAGAGCTGGATGCTATCAAACGGAATGGCACTTGGATTTTGGTGCCTCGGCCTCTGCAGCGTAAGGTGATTGGTGTGCGTTGGATTTTCAAATCAAAGTTCCGAGCTGATGGCAGCATGGACAAGCACAAGGCGAGGTTGGTTGCCAAGGATTATGCTCAGCAACCTGGTGTCGACTTCGATGAGACCTTCGCTCCGACGGCCCAGATGACTACCATTCGCACCGTTCTTGCACTTGCAGGACATCATAGATGGCCCGTTTTCCAGATGGACGTCAAGTCTGCTTTCCTGAATGGAGAGCTTACACAGGAGGTTTATATTGATCAGCCGCCAAGATTTGTTGTTCCGGGCAAACAGGATCATGTGTACCGGCTGAAGAAGGCTTTATATGGTTTAAAGCAGGCTCCGCGGGCTTGGTACCAGCGGATTGATGAGTTCTTTCAGAAGCTTGGCCTGCGCCGTTCTCATGAGATTCGAACCTTTATATCCTCCTTGAGAGGGGGTTTATTGTTATCATTGTGGTCTATGTTGATGACCTCATCTTTACAGGTTCTTATTCTGTGCGGATCCGTTTTGGATGCTTTGGAGACAGAGTTTGAGATGACGGATCTTGGCCTCTTGCATTATTTTCTTGGCTTTGAGATTTGGCAGACCTCGAAGGGCATTTTCTTCTCTCAGCAGAAGTACACTCGGGAGATTCTCGACAGATTTTAGATGACTGGGTGCAAACCAGTATCTTCTCCTATGGATATTGGTGAGAAGCTTTCTTCACTTGATGCTTCTCCAGGGACTGATCAGGGACAATATCGGGTTCTCGTTGGTTGTTTGGTATGGTTGACCTGCTCCCGATTGGACATATGCTTTGTAGTCAGTTTATTGAGTTCCTTCTCATCCAAACCCTGTCAGCAGCATTGGCGGTGTGCTCTCAGAGTTCTTCGGTACTTGTGTGGCACTCTGGATTTTGGCATCTTTTATGGCCAAGGACGCACTCTTGTTGGATGGTCTGACTCAGACTGTCACGTGCATCCCGCACTTGGATGCCACGTAGACATTTTTGTACAGAAGGTGCAGTGAAACCGGCCTCTGATAGAAAACCAGAGTGCGGTAAGAGCTAACACCCGTCCACTTGTAGTCTAGATGATAAACAAAACACAGATTGGAGCTAGAGTGCCCAAATCTGAAAACACAACGACACCTGTTGGCCCCAAAGCTTGGCGCCCCTTGCGGTATTTCTTTATTCCATTAAAATAGTATGTATGGCTGAGTACAACACAAAAACCAGCCAAGAGTTTACACCTGTAGTCCAATCTGACTGCCCACAAATCCTTCTCAGCACAGAGGATCTATGCACACAGATCTGTGTCCTCAAGCAACACACTGTGCCTCCCTCTGATCAGCCAAGTTCACAAAGCAGGCCAGCCATGGGCATACATCTGGCATAACTCATAAGCATGATACATCTTCTCAGCTCAACATACATGTGCTGTTCAATCCCTGTCTTAATCCCTTGTCAATCTGCTATACTCCTCCTCTCACAAGGAGCCAGATAACACATACCTGTAGCAGACATCAAGCAATAGAAAGAGAGATGGATGAACAGAGTCAAGGCTTACCAAGTTCAGCTCGTGAAACAACTCTGGAGGAAGCAACAGCACCAATCTGTGCCTGCAGGCACTTGAACCCACAATCCTGCTTCACACGTGTGCTTGCACTTGCCTGTATCTTCCTCCTGATGCTCACTCCTATGCTGTCCTTGACAGTACAGATCTGAAAATCAGCACTGTACTTGATTGTACCGCCTCGGGATGCGTGCCAGGCGTTGTACTTGCAAAAACAGCCTGCTGTCCACTTCTGTACCAGCCTGAATCAGAGTACACAGGCCTGTCCAGCACCTGTCTACACCACCTGCAGCACTCGTACCTTCTGTACCAGGCTGCCCGTACACTGTACGGCAGCCGTACCAGGTGTACCTGCTGAAAAACACACTGTGCAGCCTGTACAGGCCTTCTGCGCAGCCCAACAGTAGCTGTCCTGTGCGCCGCCAGCAGTAGAGGAGAGAGAGAGAGAGAGAGAGAGAGAGAGAGTCCAGCACTGGCCGTACAGTGCTGTACGGCTGGTTTCTTCAGAAAAACAGCAACAGTCTGCAGCAAAACAGCCGCCTTCACCTCCTCTTCAGCTTTCCCACGATGGAACTCAAGCGCATGAAGGAAGGCTCCACTTTTACTACACGACTCCCCAAAAAGGGAGGAGAGAGAGTGTAGAGAGAGAAAACCTCCTTCCCAAGTTAATCCCTAGGGCCCAACTTAATAAGTTCCCTAGGGCCACTAAGGCCTAGGGGCAACTTTTATAAACATTAAAAGTTAATGTTTTAATGTTCCCCCTTCACACCTAGGGTTGTCCACACATCTTTAAACACTGTCCGGGCACCCCCCATGTGAATCATAAAATATTCTGACCCTGCAACCACCATGCCCACACTTGTCCTGCTCCATTTTCACAGGGCCATGACATACCCCCCTCTTGAAAGATGGCAAGCGTCCTCGATTGCATTCTGGTGATGCATCAAAATATCCAAAGTGAAATATACAATATGGCAAGATCAGCGTCCCAATCTCTCTGAGCCATACACATGTATCATCATTCACTGCAATCCAATGGCATAGTAATAGTCCAAGTTGTATACCACTGTGAACCATACATATCCAGAAAAATCTCCATGTGACTAGTACACATATATCATAGAAGTCCCATAAACAGATGTACTGTCAGCCTCAGTACCTTCGGATGAGATAAAATCTGCACCAAGCAACCTCTAGATGTCATCTGAGCCTGTCTGTATCAAGGGAGTGGAGGTGCTACCCCCCTCTTGAGCATCAGGTAATGCTCCAGACCCATGCTCTGCTGAACCTGAATGAGCCACAATAAGAGTCGGCTCTAACTCAAAGGCATCGAGATAAAGCTGCAAAACCTGAGGTGAATCTGTTAAGTCACCTTCCTCCATCCACTTCGCATCCATCGGTGAATAGTTCTTGAACTTCACAAGATAGCGACGGGAAACTTTACCTCGTACCTTCCTTTCTTTATGTGCCAGTATCTGCTCTGGAATCAGAACCTCATCAAGTTCCTCAACTTCCGGCTGAGCCTCATCTGATACATCCTGAGGCACATCCCCACGGAAAGGTCTAAGAAGACTCACGTGAAAAGCATTGTGAATCCTCCAGTGATCTGGTAACTTCAAACGATAGGTTACCTCACCAATCTTTTCCAAAACCTGAAAAGGCCCATAATATCGCATGCTCAACTTAGGGAATAAGCGCTCTTTACCCTTCATCTTCTTGAGTCTAGCCTTTTCAAAGCGCAAAAGAACCCAATCACCCAATGCAAACTGTAAATCACGTCTGTGACGGTCTGCGGCTTTCTTTTGCTTCTGCTGAGTTTTCTGGAGGGCCAACTTAACTCTCCGATAAGCTTCATCCAAGCTCTCCACATACTGATCAGCCTCAAATATCTTATCCTTTGTATGCAAAATGGGCGGTACCTTCTTCCCTCCTTCTACAATCTCAAAAGGCGCCTTGCCTGTCGAGCTATGTACAGTGTTGTTATATGCAAACTCCACCAAAGGAAGATACTTTTCCCATTGTTGCTTGTGCTCTGACACATAACACTTGAGAAGATCCAACACTGTAGAGTTAGCCTCTTCTGACTGACCATCTGTCTGTGGATGAAATGACGATGAAAACTTGAGAGTTGTACCCATGTTGTCAAACAACCCTCTCCAAAACAAACTCGTCATCCGTGGATCACGGTCACTAATGATAGACGTAGGCAAGCCATGATACTTGAAGATGTTCGCCATGAACAACTTCACCATATGATCCACTTTAATTGTCTTCCTCACGGGAATGAAATGAGCCTGCTTACTGAACCTGCATATGATAGTCCAGATGCCATCATTTCCCGTTTGTGTCCGTGGAAGATCAAATACAAAATCCATGGCAATGCTCTCCCAAGGTCTATCCGGAATAGGTAAAGGCTGTAATAACCGTGGTGTCTTCTGATGGTCAAACTTTACCTTCTGACATACGATGCATTGCCTCACAAAGGCATCAACATCTCTTCTCAAGGTTGGCCAATAAAAGAAAGTCTCCACTGCTTTGACCGTGGCGTCAATCCCTCTATGACCTGCATACGGTGGAGCATGACTTTCAATCATAACCTTGAGTCGCAATGGCCTGGTAACACACAGTCTGCCATGCATCAATAAAAACCCATCTCTGAGAGTGTAATGCTCATGCCGCTGACCCTCAGACATCTGATCATACAACCTTTCAAAATCCTCATCATGGGCATACTGCTCTTTCATTTCATCAAGCTCATGATGATAAGCAAGTGAAACTGCAGAGACCTGTGGCTTGCGTGACAAAGCATCTGCCACTACATTCTTTTTGCCTTCCACATGCACAATCTGGAAGTGAAACATTGACAAAAAGTTTGCCCAACGCATATGCTTCTCTGAAAGCTTAGTCTGCGTGAGGAAATAACGCAAGGTCTGATGATCTGTCTGTACAGTGAAATCAGCCCCAAGCAAGTAGTGTTTCCATGTAGAAAGGGCGTGAATTACAGCCAACATCTCTTTCTCATACACCTGTAAATGCTTCTCGGCATCTTGCAAAACTCTACTCTCATAGGCTATCACATGTCCCTCTTGCATGAGAACTGCACCAATGCTACTTCCACATGCATCACACTGGACAACAAAAGCCTTTCGGAGATCCGGTAACACCAATACTGGGTCCGAAGTAAGCTTTTCTTTGAGCTTTTTGAATGCTGTAATTTCCCGATCAGCCCATCTAAACGGAGTTGCTTTCTTCGTCAAAGCATGAAGAGGCGAAGCAATTTCAGCAAAGTGCCGTATGTAACGCCTGTAATAGGAACACAATCCTAAAAAGCTGCGTACATCATGCACGGTCCTCAGAGCTGGCCAATTAAGTATTGCTTCCACCTTTGCTGGATCCATACGGACTCCATGACCAGACACAATATGCCCCAAGAAATGTATCTCCTGCAAAAAGAACTCACTCTTCTTGCCATTAACCACCAACCTATGGTTTCTGAATTCTGCAAACACAATGGCCAAATGCCTTCTATGCTCTTCCTCAGTTTGTGAATGCACAATCATATCATCAAAGAATGTGCCCACAAACTCTCTATGAGGTCTGAAGATCCTGTCCATCATTCTGTTAAAAGTGGCAGGCGCATTCGTTAAACCAAAGGGCATAACCAAGAACTCATACAACCCAAACGTGGTTCGGAATGCTGTCTTATGCACATCCTCGGGTCTAATGCGTATCTGATGATACCCGCTTTTCAAGTCAATACGACTAAAAACTGTGGAGCCCTGTAAGCGGTCCAATATGTCATCGATCCTCGGTATGGGGAATCGATTCTTGTTGGTATTCTTATTCAGCGCCCTGTAATCTATACACATGCGCCAAGAACCATCCTTCTTCTGCACTAAGAGCACAGGTGAGCAAAAGGGTGATGAGCTAGGCTGAATCAACACCTTATTCAATAGCTCCTGCACCTGACTCATAATCTCTTCCTGTTGGGCTGCACTAACACGATACGGCGGTCTATTCGGTGGAGTACTACCAGGAATCAGATCTATGGCATGATCTTCTGGCCTCTCAGGAGGTAATTCCCCTGGCAATGACTCGGAAAAACAATCTTGAAACCCACTTAAGAAATCAGCCCTGTCTTTATCTAACATTGACAAATTAGACTTAGACTCATCATCTTGTGCATCCTTTACATAAATCAAGTACGCGGAAAGATGCTTTTTCATTACTGATGAAATCGCCGAAGCGGATACAATAGGAACAGATTCTCCTTTGAGTTTTACATCCAATACATGCTCTTTCCCTCTATGAGTCAGAGTAATTTTCCTATTGTAAGTATCCACCACCGCATGTACCCTGTGGCACCATGGCATCCCCAACAAAACATCACAGCCATCCAAAGACATGATGAAGAACTCCTCACTGTCCACATAACCCTGCAAATGAAGCCGAAGCTTCCCAATGATAGGAGTAACGGGTTCTGCATACCCTGGACAAGCCATATTTGCCTCATGTAACGGCCCCATCTCCTCTGCGCGAATCCCCAATCGGCCAGCCAAATCTGGTGAAATGAAGTTGGCTCTAGCACCTGTGTCAAAGAAGATCAAAGCATTCTGATCTCTCACTTTGCCCCATGCCCTGCACAACTCTGTAGCTTCACCACTTAGCTGCTCCCCCACAAGATCAGGAACTAAGCCTGCAGAAGGCTTTTGTTTCTTTGGCTTGGGCTCTCCTTTATTGTCAGGGTCCTTTTTGGACGTTCTTTTGGGACAATTGAATGACATATGCCCCTCTTCAGTACAGTAAAAACACTTTTGAGCATCTCTCAAAGCCTGTCTTTCCTCAGAAGTCCTTTTGGGCATTGGCAACTTCTTATACTTGGTCTCTGAAGACCCTTTAGTATCACGAGAAGCATGCCCAAATTTTTCAGCTTTCTTGCCCAATTTCTTACTGCCTTTAAATCCAGATGAACCACCTGTGAGTAACGCATTAGCTGTCATAGCATTTTCAATCATCTGTGACATGTTCGTTACTCTTGTCTTTATACAATAATCTCGTACCTCTTTGGGCAGCCCACAACAATACTTCTCTACCTGCTCAGATAATGGCACGGCACGATAAGAAGTCACTGGGAGTAGAGCTTCCCAAAACTGCTTGTTATAATCCTCCAAACTATCACACTTTGAAGCATCTAGCTTGTGCCATGCAGTCATAACATCCACCTCAAATGTAGATGTGAGCCATACGGAAGAGAAAACCTGTTTGAATTGAACCCATGTAGTGGGTGCTATGCCCTGCAAAAGAAGAGTAGACCACCACTGCAAAGCATTGCCCTTGAGAAAAGTGGCAGCTTTCCTCACCTTCGAGGACTCTGTGTAATTCCCACCAGAAAAAGCAGCATCAAACTGCTGTAAAAAGGTAAGTGCCTTCAATTTATCCTTGGCCCCACTGAAAGTGTCAAACTTCACTGCAGCTCCCCCTTCCTTGTAATCCTTCGCCTTGCCCATAGGCGTTAGATTATCATATGGAAGTGGTTTCGTGAGATTGCTGCCCCCAACATTCGTACCCATCATTGGGTCAACATTTCCCATTCCAACACCAGGCATACCATACATCCCAACCATGTTTCCAAACATTCCATGCTGCATACCTGGCTGCATGCCACCAAACATATTGCCTTGCATCCCAGGTTGCATGCCTGTAAACACATTTCCTTGCATACCGGACTGCATACCACCATACATATTCCCCTGCATGCCAGGCTGAAAATTGGCTCCAAAAGGCCCATACATACCCATGCCTCCCTGAGGGTATCCCCCAGTCATGGATTGGAACACTGAGCCACCACCAAAGTACCCTGGATGCATGTTCTGCTGAGGAATAGGTGGCTGTCCATAGAAGGAACTCTGTGGGTTAGCACCAAAAGCATGCTGCATGTTCGGAAACTGGGCAGGAGATGGATCCTGTGGAGTGGTACCACTATGACCATGAGAAAGATTCTTCGAACGAACCTTCTTCTTCTTTTTCTGGGGCTCTGTGCGGGGCTCTGTGCGAGATCTCATAAATTCAGCAAATCTCTCGCTCTGTGTGAGCTGCATAAAAGTATCCATAACACCAGCCAAGCGATCTTTGAACCGAGCATCATCATCCTCTTTACCATGCACATCTTCTGGCTGTGTTACATCCTCATAAGGCTCAACATCTGCAGCCTGTTCTCCTGCAAAAATATCCTCAGATACATCTCTTTCAGGAGAAGACTCTTGCTCTTCTTCTTCTTGATAGAAGTACTCTTCCTCTGTATCAGACATGATTGCTGAATTTTCAGCGATGGCTTTCTTCAAAGCAACCACGAGCTCACCCCCTTCAGAAAGTTGATGATTGGTCCCGGCAACGGAACCTTGAAACCGGCCTCTGATAGAAAACCAGAGTGCGGTAAGAGCTAACACCCGTCCACTTGTAGTCTAGATGATAAACAAAACACAGATTGGAGCTAGAGTGCCCAAATCTGAAAACACAACGACACCTGTTGGCCCCAAAGCTTGGCGCCCCTTGCGGTATTTCTTTATTCCATTAAAATAGTATGTATGGCTGAGTACAACACAAAAACCAGCCAAGAGTTTACACCTGTAGTCCAATCTGACTGCCCACAAATCCTTCTCAGCACAGAGGATCTATGCACACAGATCTGTGTCCTCAAGCAACACACTGTGCCTCCCTCTGATCAGCCAAGTTCACAAAGCAGGCCAGCCATGGGCATACATCTGGCATAACTCATAAGCATGATACATCTTCTCAGCTCAACATACATGTGCTGTTCAATCCCTGTCTTAATCCCTTGTCAATCTGCTATACTCCTCCTCTCACAAGGAGCCAGATAACACATACCTGTAGCAGACATCAAGCAATAGAAAGAGAGATGGATGAACAGAGTCAAGGCTTACCAAGTTCAGCTCGTGAAACAACTCTGGAGGAAGCAACAGCACCAATCTGTGCCTGCAGGCACTTGAACCCACAATCCTGCTTCACACGTGTGCTTGCACTTGCCTGTATCTTCCTCCTGATGCTCACTCCTATGCTGTCCTTGACAGTACAGATCTGAAAATCAGCACTGTACTTGATTGTACCGCCTCGGGATGCGTGCCAGGCGTTGTACTTGCAAAAACAGCCTGCTGTCCACTTCTGTACCAGCCTGAATCAGAGTACACAGGCCTGTCCAGCACCTGTCTACACCACCTGCAGCACTCGTACCTTCTGTACCAGGCTGCCCGTACACTGTACGGCAGCCGTACCAGGTGTACCTGCTGAAAAACACACTGTGCAGCCTGTACAGGCCTTCTGCGCAGCCCAACAGTAGCTGTCCTGTGCGCCGCCAGCAGTAGAGGAGAGAGAGAGAGAGAGAGAGAGAGTCCAGCACTGGCCGTACAGTGCTGTACGGCTGGTTTCTTCAGAAAAACAGCAACAGTCTGCAGCAAAACAGCCGCCTTCACCTCCTCTTCAGCTTTCCCACGATGGAACTCAAGCGCATGAAGGAAGGCTCCACTTTTACTACACGACTCCCCAAAAAGGGAGGAGAGAGAGTGTAGAGAGAGAAAACCTCCTTCCCAAGTTAATCCCTAGGGCCCAACTTAATAAGTTCCCTAGGGCCACTAAGGCCTAGGGGCAACTTTTATAAACATTAAAAGTTAATGTTTTAATGTTCCCCCTTCACACCTAGGGTTGTCCAGACATCTTTAAACACTGTCCGGGCACCCCCCATGTGAATCATAAAATATTCTGACCCTGCAACCACCATGCCCACACTTGTCCTGCTCCATTTTCACAGGGCCATGACATGCAGGACCTGGGATGGTGAACTGGTCCCATGTGAGCCCAGTCCGGGACGAGTCAGCCAGGGATCCATCTCAGTCGTCCGAGGTCAGGTGTGCATTGTCATGCACATGAGTTCAAGGTCAAGTGTGCACTGTCCTGCACATGAATCAGTGCCCGTCCGCGCTGTGAGTCTCCCTCTAGAATGATGTCAGTGGTTCTGTGTATCTGGTATGGTACCGGATCCGGGATGCTAGATCACTGAGTAGATTATGTTTAGGACAAGGGGCCAGCCCATAGGGCTACTCCAGATCTGAGAGTGGGCATGGGAATGGTGTAGAACCACCCCCATGAGGGCCAGGAAGGCCCAGGCTGAACCCACCAGCCATGGAGGGGCTGTAGGACAGCCCTAGGGCACAGATAAGGCAATCTCCAGGAGATTACAGCCTTTATATGGCTGTAGGGCATGTATGGGGCAGCCCATATAGGCTGCCCAGCCCTGGGATTGTGGACAAAAGCTGTGTCCAGCCAATCAGAAGCAGGCGCATCACTTTCAGCCTGTTAGGAAAAAAAGGCAGGATTTTTTGGGATTTAATTCAGCATTTATTGCTGAATTTTCACCAGTCGTGGGACATTGCCTGTTTTTCAGCTGGCCGACTGCTCCTGAGGAGGAGTATAAATAGTGGAAGCCCTAATCCCATCATTCATCTCAGTTTTCACCAAGTGCTCAAGCCAATCAAGGGCCAGTCAAGCCAAGGAGATTGTCAAGCAAAGGGGTGGACTTCTGAAGGTCAAGGGCAGGGATTTCCCAGCCAAGAAAAGGTCAAGTTTTCTGTATTTGTTTTCAGATTTACATCATTCTAATAAAGCAAATACACCATCCGCGTGGTGGGGGCCCTACAAAGGGTAATTGGGACCCAATATTGTGTCCTCTCCATCTCCCCCTTCTCTCTCTATTTTCTACACATCTCCTTTCAGTTTGTGCGTTAATTTCCGTCGTGAAAAGAGTGCTGATTTCTGAGTTTTGAAGTACCGATCCTTCTCCGAAGCTTCCGCATATTACAGTGGTATCAGAGCCTACTTCAAGGACAAAGATTCAGCAAAGAAAACCAGAAAATTTTTCTCGCTCGTGTGGTTGGTTTTTAGACGCCGGTGGACTACCCCTTTCGGAGTGACTCCTGTCCCTCGAAGGACGGTTGGTTTTTAGCCTCCGGAAGCCTCCGGAGGTCTCCCACACAGATAGTGGATGGTCAGATTGCGTTTCGGAAAGGAATTGCATTTTCTTGCTATGGCGAGATTCGAGAGACCCAGAACCATGGGACCAGAGTGCACTAGGCAGCCCAGCTAGGGCACCCGGCTTGAGTGTCAGAGACATGTTTCAGTAGATGACGCGAGCAATCGCAGACCAGACAGTCAAGTTGGATGAGCAGAAGGCGCGGATCTTGGCTCTGGAGGAGCGTTCTCACTCTCCAGCGTCGCGTTTTCCATCTCCTCCTCCCTCTCCTTCCGTATCCCAGATACCATATCCTCGTCACAGGGACCCTCTCGCGGAGTCACAGCCGCAGCCAAGCTCCTTGCTTGAGATGCAGATGCGTGCATTGGAGATCCGACAACGAGAAGACGACGCCATGCGACGCGTGGAACACGAGCGTTACCTCATAGCTTTGGATGATTCCAGTTGCTTTTGGAGAGCACTTTTTGACAACATGGGGACAAAGTTGAATTTCTCTTTGGCTTATCATCCTCAAACGGATGAACAAAGTGAGATTGCAAACCTCACTATTTTGGATATGCTAAAGTGTTATGCTCTCGAAGCAAAGGATCAATGGGAGAAGTACTTGGCATCTGTTGAGTTTGCCTACAACATCACTGTTCACTCTTCAGCATGCAAAGTTTCTTTTGAGATTATTTATGGCAAATCATTGTTGTTGCCTATTCTAAAAACCAAAGAAGAGATCTTTCATGCGGACGAGTTTGTTCGAGATTTGGATACGGCCTTTGCATAGGTTCGAAAGGCTATTGAGACATCTTAAGCCAAGCAAAAGAAAGTTGTAGATAAGCATAGAAGGAAGGTCACTTTTGAAGAAGGGGATTGGGTCTTCTTGCGATTTGAAAAAGCACGACTTAGAAAGTCTAAAGCTAAGGAGCACAAGGAACGAAGCTTGCCCCCAGATATTATGGACCTTTTTAGGTTACCAAGGAGATCAACGATGTATGTTATTGATTGGACCTTTTTCGCACTCGGGCAGTCATTGCGACCAGATGGCCCAGATGATTGTATTGGATTTCATAGTTGGGTGGTCATTGTGACCAGATGGTCCATATGACTGACTGTATTTGATCTCATAGTCGGGTAGTCAATGCGACCAGATGGCCCAGATGACTATGGAAGACTTCTTGGGCGGTCCTAGTGACCAGATGGCCTTAAGGATAGTCTGAGCGGTTTCCCTCGGGAGCCAGATGGCTCAGCATGATTTCGATGAAACCAGACATGACAATCCATGAACAGGAGGATCATTGCTTGTGCATTGCATACTGATGTATGTTTGAAATTCCTTGACTTTGTGTGTTGTTTTTGATGTGTGGACAATGCTTGAATTTATGGCATGTGATAGTCCATTGGGCTCCAGACTACCTGGCCAGTACCTGGAATACCCAGTAGACGCAAATGGTGCATTCTTGTTTGTTGACTAGCTTCTGTCTAGTTTTTGCAAAAGGTGAGTATGTATTTATTATATCTAACCCATGTCACAGGCTATCAAGAACATGTATCATCAAGAACAAGGACATCGGTCAAAGAAAGGCATAAAGATGTTGCTAGAGGAGCAGAAGGCACCACATATATGAGGAAAGACCAGATGCACAAGAGCACCAGATGGGGCTAGTACCACGATTGTATGGAATATTTGTACCCCACAGTTGAGGACAACTGTGATATAAGAGGGAGGGAATGTAACTATTTGGTCCTCCAAGCTCTTTTCACATGATGGAACTCATGCCCGGACACTTGGACAGGTTGATGGACACATGGGAACAGGGATCCTTAGGTTGGCACAGGAAAAAGCACCAGTCTTGGTCAAAAAGCAAGAAAAAGGAAAAAGTCAAACTTTGTTGACCAAAAGCTGAGGGCACCATTGGAAAGAGGACATTGAACTGGATCAAAAAGCTAAAAGCCGCTTTTTCAAAACGCAGCTCTAGGGCCAAAAAGCAAGGCCTTGAAGTTGTAAAAGCACAAATCAAGAACTTTGGCTATTATTAATATTTAATAAAGAAAAAGCAAAGAGGCAAAGCAAAAGCAAGGCAAGGCAAAAGCATGGACCCCCATCTAGTATATAAGAAGCTTGTACCCTCATGGAGAAGCATATAAATTTTTAGAGGTCAACCTCGTGGAGAGAAACCTTGTGGAGAGCATGAGAAACCTTGTGGAGAGCATCATTATTATCTTCTCCGCCACTGTGTGCCTCTGTACGGACAGCATCTCCGACACCTTGTGCTAAGCGCCGCCTTGTCAACGCGTGTTGCAGTCGCCTGCGCCGCCAGCTCTGCCGCCGCACTGCCTTGTTGCACCGCCTGCACCGCAATAGCATTGCCCTGTGAGCTGCCGCCGCTGTCCCCAGAGCTATGTCGCCTTCGTTTTGCCTACGCTGCCCTGTAGTGCCCTATTTTAGCCGCCTTTGCTGCTATTGCCTTCAGTCGCTGCCAACAGCCTGTACGGCCCCCGACATCGCTATCTCCGCATGCTGCCCTTGTGCAGAGACTCCAGCCCCGCTTGTGCCACCTTGTGTGCCGCCTCTGCACCTCCTACAGGCACCTTTGCTGCTGTCTCCAGTCACCGCCTTATACTATTTGTGGCACCTCCTCTTGCTCAGCTGCCGACACCAGCACTGCCCGCCGACGGCAATGCCACTAAAGCATCTCTTGTTGCTCAGCCGTCGACAATGGTACAGTTAGCCATCCGCCACCTTGAACGGTGTCCTGTCCTGGCCAGCAGTCACCACCTTGGTGTTTGCCCTTTTGGGATTCCTTTCCATATTGGGTGCAGAGTTCTTGTGGGTGTTTAAGAACCTCAGAATTTGGTTCAGGTATTGGATATTGGTACTAGCCCGGTGTAAGACTTTTGTGGTTCATCCTCGTGGTGAGCTCGGCATCAGATATCTTGTGCCTCGACATTGACTTCAGAGCCCGACCTCGACATCGGCACTCTTGTTTGACATTGTATTCATTTATTGTATTGGTCCTGGCTTGGAAAAGCTCGTGGATTGTTCTTGAAATAAATTCCTAAAAAGGGGGCAGGGCCTGTTCTCGCATAGTAGTAGGGGAACGCCGTTTCCCTCCTTGGGGAATGGTGGAACGCGTTCCCCTATGGCCAAGACGCAGGAAACGGGCGGAACGGAGCAGGGGAATGTGTGGCAGGTGGAATGGCGGGAGGAACGCTAGGAATGACAGGGAACGCCCATACGGAACGCCAGGCTTCCGTTCCCCCACATGGAACGAAATGACGTGGATAATTTTTTTTAAAAAGGGCAAAAGGTACCCGATGGCCGTATCTGCCCGTCGCCCGCGTGCTATACGCATGCGTATCTGTTTCGGCCGTCACCTGCGCGTATTACTGTTGCCTCAAGGCTCATACCTGTGCGTACCAGCCTGTCTAGCTTGGTTGCTGCAGCTAGTTGCCCTTGCCCGTGCGTACCAGCCTGTCTAGCTTGGTTGCTGCAGCTAGTTGCCCTTGCCCGTGACACGTGTACCAATCTCCAGGGTCCAGGCCTGTGCTGTTCAGTGTTGATAGAGCGTGTCAATAGTCACGAGTCACGACTCCTATTATCTTCCAAGGCAAGGCAGCAAGCTTTTCTTTCTCTCTTCTCTCTCTCTCTTTCTCAGTTTGAACTTTGAAACTTTTAGTCTTTTAAAAACTACACATGTCACAGTCTGTAGAGGCAAATAGTAAAATTTAAAACTCCTCTTATTCTCCTTAACTCTTGAGTCTCTCCCCCTTATACAGTGGACAAAAAAGGACTCATTTCTCTCACTCTCTCATGGATAACTTTGAAAGTATAATTAATTTGTTGCCCGAATTTGCAGAAATCATGGCTTACTCAGGCTCAAAGCGATCGGCTTGGAATGCTACTTGGTGGGACGAGGTTGAAAGGCTAGAACGATATTCATCGAAGGGAGGTGCAACACGATGGAAATGTAAGCAATGTAACAAAGAGAAGTCAGGAGGAGCAAACCGTGTGAGAGCACATCTATGCCATGTAAACAATGAAAAAGCACAAGTGAACATTTGCCTATATTCTCGTGGAAGAATGCAATCCATTTCCTCACATGATGCTTTTGGGATTGGAAAAACTGCAGATCAGGTTGTGGAAGAGTGGGCCCAAGTATTGAGAAAGTTGGCCCACTGATTGTTATTAAATTCTTAAGCAACTTATTGAAGGATATTGGTAGCTTGCCATGGGTTGATCCACACATTCAAAAAGGCAAGGAGATAATAAGCTTCATTCAAAACCATGAGTTCATTTTGAATGAATTCTAGAATGAATTTTGCAAAAGATCGCCCAAAAAGGATCTCTTGAAGTACTCGGAGGCACGCTTTGGTTATAACTTTCTCATGATGAAGAGGTTATCCAAAGTGAACTTGCCTTTGAAGCAGTTGGTTGTATGCAATGAGTGGATGGGATGGACTCTTTCTTGGTCAAGAGCCGGCATAGAGGTTGCCAGAACTAACAAGACTTCACATTTTGGGATGAAGTCAATACTATCAATGTTGTGATGAAGCCGATCATGTGCTTGATGCGGATTGCAGATGGACGGGAGCCATGCATTGGCAAGGTTTATGAGGGGGTTGACCGAATGATCGAGAAAATAGGGGAAATTGGCTTGTCTGATGAGAAATATGCAGAGGTTTGAGATTTATGTGAAGCACGATGAATGGTTATCATTCTCTCATGCATGCTGCTGCGTATGTCTTGTATCCAAGGATATGGACAAGAGGCCGACGATGAGGTGATCTGACTATCAAGCCTACCTATACTAGGGATCTCCAAGTGATGTAGCAAGATTCTCTCATCATACCAATCAAGTGTACACTACCAGTCTACCTTAGGTCTCTCAGCAACCCCATATGGAATACTGAGTGGACACGAAAGTTACGAAGTATTGCGGCCATTTGGGATCTTCTTAAAGCAGGATTTCTATATTTTTTTTAGTATTTGGAATTTTTTTCTCAAGGTGGGGGGGGGGGGACTTGTACCGTACGAAATTGTACGATACCGTACCATACGGTACGAATGGGTTCGTATCGGTACGAGAAACAACTATGGGTTGGGAGAGAGCTTTCTAGGCAGGTTCGTGATGCTGATAAATGAAGGTTGGTGAAAGACCAACTTGGATTTTATCGCAGCAAGTTGGGAAGGTTTGGATCGGCCGATGCACAGAGAGACAGGTTTAAGTGTCAGAATGACACACGTGGAAGCTCTAAGGTTGCAGAGCGTAGGAGAGAGACGAGAGAGAGAGAGTTGATGAACAACTTTTATTAATCAAAGAGGTGGTTTTACAATGGAGGAAGGGGTCACTTATATATCCACAAAAGGGAATTGACCGACCGTATCCCATATGAGATACAATAATTCTAACACCCCCTCTGTAGCTCATAGTGGGCATAGATGGGAAAACTAAGTCGATGAAGATGCAACCATGGACACCCCAGCACTGCAGTTACCGGATACACCTCGAAAAATTCACCAATCAACCTGTCTTCACAAGAAAATGCCATCTTGAGCTTCAGGTGCCACATAGAACAATGAACTGTAGACACCTCCACGTCCATGATTCCCCATTCGTTGAACTATGAGCACATCACGTCAAAAAAAAACCTCCGATCAATGAACTCGGAACACATGCTATCCATAGTCTGCTAACAATGAACTGTGAACACATCACGTCCATAGTGTTATCAAGCTATTCCGTGCCAGATGCATGTGCCTTGAACTCCGACACACGGGTCCAATGCATCTGATGGGAGCTTTAGTTAGCCCCCTCTCCCGCTCACGTGCCTCTCTCTAGCTGAAGCATGTGAGGGAATTCCTGCCAATAGATTAGAAAGCTGCCATCCAAGCCGTGGTTGCCTGTGCCACTTTGGCTTGGTGAGTCTCCTCTGATTCCTTGGCGGAATCACTATCACTGCTATTGTCCTCCTGTTGGCCTTTCTTGGAAGTGTCCTTGCCTTTGCTCTTTGAGGAGCTCTTGTCCTTGTCTTTTGAAGTACAATCCCGTGACAAATGACCTGGCTTGCCACATTTAAAGCAACGACTCTTACCCTTCTTTGCTACCTGCGTAGCGAGTGCTTGATTTGAATCCTCCGTTGAACCTGAGACGCTTTTTGCCTTGGGAGAGCAAGACTGTTTCTTCTTCTATGAGAAAGGAACTAAGGTCATCAAAGTCCAACTTGTTCCTTGTAACCTGAAGCCGCAACGCTTTAGAGACCACGTCATACTCTGCTGGTAACTTTGTAAGAACCAAGGTAGCTAGTTGGGTACTAGACAATGCACTATTCATAGCCAAAAGTTGATCATGGATAAGCTTTGCCTTCATAAAAAATGATTGCATGGAACTGTGAGCTTGGAATTTGAGGCTGAACAATTGTCCAAGCAATGTGATCGCACGCATAGTTGAATCTCGATCAAAGAGATCTGCCAACTTGGACCATACTGCATGGGCGGTTTCGAACGTTTGAATGGCTGGGGACACCTCCTTTGTTAGTGCTTGCACAATTGCGGATAAGGCCTTGGAATTATGAATATCCCAGTTGACGACCGACTTAAGATATTCTTCCTTTTGGAGCCGGGTCCATCGGTGGTTTTTGGCAGGGCACTGGGGTCTAGTCTCGTTGCCGTTTATGATATCATAGTTGCATTCCATACCCGTACTCATGCGATTTGTACCTTCAGTACTTTTCGTACCACTCCATACGTACCGTACCTCGTACGGATAAGGTCTTCATAGTACATACCAAATATGAGGTTCAATGTACAACACTTATTTGGCCCGTTTTTAAATTATTTTGGTTAGTGGTCATTGCTCAATAGTTAATAGATTAGTTTTCATTTCAGTATTACCATTGCCTGCTATTTTTGTATGGATGCTAGATATTTCTTATTTTACACACACACACACACACACACACACACACACATTTTTGTATGGATGCTAGATATTTCTTATTTTACACACACACACACATATAGTAAAAAATGTGAACGTACTTAAAGTACTTATCTTGATGCGTACTTGCGTACTCGTACCATATGAAAGAGTGCACCGAGCGGAAGTAGAGTGGCACTAGAATGTGCTGAACAGAGAGTGCAAGAGAGAGAGAGAGATATGGAGAAAACTATGGTGAATATACTGAAGCAAAACAGTCCCAAGCAAGAGACACTACAAGTCTCATAAGTGACGGAGAAAAATATGTACAAGACTGAATGAACAATGAGAGGCCAGCCCCACCTATTTATAGGTGAGGAGGGCTGGCCGATTGGAGCATATGAGCTGGCCGACTGGTAAAATACCAAAAGGGTTGGGAAAAATCCTTGAAAAATATGTAAAATAGGGGTGGCCAGCCCACAATCAAGGGCCATACAAATGGGACCAAAAGGACACTAGAAATGGGCAGAAACTGGGGATGAATGTGCTAACACCCCCTCTCAGCACCAGATGCTGAACATAACTCCGAGAAGCCGAAGAAGTCGTCCTCTGTCAAAGACAAAAGAAAGCAGCAACAACAGGTACCAGGAAAGCTCCACAAGCAATCTCCACAGCAACTCAGCTACAAAAGTAACAGAACGAGCTGCCAGGTACACTGTTCTTCTAGAAGAAATCAACCATGAAGCTTGCATCGTGCTGCTCCAAATATCGGTGCCAAACCCAAATATAAACACAGTGCCATAGGAATCCCTAGAAGCCTGTAGCTCCAAGAAGATAATACCCTCAAAAGAAATAGAGTCCATGTTACGACCCTGTGTTTTTCCCTCTGGACAACAAGTAGGTGGGCACGGGCACGGGCACGGGATGGACAGTGTGGACAGGCATCAGTTTGATATGAAAAGGAAAACTCATAAGTGTGGCTAGCCCAAGTGTGAAAGGGGACAAAAAGGATTTTTAAAAGTTATAAGGTTTTTAAACCTTTGATGATTTAAAGTATTATTATTATTATTTTGAAAAGTGCTCCAACTCTGTACCAAGAGTAGCCAAATGCTGTATAATAGCACCCTCCTCAAAGGTCGGCATCACCAGATCTAAGAACTCGACTGTCCCCTCTGAAAACTGATGTCGGGACTTTGATGAAGCCAAACTGAAAGGCGCAACAACCAGCAGGTTCAGTCCAGAAAACGTAGCAAAGGAAGCTGCATATCTGAGAGAAAACGCAGAGGCAAAGTGACCAGGTCTAGTCCAGAAAACGCAGCATGAAAGAGCTGCAGATCTGAAGGAAAATGCAGAGAAGGAGGTGATGAAAACAGTGCTGAATCTGGGGCAGCAAAGAGGTTGCTAAACCGGGAGCGATGATACCATGAAAGAGTGCACAGAGCGGAAGCAGAGTGGCAATAGAATGTGCTGAACAGAGAGTGCAAGAGAGAGAGAGATATGGAGAAAACTATGCTGAATATACTGAAGCAAAACAGTCCCAAGCAAGAGACACTACAAGTCTCATAAGTGAGGGAGCAAAATATGTACAAGACTGAATGAACAATGAGAGGCCAGCCCCACCTATTTATAGGTGAGGAGGGCTGGCCGACTGGAGCTGAATATGCTGGCCGACTGGAGCATATGAGCTGGCTGACTGGAGCATATGAGCTGGCCGACTGGTAAAATACCAAAAGGGCTGGGAAAAATCCTAGAAAAATATGTAAAATAGGGGTGCCCAGCCCACAATCAAGGGCCATACAAATGGGACCAAAAGGACACCAGAAATGGGCAGAAACTGGGAATGAATGTGCTAACACCATAGACGTACTATACCGCACCATACCTAAAATACTCAACCACTATGCACGATATCCCATAAGCCCTTTTGCTGAAACCATATTTTCATCGTCAATTTCCAATGGGCAAAATTTGTCCCGTCAAGCTTGTCATCCTTGTTCGTACACCGGTGGTGCCATTTTGAAAGGAAGGACTTTTGGACACACCAAAAAGATATGCGGGTTGAACAAACCAATTGCGGAAGACACAAACTTCTATGTGCAAAGAAGATTCTGTATGCAGGGAGAGATCGCTGCTCGCTGAAGCTCCCGATACCACCCTGCTCTGCGCACCTTCGCCCCCCCCCTCCTCGCGCCTTCCTTCCGCCCCCCGCTTATCCCCTCAGCTCGTCGCTGCGCCCCCCCTTTCCTTCCTCGCTGCTGCGCCGCCCCCCCCTCCTTACTCGCCGCTTCGCCTTCCCCCCCCTTCTTCGCCATTTCGCCCCCCTCCCTTCTTCGCCATTTCGCCATCCCCCCCCGCTCCGCCTGGTCGCCATCCCCCCCCCGCTGCCGCCTGTTCCCCCCCGCTGCCGCCTGTTCGCCTTCCCCCGCGCTGCCGCCTTTTCGTCATCCCCCCCCGCTGCCGCGTGTTTGCCCCCCCCGCCTCTTCGCCTCCTCTCGCCCGTTTCCTTTCAGCAGCGCCCCGCCCCCTCCTTCTCGCATTGTCGCCACCCCCCCCCTCTGGGCCTCTCCTCCCCCCTTTGCGCCGCCCCCCCCCTCCCTTCTCTGTCGTGCTGCTTTTCACCCCTTGGGGGTTTTTGTTTTTTTTCCCTCATCGTCATCCGTCCTTCCGCCTCTTGGTGTGCAGCCCGCTTCTTGCAGGTTTTCCGCTTTCGCCTCGCCTTCGCTTGAGCTTCAGACTCTGATGGAGACTCCTCCCGCCTCGCCTCAGAGGGACTCTTCCGCAGCCCCCTCGCCCGCCCCCGAGGTCATCCCCATCAGGCTTTCTCTTTCGCCGGAAGAGGAAGCGAGCCTCACCGCAGAGGTGGAACGCCTTCAGGCTCACTCCACCATCTGCCGTATAGTCGGCACTCGCCCCAGCAGAGGGGAGATCAGGGATCTACTTCAGGCTCGCCTTCTTGCAGATGTGGGCAAGATCCTTGATGTACAGCTCTTGGGCCGGGGACATTATCAGATCGAGTTCGAGGCCGCCCAGAGCGTTGCCAAGGTCCTTGCCATGAGTCCTCTGGATATCAGGGGTGCTCGGGCTTTCTTCAGGCCTTGGCAGCATGGATTTGATCCAGCTGCGGCGGAGCAGGGAGAGCGCCTCTTCCATATTACAGTTTGTTTCCCTGGTCTCCGCCGGGAGTATCTTCCGCTCCTCTCCAGGCTCGGAGCATTGGTGGGCTCGGTTCTTGAGACGGGCCCCTCAGCAGCTTCAGTGGTGGCCAGAGCAGCTGGGCTACCTTCGGTCAGAGTGTTGGTATCTGACATCTCCTCCCTTCCTAAGGTCATTCAGCTACCTAGGATAGGGGGGGGGTGGATAGATCAGAGAGTGGAGTTCTCGGGGCTCCCGAACCAGTGCTTCATTTGCAGGCAGGTCGGTCATTTGGCCAAGGCCTGCCCTCGCAGGAGACCTCGGCCCTCACCACAGCAGCAGGCCACGGATGGCCCGCCCACAGATTCGGCTCGGCAGGCTGCCTCAGGGACACCTGCTCAGGCCACAGAGACCTCGGAGTGGCAGCCTGGACAGGGGCGCCGTCGAGGGAGACAGCCACAGCAGCACGCCCAGGTACCGCTGCAGCAGCAGCCACAGTCTCAGCCTCACTGGGTTCTCGTGAGGAACAGATTTGCTCCCCTTCAGGAGGAGACCCCTGCAGCGACCGAGGACCAGGAGATGCCAGCTCCCCCTCCTTCACCTCCCCCACACCCATCCCCTCCCACCGCCTCGCTTCCACCATCGCCGCCTCCCGCCCCCGCTCCGGTCTCGGCAGCGGCTCCCTCTCCTCCTCCCTCGCCTCCCCCTCCTCCCCCTCCGCCCGCCTCGCCTTCCCGGGAGGTCCTGGCAGCTCCCGGGCGCTCACCTGCAGTCCGGAGGGCGCTGAGCACTGACCTCGCTCGAGCATCACAGAGGAGACCTATGCCGATTAGGGCCTCACGGATTTCATCTATCCGCAGTCGGCTGAGTCGCCTCGGCATTCGACAGCGCTCGGCGGCGTTTGATTATACCTTCACACGGCTCTTTGGAGCAGAGGGCCCCCATGAGCCAGCACCCATCCGAGTGCATGTAGTGATACCTCCGGCCCGCGGGGAGGAGGCACTAGACTCAGCGGTGGCCTTCTCGTTCCCTCTATGTGGACCTTGTGACCGGGAGTGGACTCTAGAGCTCGCTCTCAGCACGTTGAAGACTCAGGCAGTTGAGTTTTCTCATCACATGAGCGATTTGGAGGTTACAGATGTGCTAGGCCGACTTTGGGAGTTGGCTCATTTTGTCTTGGATCCCGGGGGTGTGGATACATCCGGGATTCGGCATTTGGTCGTGCGCATAGTTGCAGATTTGGCACGCGACCCAGGATATGTGAGTATTCACGAGGTTACTATGTCAGAGCAGGAGGCAGTCGCCATGGGTCACAGCCACTGGCGCCTGATCCGGGATTCTTGCAGTACACCGGGTGGGCAGACTCGCAGCCGTTCGGATGGGGACTACTCTCCATCCAAGCCGCTTGCGAAGGCCCGCCGCACGGCTGAGACAGCATCCACCTCAGTAGGACATCCATGAGGATCATCTCATGGAATGTTCAGGGCCTTGGCGGAGCACACTTTATACGCTATCGAGGCTGCTTGAGGCAGGAGCTACAGAGATGCCTGGTTGGTGGCAGCATTGACATTCTGATGATGCAGGAGCACCACTTGGGTGAGAGCAGGATCCGGAGATATGGTTCGGTGATGCCTGGTAGATGGGACACTTTCTGGTCTGCAGGGTTTGGTCCTTTGGGTGGACAGGGAGGAGTATGCATGGTTATTGCAGATGCATGGCGGCAGGCCATTGTGGATCGAGGGATCATTGTGCCTGGTAGAGCACAGTATGTCATTCTGAGGATGCATGATGAGCTATTGGGTGTGCTCAACATCTATGCGCCCAATCATGCTAGTGCCAGAGCAGAGTTCTGGACTCAGGTTACAGATGCATTGCCAGAGGCCGCACATTGGTGTGTTGGGGGAGACTTCAACATGCTTGAGGACCCGGCAGATAGGGTGGGAGGCAGTCATGTTACAGTGCATGGCACAGAGCTTGCAGCTTGGGACCGGTTTTGTATGACACTGAGGATCACTGATGCATGGCAGCATGGGGCTTTCTCCCGGTCTCAGGACAGTCTTAGTTTCTCTCGGTCGGATCGCCGGCAGGGAGGGACTAATCTATCTCGGATTGATCGCTTTTATGTGGGCGATTGGTTGGGGGAGCGAGGGGGCTCCGTCGGCATTCTTGCTGGCACCTCATTTTCAGATCATGCGCCAGTTATACTGACTTTGGAGGAGGGGACACGGGAGCCCAGCTTGCAGTTGAGGATCCCAGAGAGGGTACTTGCAGACCCCAGTCTCGCTGAGGACATTGAGAGGATCTGGCATGATAGTCAGTGCTCTGACCAGGATGCAGCGGGCCAGTGTGCCCAGGGACTCATTGATCTCAGCTCTTTTCTTCACGCTGCAGCTTTGACACGACTGGGAGAGATTCGAGAGCGGGAGCAACGGCTGAGACGCAGCCTTGCTTCGCTACAGCGCCTTCAGGAGCAGCAGCCTGCATGTGAGTGGGTGGCGTCCCAGCTGAGCCAGGCACGCCAGGAGGTTAGAGAGGCAGAGGAGCAGAGACATGAGTTTTACTATCGTCGTCAGGCCTCTCAGTGGACGCAGCTTGGTGATAGAGTGACTGGGGAGTTTTTTGAGATCACTGGACCCCGTCATGCGCGAGCAGGGGTTCGCCAGCTTGGTAGACCGGATGGATCGATAGCTACTGAGCTCGGGGAGATCAGAGCCATTGCCACTGCTTTTTATCGTGACTTGCTTTCAGCGGAGCCAGCCACTGAGGATCGAGATGTATGCAGACAGACTGTGTGGGCCCATGTGCAGAGGAGGGTCACAGACCATATGCGCACAGTTCTAGGTGCGCCTCTATCAGAGATTGAGCTTGCCGAGGCCTTGAGGGTCCTGCCGCGACATAGTTGCCCAGGGGAGGACGGACTGACGCCGGCCTTTTTTATGCGCTATTGGGACCTTTTGGGGCCAGGCCTCCGCAGGGGCTTTCAGCATGTTTTGGACACTGGGGTGATGCCGCAGAGCTTTTCAGAGGGCTTGATCTATCTTATCCCCAAGGGGGAGGGAGTATCGGACGACATTCGGCATTGGAGGCCTATTACGATCCTCAATACTGTATACAAGGTCTTGGCAAAGGCCTTGAGTTTGAGGATCCAGCCCTTCCTGGGGGAATTGATTCATGCTACTCAGACAGGATTTGTCAAGGAGCGCAGTATCCTTGACAACATCTTTACTTTCTGGGAGGCGACGGCCCGAGCTAGGTTCCTTGGCGAGGACTTGGTCGTGATGCTTCTCGATTTTGAGAAGGCATACGATAGAGTTGATTGGGGATTCTTAGAGGGCACTATGCTACGCCTGGGCTTTGAGCCAGGATGGATCAGAGGGGTGGCAGCTTTGTATTCCACAGCTCGCAGCCAGGTGCTGATTGCAGGAGGTCGGGGGCCGAGTTTTGAGCTGACCAGATCAGTCCGTCAGGGGTGTCCTCTCGCCCCTTTCCTTTTTCTCTTCTTTGCGGAGGCTATGAGTATGTATTTGACGGCAGAGGAGGTTGGTTTGAGAGGACTTCAGCTCCCAGTCCGGGGGGAGGATTTGCTTGATGCTGAGTTTGCAGACGACACGGGCTTATTTTTGCATGGCCAAGAGGCCAATCTTATTCGGGCAGAGCAGTCGCTCCAGGTTTTTAGTGCAGCTTCGGGAGCATTGATCAATTGGCGCAAGACAGTGGCCTTTTGGATCAGTAGTGCTCCCACTCCAGCATGGAGTCCGGACCCCGGCTTTAGATGGATTCCTCCCGGCACAGCAGTGCGGTATTTGGGATGCCAGATTGGCCTCGATTTGTCACCTGAGCAGCAGATTGCCCCGCTTCTTCTGAGCATTCGGAAGAAGCTATTGTATTGGAGTACAGCTCGACTATCCTTGGCTGGGAGGGTGGTGGTGGCAAATCAGGTGCTGTTAGCGACTATGTGGTACATTACGTCTTGCTGGATTTTCTCGAGCTCTTGCATCAGCCAGGTACAGAGGCTGATCAGGAACTTTCTGTGGTCTGGGCGGGACGGTCAGCCAGCTCGGGCAAAGGTTGCATGGGCAGTTATTACGCTTCCGCTGGCTCAGGGCGGTTTGGGCATTATAGATCCAGTCGATCAGAGTAGAGCCTTATTGGGGAAGCTTATTGTTCGGGGGTTGCTTCCAGGCGCTGAGCCTTGGAAAGAGCTCCTCTTGCAGCGACTGCAGGCCCGGGCGCCTCCTGCAGGGGGTACTTGGGCACCAGAGATTCGCTGGATATTCATAGAGATGAGGAGGACAGGCCTCAGTAGAGGATGGGAGGACAGATTTGCTTTGAGTATCCTGAGAGCTTGGGAGCTGCTGAGACCGGGGCTCTCTCAGCGGCCTCCGTCTTGTGTTGAGGAGCGGGCCAGGCAGCCGCTCATCTGGAGCCCAGCGGTTCGTACAGAGCAGGGTCATATGCTGGGTTCTCGGCCTCGTCTAGCCTGGGGACCTTTAGCGGCAGGCCCAGCTCGTAGTTTTGGAGACTGGCAGGCTTTCTGCAGTCTACCAGAGGAGACCCAGGTGGAGAGGCTGAGTCACTTCAGAGGGGGGTTGATTATGAGGGATGATATTCAGGAGGCACTTACAGAGGAGTGGTTCACACCTCTCGAGCCAGTGGCCCCACGGTGGATGGGTGCCTTCACACAGTTGGAGATCCTGATTGCTGTCAGAGCTAGTACTGAGGATGGCAGATGCCTCTATTATGAGATTCAGGATGAGGGCCGACTCCAGAGAGTGGAGGTGGAGTCGCCTTTGGTTGCAGAGTGCACCTTTCAGAGGATTCGGGTAGTGGCTGCCGCTTCTCGGAAGTGGCATATTGACCCCGACCCTGCTGACGTGCTCCCGGATTGGCGTATATGGGCATATGCAGCGCGCCCCTTGGCCCGGCTACAGTGGGACCCCGGAGAGTACGAGTGGCATGATCCTTATGCATCCCTTGAGGCCACAGAGATCACATTTTTCCAGTATACTGTTCGGCTGGGACGGCATATTTTGACGGCGAGGAGGACGGTTTCTCCAGCGGCAGCGGGGCATTGGCGATTGCAGGGACTATCACAGGAGTTCCTGGAGGATTTCTGGGCTAGGCTCTGGGCTAGTCGACAGGCCCGCAGGATCTCGGCTTTTCAGTGGCTGGTTGCCCACAGGGGCTCAGCAGTTGGCACTTGGCTTGTTTACAGCGGTCTTCCGGCGGCCTGCGTCCGATGCGGCCACCCTATGGAGACACAGAGACATTGCCTTTGGGACTGCCCTCAGGCACAGCAGATTTGGCTGCGGATGCTGCGTATTCTAGCCCCCCTCTCTCCAGAGGGTATGTTTACGTGGGGTTCCGCTGCTTGGTCGACTTCGTCAGGGCCTGCTATGGGCTATGAGATGGAGCAGGGCAGTCAGGCCATCAGATTTATTAGGGGCCAGCCTCGCCTGGTTCCGGCACCGGATTTCTCGTCCGCCAGCTGGACACAGGAGAGGGATTTACGATGGGAGCTCCTCAGCAGCCTCACCATCTGGTTCACCTGGAGGGCCCGGTGCTTCACGGCCTTTGAGGGGAGATTAGAGCCACCAGCAGAGACTGTTCGGGGGATTTGGCAGGAGTTGATCCACACCCTGCGAGGACAGTACGACCGCATCCGGGGAGACTCGGATGAGGCGATTTTACGGCGCCAGGCCTTTCATACCACTTGGCGCTGCGGCCCGTTCTACACCCTACACACGGGATCCCCCCGTTGGCACTACAGGCCACCTGTTTGGCTCTTTCCCCCCCCCATTGTATGATTTAGCCGCTCAGTCCTCTAGACTGATGCTTGTATTTTGCAGCACCTAGGGAGAGTCTCCCGGGCTGCCATGATGTATTCACTGCTCTTCTCTCTGTTAGGAGCAGGAGAGATCTCTTTTGTAGCCCTACGGGCGTTTTTTACTTAACTAATGAAAGGATCTTTTCTCGGAAAAAAAAAAAAAAAAAAAAACTTCTATGTGCAAAGCAATTCAAGGCTTAGAGTGGGAAAGCCCCTCTCAAGCCTCCGATCCCGTGAAAAATGACACAATGTAGTCGATGTCAAAATAGGCACATAATTGGCCGCTCAGAGAGTCTGCATTGTAGCGTGGAAACAGGAGCTTAGAAACCTTTTGAATAAAGCTTTGGACCTTACAAAAACAATTAATGCAAGCGTGCATTAAAAAAACGCCACGCGACTTCTCTCTATCACAGAGAACTCCATGCAACCCGCCTTCTGCTGAAGAATGCTGCTACTCTAAGCTATATTCAAGGGCTGCTCCTCCTTCACACGTCCTCTCTGGGCTGCACAAGCTACTGTCGGCCCTTCTCTTGCCCTCACTTTGGTGATGCCCGTTGATGCTTAGCTTGTCCGCCAAGCTTGCCACCAGCCACCTAGTACTCAGCGCGCTCGGCCTCTCTATGCAAGCACTACAGCAGCCGGCCTTGGTAGCCGAGATGCACAATGCAGGCACGCCTCTGACTTCTCCTTCGTCTCGACCCGAATCACAGAGCCTGAGGCTTTAATGCCATGTCAGAATGACACACGCGGAAGCTCTCAGGTTGCAGAGCGTAGGAGAGAGACGAGAGAGAGAGTTGATGAAAAATTTTTATTAATCAAAGAGGTGGTTTTACAATGGGGGCAGGAGTCACTTATATATCCACAAAAGGGAATTGATTGACCGTAGGCCAATAAAATAAAATGTCAAATGGACAAATTATCCCATATGAGATACAATAATTCTAACATTAAGAGAGGGGTTGCTTTATGGTAGGAGGATAATGGGGCTCGTACACCAGAGCTTCAATTATTGGCAGTAAGGATCTTGTCTCAAGGTGCAAGCTCCTCTCCGATTGAGCAACTATGGAGTGTGTTCAGCCATGTTGCATCCAAGAAGAGGAACAAATTTGGGACAAAACAAGTCAATGACTTGATTTTTGTAAGTGCTAATTTGCGCTTGCTTGGTGAATGACTTCTCCCAAACCAAAGAAGTTTATATTGCTTGATTAGGAGTCCTCAGATGGTGAGGAGACACATGGACTTGCAGATCTTGGTCAGGATGGGGTTGAAGATTTGGATGCTGCAGATGTTGGTCTATATGATATGGCTTTCATGGATGACATAGATGATAGTCTTCTTAAAGGCATCACTGGCTGTAGCCATGCATGATCTCTCCTTACTATTTGCATGTCACCTTGAGACTTGGACTCTGGACTTGGGTTGTTTCTTCTATCTAGACCGTAGGCCACATTTTTTTGTCTTTTGTCACTTATGTCATGTATGATGTGGGCTAATTTATTTTGACCTCTGAGATCTATTAGTATCTAGCCATGCAAATTGTGTGGCGCATTAGACTTTAGTGTCTCTGATTTGGTTATATCTAAACTTTTGCAAATTCTATAAGTATGTCTTTTTGTTTTAAGGTTATGTAATACGGGTTTTAAAATGAGCACTATATGTTAAGATTTACTGTCATTTCTAGGAATTATCTAGGTCGTTCCCCCTCGTTCCCGTTCCCCCTTTGGCTCGTTCTTGTTCCCGTTCCCGTTCCCGTTCCCCTAGTCGGGCTTTCGTTCCGTTCCCGTTCTGTTGCTACTATGGTTCCCTGGTTAGAGTGGTGCTCTATGTGAAACCCCTATACCCATCTTTCTCTCCCCCTTCTCTCTCTCTCTATCTATATCTCCTGTACACGTGGTTGAATCTGTCAGTGCACGCTCCGTTGGGCTTACACGTACTCATGTTTCCAGGTCATCTTCTCTGTAATGCACTGAGGGCAAGTCAAACCCTCCTCCCCCTTGGCTTCTAACCTAATTGACCACGCATCACGTTGCATCTACAACCTTCTTATGCATTGATGTTTGACTTAGGGATAAAAGTCCACCCACACAACCAGTAAAACTCATACACATGAATGAAAAGAAGTATAAATGTTGGCATTGAAACACACCCAAGACATAAATCAAGCTGCCGAGGACTTTCCAAAACAAGGTTGTCTGTGAACAATGTGAGAAGCCACAAAAATAGAGGGGTTATGACCTTTTCCCATGGAGAAACAGTTGATAAAATCTGATTGCAGAATGGTGCATGGTGCAATTCACTGGGACGAGTGTGAACACTCTTGGGCATGTCTCATAAATTACAATGCACTTCGGGGTGCACTTAGGCACAAGCAAAAGATTAACTGTATTTTCAGTATATTGATGTACAGAAAGATGTATGACTGTGGGCTTTTGGTGTTCCAAAATGGACTGAATTCTGACTTGGTAGACTGACTATTTACCTCAGATGATCTAATGATGCTATTTGTAGGCTCTTGTAATTATCCTTGTATCTGCTTGATTGCACGTGTAGAATCCTTTTATGAAACACTTGCTGGGCCTTAAACAAGGTCATGCACATGCTCCCATTGGTTCGCCCCATGAACATTCCTAGGCATTTAATCCAGGTAATGTCCACATGTTCACATGTCACATGTGTTGCGGAAGCATGATTGTGATTAACGCTAAGCACAAGAGATTAACTCTAATCCTATATTTAGCAAACACACAGAAGACAAGATAGGTAACCCTAATCTACTTTATATTCCAAAACATGAATATGTACAATGGTTCTTGGATCTAGACTTAGAGCCAGTTCGTGCATGCTATTTTATGGTGCATACCAAACACTCCTGCTATCCTTCAATCACTAATGCACAAGAGCGGTAGCTCCTGCTGATCCACAAACATGCCCTTGTTGCCTTGCTTCTAGTCTTGCAGACTCTAGCATATGGATGCATATTGAAGTTCCTAATGCCTCCTTTAAAGGCTACAAGTGGGAAGTTGTGTTCAAGTCAGTTTCCCCTTTTCAGCCCATAAAACGATGTCCAAAAAGTCATTTTGTATAACCATGCCCCAAAGGTGTCCCATCTATCTTAGGCACTTCCGGTCACCATTTAGGCTGCCAAAACAGCCCCAAACAAGCCATATCCTACTTCTTATATTGCCAAATACTGGTTACAATGAGAAATCATGTCCATGTGGCACTCACAGATGTGATGCACATGACATCCCCTCTCCCAAGGTGTAGTTCCCCTCTGAGAGCATTTCTACCTATTTGGAGGGTTGCAATTTGCTTCCCGACAAACGTTTCTTTTTGTACTAATCGAAGGATCTTTTTTTTGGGAAAAAGGTATACAGACTCAAAGAGCGAATATATGGGAAATGTACCTTAAGAGGGCTGAAACGGGGAAATGCCACGCCATCAATCATGACACAGGTAGGGGAGGGGAGAGAGAGTGGAGAAAGAATGGAAAGGACACAAAGTGCAAGAGGAAGGGAAAGGAAAAGAGAGGAGAGGAAAGGAGATGGGAGGGAAGATATAAGTTCAAGCTAAACTCAAAATCTAGGATGCCAACTGAATATGGCAAGTGTTTTTGGTAAAATGGCTGAAACGGCAGAGGTGAAACAGTCAATTGGTGAAATCTGTTTTTGAAATGAACAGTGAACGACTGAAACACATTTCAAACATAGGCCTGGAGACAACCCCCCCCCCCCCCCCCCCCCGGCGGTTCCGCGATGCTTCCCGTAACTTGCTCAAGAGCAGTTTGTTTTGGGCGTGTAAATTTGTGGAAGAAGCTAGCTTGTATTTTGTTGAGACACATTTCAGGATTCTTGTGAATATGTCCATCTACCCTTGTGATTAGTGAAGCTATTGTCTGTAACACGCGGAAGCTCTGGGGGTCTTCTTTTAGCCCTAAACACTCCTAGGAACATGCTGATGCAAAACGTAGATATGGAGAGAGAGTAGAGAGAGAGATATGTGCTGGGAAATTCAGTATATTCATATAGTACAAAAAGGTACTCTTTTACAGCCCTAGGCTGTCTTCATAAAAAGGGTGATAAACACCAAAATTCTGGTCCCTACTTGGACCCTAAGGATCCAATCCCTAAAGGACTGAATGAGTACAATGATGAGCTACCTTGCCTATTTATAGGCCTTTTGATTTCTTGGAGAACTGGCCGACCAGTAGTCGGCCAGCAGTCTTGGCTTTCAATCAATAAAACGCAGTGCCGCCTCTGGTTGGTCAGCCGCCTTTGTTTGGTCGAGCCGCCCACCTTCTGTAAGCAGCCGACAGCTCATGTGTTCCTTCCTGGTTCAGCTGACAGCGCATCATCCATGCCCTGGCTCCAAGTCCAAGCTACTACCTCATCTGCACCCTGATGCTCCTAAATTCTGGTTCATACTCTTTATCTGGCTGTCGTATCCGTGTACTTTCTTGTACCTTGGACCTGTACACCATCATATGGGACTGAATCAGTAATTAGCTTTGCTGAGCCTGATGCTCTGATACCAATGTAACACGCGGAAGCTCTGGGGGTCTTCTTTCAGCCCTAAACACTCCTAGGAACATGCTGATGCAAACCGTAGATATGGAGAGAGTAGAGAGAGAGATACGTGCTGGAAAATTCAGTATATTCATATAGTACAAAAAGGTACTCTTTTACAGCCCTAGGCTGTCTTCATAAAAAGGATGATAAACACCAAAATTCTGGTCCCTACTTGGACCCTAAGGATCCAATCCCTAAAGGACTGAATGAGTACAATGATGAGCTACCTTGCCTATTTATAGGCCTTTTGATTTCTTGGAGAATTGGCCGACGAGTAGTCTGCCAGCAGTCTTGGCTTTCAATCAATAAAACGCAGCGCCGCCTCTGGTTGGTCAACTGCCTTTGTTTGGTCCAGCCGCCCACCTTCTGTAAGCAGCCAACAGCTCATGTGTTCCTTCCTGGTTCAGCCGACAGCGCATCATGTGTTCCTTCCTGGTTCAGCCGCCCACCTTCTGTAAGCAGCCAACAGCTCATGTGTTCCTTCTTGGTTCAGCCGACAGCGCATCATCGATGCCCTGGCTCTAAGTCCAAGCTACTACCTCATCTGCACCCTGATGCTCCTAAATTCTGGTTCATACTCTTTATCTGGCTGTCGTATCTGTGTACTTTCCTTGAATCAGTGTTTAGCTTTTCCTAAACACTCCTAGGAACATGCTGATGCAAACCGCAGATATGGAGAGAGTAGAGAGAGAGATATGTGCTGGGAAATTCAGTATATTCATATAGTACAAAAAGGTACTCTTTTACAGCCCTAGGTTGTCTTCATAAAAAGGGTGATAAACACCAAAATTTTGGTCCCTACTTGGACCCTAAGGATCCAATCCCTAAAGGACTGAATGAGTACAATGATGAGCTACTTGCCTATTTATAGGCCTTTTGATTTCTTGGAGAACTGGCCGACCAATAGTCGGCCAGCAGTCTTGGCTTTCAATCAATAAAACGCAGTGCCGCCTCTGGTTGGTCAGCTGCCTCTGTTTGGTCCAGCCGCCCACCTTCTGTAAGCAGCCGACAGCTCATGTGTTCCTTCCTGGTTTAGCCGACAGCGCATCATCCATGCCTTGGCTCCAAGTCCAAGCTACTACCTCATCTGCACCCTGATGCTCCTAAATTTTGGTTCATACTCTTTATCTGGCTGTCGTATCTGTGTACTTTCCTGTACCTTGGACCTGTACAATTGGACCTGTACACCATCATATGGGACTGAATCAGTAATTAGCTTTGCTCAGCCTGATGCTCTGATACCAATGTAACACGCGGAAGCTCTGGGGGTCTAGTGGCTTGGTGCATTCGAGGTACAATCTGAGAAAGAGGTCTGGTGGCTTGGTGCATTCGAGGTATTGACATGGATGTTTGAAAGAACTCCCTAGATAACAGATGTAATCAAAAAGCAAATTGATGGTGGTCAAATTTAAGATGTAGAAAACATAGGAAAGTTCAAGGTGGATTGGCATCTTGGGGAGATTTGAAGACAATTAAATGCATGATGGGTTGTGCTCAAGGCACGACATCAAGATGGCCTTGTCCATACTGCAACGCTCATATTGATATGAAAAGGTATGCAGAAGGTTGGTTCTATTGGGAAGGATGCCTCGAAAGGTCCCAAGAAAGAGAACATGCAGTAGATCCAATCGAGTCAACTAATGATGAAGATGAGAACAACCAAATGCAAGATGGGTGGAAGGTGTCATGTCTCCTGATATACTAGGAGAACCAAAAAGGAATTCAAATTGGAGCCCCATCATTAATTTTTCACTAAAGAATATTCACTTTTGCACACTTCATGCATTCATGAGAATCTTCGATCGATTGCTTAAGTGCCATATCAATTATGCATTTACGATGCCTACACAAGAGAGGAAAGTTGCAGCCCTTGGTAAATTAGAGCATCTTTTGAATTCTCTGGGCTACCATGGTGGGAAATGTGAAAATTGAAGTGAATAGGCGGACCTCTGGTATATCATACGAGGTTGCTCAAAAGGTCTCCATGACTGGAGCAAAGACAAGGAGATTTTTGGAGAAGCCAGCAAACATAGAGAATTCAAAGAAGACTTGGGTACTTTGGAGAGACCTGTGTGCAATCACCACAAATGTAGATTGTCCAATGCCAGCTCTTGTAAATATGTGCAAACAGCTTTGGATAAATTTCAATAACATGGTTCGCATTACGAATCAAAGTAGCACAACTGCCCAAGAACGAGCATCATTCCAACAACATATCGTAGAATTCACCAAAAGTGTGCTAGGTGCTTGAGGAGAGAGTAAAGTAACACACTATATGGTAAGTTGTACAATAAAAAAATAAATTGGTGTTTTAACCTGGACTTTTTCTAATTAAATTCTATTGTCATGTGTACAGCACATAGTTTATGTGCATGGTGCGTATTTCATGAACAAGTATGGATTGCTCGACATGTGGAGTACCCAAGGGATGGAGAAATCACATTATAAAGCAAGAGGGGTTTATTTCAAAAATACAAGACATGGAGGTGGAGCTTCTGCACAGGAGAAACATGTACAAACTATCTACAAGAGATGTTCAATTGGTTTTATCACACCACCTTTGGAAGGGTATTTTGGTTAGGGAGCGGGTCCAACAATCAAAGCTTGCGCAAGAGACACGCAAGGCTGCAAAAAGTCATGCTCAGCTTGAATGGTTGTAGACCAATGCTTCCCATAGGCATGGTGCTTAGCATGGCACGAATGAGGAGACAAGGGAGGTGTTGGGTTGTGTATGCACCAACACAAATCTAGATGTAATAAGGCTAAGAAAATAAGTTTAGTTAGGTTTTTTTTTGCCCTTAAAAAAAACTATTAATAGTTCCTTCTCTCACTTCATTTTCATTTCACGTTTTTAGAGAGCTTGAGCTCAAAATCTACGTAGGCACCAACGTAAGGACACCACCACATCACCACGTCAGCACAATAGACATAGTCGTACATGGATATGACATGCACCAAGAACACCGCACGTGTTACTATGCCTTCACAAAACACAGTGCAAGGCACCCAATGACCACATACTGGGCGACACCACGGAAGAGAGTGACCCCTTGGATTCTAGGACATGCCCAATGGGATCACCAGAGTCTAACCCTCCTCCCACAGTAACACCAACACACACACATGCATGCCCTTCTAGTGGGAGCAAGCGCGTGAAGAAGACCCCACAATGCAGCCACCCCAGAGATCAAGACAGAGAGGCCGATGATGAGTAGTTTGACTGGGTTGGTGAAAACATTCCTACATTGCACAGCACCACAAGTGGCAAGACCCTGCTACCAGGATAGGGTCCCCTACCTACCCGGGAGGAACTTGATACACAGGTACCACAGCACCACAAGTGGCAAGACCCTGCTACCAGGATAGGGTCCCCTACCTACCCGGGAGGAACTTGATACACAGTAGGAGGAGGAGGATTCAGACTATGAGAGAGACCAAGGGGAGGTTCTTGCAAGTGCGCGCAAGCATAGAAAGGTCAAGCGTATTCTTTCAGCCCTAAACACTCCTAGGAACATGCTGATGCAAAACGCAGATATGGAGAGAGTAGAGAGAGAGAGAGATGTGCTGGAAAATTCAGTATACTCATATAGTACAAAAAAGTACTCTTTTACAGCCCTAGGCTGTCTTCATAAAAAGGGTGATAAACACCAAAATTCTGGTCCCTACTTGGACCGCACATGACATTGTCTGCCATAACTGAGTAGCTTCATGCAACTCCATAAACAATATTGAACAAAAGTTGCACCCACAGAACTTGAGTAAGGTTGTAAGTGCTGTGAGTCATGACACTGTGCGTTTTTTTTTAAATTTTAGTGTGTGTCTGTGCGCGGGGGGGGGGGGGGGGGGGGATCACGTTCTCTCTCTTCTAATCTCATAATTTAGATGGTTTTGATAGGAGTGCCATTTCTTTTCTGGCAGGAAGTGTAAAGTCTCCGTTGGAGTTGGATGAAGATGAATGGAACAAAGTAATGACCACAAACCTGAGAGGAGTTTGGTTGGTGAGTAAGGCTGTAGGAAAAAGATTGGTCGAAGCAGATATAGGGGGCTCAATCATCAATATATCAACAATTGTGGCCCTAGAGCGTGGCCTGCTACCTGGAGGTGCAGCTTATGCTGCATCCAAGGCAGGCGTAAATCACCTAACCAAGGTATATCTTAAAGTCTGTAGAAGGTTTATTCCTCCCCTTTTTTTTTTTTTTTTGGAAATTTTGACATTTCTTACTTCTCAAAACATGGATTATCAAGACCCTATGCTTGTTGCCCATGTTAGCCCAAGGCAAGGATGTTAGGAAGTATAATGCAAAAGAATATAGTATTGTATGTCTCCTATCTGTAAGATATGCTAGGTAATTTTGAATTCTAATGATTTAAAAGGGATAACAGTGTTGCTCTCTGCAGGGATTCAGAAGAGGGGGGGAGTGTGGGTGGAGAGAAGCTCTGCCTGTGTGAACATTGCTTTGCCAAGCGTTCCATCAAAGTACTAACTTGGGAGTCATCAACACTAGGAGGCATTGAAAGCACGGCATGAGTCCATGAATGTTCTCAAAAATCGTCTAGACACATAGGAGTCATTTGGATGTAACTAAGATGTGTATACTGCCATTTGATCAAACCTTTATATTCTCAGCTGAAATCACGTTATGGAACAAGGTGCTATTCTACTTCAAGTGCTTTGGGGAGATCTAGATCTCAGACGTGCTTTAGAGATCCTGGCTTCCACCTTTGATGAGGGGATAGCCCCAGAGCCGTACTAGAGGGGCATTTCTTCATTTATTCTTCTGGTGGAGAAGTGTTTCTACAGTCTGTTATACCTCTCATTGTCCATGGCCCAAGGTCAAGATTCTGCCCAATGGACCTACCTGCTGATGGGTTGCCTGTGAGCTGCTCTGCTCACGGACAGATTCCCACTATTCTCCTTCCAAACCCTAGTTGATGGCTCCTTGTACACGATGAGGATGAGAGAACAGGTCCTAATGACCTCACGGCCCAAACTTAGCCAGGGATATAAGCGTTTTGATGTTGTTTTTGTACCAAACCACCCCAAACTTCAACCCCCCAACCCCCCCCCCCCCCCCCAAAAAAAAAAAAAGAAAGAAAGAAAGAAAGAAAGAAGGGAAATGCATGATGCAATAGGGGAGACTTCAACATGATTATTTGCTCCTGGACAGACGGAGTTCAGTTTCTGGAGGCAAGAGTGGACCACAATTCATAAAGAAGAATAGTCTTCAACTAGCCAATCAACCTTGTCTACTACAATCAAAGGAAGTAACTACCTAGTGTGATGAGTACACTTTTACTTACCCACTGGCGGAAACCTCGTCATCGACACCTTCCAAGTATGTCTCTAGATAGGGGGACCATGGTGGTTGTATGCTTAACCCCCATGGTACTACCCATAACACCTAGAATTTCTTAAAGTTTAGCCTTGTTGCTGAGCAACAAAAGATCTTGTCCATATTGCATGTGACCCTTTACAACAAATGGCTCCACAACTGACTAAATCCTTTCAATCCTTTCCACTACAATAAGAGCTCCAACAATAGTTTAAGGACTTACCCTTTTGTACTCCATAGAACAGCTAATGGCTCAAAAAAGGCAAAAGACCTATAATAAAAGAAAATGAAGCAATCATGAGACCAGGGCTAGAGTATCCATGCATAGAGTGACCAATGGTCAAAGAGAACTTAATGGTTCTTAACAAATATGAAAAAACATATGGGAAGTAAATCATGTCAAATCACTACAAAGTCCTCTAATAGCATGTAAAGAACACATTAAGCCAAATAGATGTGCACATAAGGCTTGCTTTGTCAATGCTCCTCCGGACCTCTACCTCTCTTCTGCCATTACTAAACAACCATAGAATCCTCGCTAACCTCAATAAATATTGCAAATTTATTGCTTGTTGCCATTTGAGGGCAGAATGTATGGCATCTGGTTTGAAAGGAACTGGAGCTTCACACCCTCCACACACTTTTTTTTTTTGGGTAAAAAGCTTTGGGGAGATCTAGATCTCAGACATGCTTTAGAGATCCTGGCTTCCACCTTTGATGAGGGGATAGCCCCAGAGCCTTACTAGAGGGGCATTTCTTCATTTATTCTTCTGGTGGAGAAGTGTTTCTACAGTCTGTTATACCTCTCATTGTCCATGGCCCAAGGTCAAGATTCTGCCCAATCGACCTACCTGCTGATGGGTTGCCTGTGAGCTGCTCTGCTCACGGACAGATTCCCACTATTCTCCTTCCAAACCCTAGTTGATGGCTCCTTGTACATGATGAGGATGAGAGAATAGGTCCTAATGACCTCACGGCCCAAACTTAGCCAGGGATATAAGCTTTTTCTTCTGGTGGAGAAGTGTTTCTACAGTCTGTTATACCTCTCATTGTCCATGGCCCAAGGTCAAGATTCTGCCCAATGGACCTACCTGCTGATGGGTCGCCTGTGAGCTGCTCTGCTCACGGACAGATTGCCACTATTCTCCTTCCAAACCCTAGTTGATGGCTCCTTGTACATGATGAGGATGAGAGAATAGGTCCTAATGACCTCAGGGCCCAAACTTAGCCAGGGATATAAGCTTTTTGATGTTGTTTTTGTACCAAACCACCCCAAACACCCCCCCCCCCCCCCCCCCAAAAAAAAAAAAAAAAGAAGAAAGAAAGAAGGGAAATGCATGACGCAATAGGGGAGACTTCAACATGATTGTTTGCTCCTGGACAGACGGGGTTCAGTTTCTGGAGGCAAGAGTGGACCACGAAAGGATTTATTGCTTGTTCACCTTCCACCATTCTGTCCACCTTTTGTCTCCTGTGCGCCCCGGCCTTCCGCACGTTTTGCCCGCCCATTCTGCCTGCCCTTTGTCTCTGTGCCCCTGCCTTCCACCCTTCTGCCTGCCCTCCGCCACCTGTTTGGCCCCGCAATTTGCCCTTCTGCCCACCCTCTTCCTCCTGTTCCGAAAGGATTTTATCTCCCTTTTGCAGTCGATTGGAAGTTTTGATTAGACAGGTTCCGAAATCTCCCCAGACTCTGCTTCTGTGGTAGCCAGGGCAGCAGGGATTCCCTCCCTCAGAGTATGCACAGCCTTGCCGGAGGCTTTTCCTAGCTTAAGGGGGGCCGATTTTGTAGTGAGTTGAGTATTCAGGTCTCCCCGGGCAGCAGTGCTTCATTTGTAGGCAGATGGGGCACCTAGCCAGAGTGTTCCCTAGACGGGTCACGGCAGGCCCACCAAGGACACCCCTAAGACCCTCACCCGGGACTGTCCCAAGTCCCCCTGGTGGGAATGGAGGCGGCCATTGGTCAGCCCCATCCCTCTCCTCAGCCAGATGGGCAGGTGCCTGGCCAGCCTGACCTGGCGGACCACAGTCCACCACCAGGCCGCCTAAGCGGGAGACCCAGCATACAGAGGACTCACGCTGGGAGAACCCATTAGGTGGGACCCCCGAGGCAACGGTGCCTACTAGCAACCGTTATGAGCATTTATCTCAGGACCTGGATTCAGAGTGAGGTGGCCCTAGTTCCAGCTCCCCACAAACCCTCCCCCCCACCCCCCACCCCCCAGCTCCTGATCCTTCATGGCGTTGGCAGCCCAGATCTGTGCGCCACCAGTTCTCCGACCGAGTGGAGATGATAATTGCAGCTTCCCCAATGGCTGCCTTGCCTCCTGAGTTCCGTGGTGGCCCTCCCCGTGCATGGGGAAGCCATTGGATTATAGCCTCTTCAGGTGCCTCCTGGTGGACTGGAGTGAGTTCCTTCTCAGAGACACTTGCCCCTCTCCAAGTCTGTGTTATCTTCTACCACTCTCGTTCCGCCACCCTGGCAGCAGCACAACGGGCTTGGCGGACCCTGTTTCCATAGCCGGAGAGGGGTTTTTCATCAGGAGCTGCAGAGAGCCGTAGTAGAAGGCTCAATGGACATCCTGTTTCTTCAGGAACAAGGGAACCAGGGGGGTGTATGCATCTCAGTTAGTGGAGCAGCTGCTTCCGTCAGTGCTGGACCCCGGCACCATTATACAGGGGAGATCCCAGTGGGCGATCATCAGGGTCGGGGAGGACTGGGTGGGTCTCCTCAACATCTATGCCATAGTCACATGGAACGGGAATGGACAGATGGAACGGGGGTCTGTTTTGGAACGGGAATGGGAACCCGGAAAGAAAATGGGAACAACACGTCATCACCATATGGCTACCATTTGTAAGCTAAGGAGATGCAAGGGCATATATTGCCAAGCCTATTAGATGCAAGGTCATACGCCACTCTCATATGATATGATATGATCATAGAAAAATACAAAAATTCTCATTTACTAAAAAATTAGACCCAGAACGCCTTTATCCAAGGATGCACATTTGCGGAACGGGAACGGGAACAACACAGGTTATGGAACGTGTTCCCTTGTTCCCAAGGCTATGGAATGGCGTTCCATGTTACTATGATCTATGCCCCCAATAGGGAGGTGGGGTGGACAGTCTAGATACAGGTGCGGCAGGAGCTTCCTCAGGCAGATTATTGGTGCATGGGAGGGGACTTCAACATGTTAGAGGACCCACAGGACAGACAGAGAGGAGGATTGGACACTATCTCGGGGGCCGAGTACTCTACCTGGGAGGAGTTGACAGGAGCCTCTGTTTTTCTAGGTTAGACAGGAGGATGCACGGACCGAACCTCTCCCACATTGACAGATTTTATGTGGATGAGTGGGCTTGCAGGTGAGGAGGCATGATTGGCATCATTACAGGCAACACGTTGTCGGACAATGCCCCTGTCCTCCACCTAGAGAACCCCTGGAGACCAGAGAGGTAGTAGAGTGTCCGCAGCCTGGTCCAGGACACCAGGATTGGCATGCAGATATGAATGTAGCCCTAGCTGTATTGGGAGAGAGGAATTGTTCATGTTCAGGGGTTTAGTCAAAGGATTGGAGGTGAAAGATTGAGTGGTGACACCTTGGCCTGCCCACGCACAGATACAGGGTTCGAACCTTGGCATCTATTCCACATTTTTATTTAGGTTCATACCTTACTCGAGGAATTTATCCGTTCTTTGAGGAGGGATTTTTTGGGCGGAGGGGGTTTTGTGAAGGGGAGGTGATGGGGTGGGGTATGTCTTCTCATTTGTATTGATTTTTTTTTTCAAATTGCTGCATCATTTTCTATGAGAGTCATTGCCAATCACTCAGAAAATGCCTCTCCAAATATAGTGCTGGTGTGACCTTTTCTTCCTCTCATGCATCTCTCACATCATGCTTGTCTATCACCATCCATACATATCTATAAGTACATTTTGATTGCTCTTTAGTACTAGAAACGCTTTTAGTTTGTTTAATGCAGGCACTTTGTGTGATCTCCACATTTTTTGGGTCACAGATGATGGCACTTGAGCTTGGGAAACACAACATCCGAGTAAACAGCATAGCACCCGGACTCTTTCTTTCAGAGATCACCTCCAAACTATTGAAACAGCCATGGGTACATCAAATTGCACCCAAAATGGTGCCGGTGCAAAGGAATGGGATTGTACATCCGGACTTGACATCTTTGATACTGCTGCTTGCCAGTGATTGTTCCTTCTACATCACAGGAAATGTCTTTGTGGTCGATGGAGGGCAGACAATTGCAGGAATTCGTGTCCTTTCGTCCCTTTAAATGGAAGATGAAAGGAAATTATAGTGTGGCAACTTGATCCTTTTTCCCAACAGTTGGCATTGTGATATTAACCGTATTATAGTTCCGGGGCCTTGATACACCATCCTTGGCCTATTGTATGGGCAAGGGGCTTGGATGGGGTCTGGCAAGGATGTATGGTCATGATTATTTTCTATCACAGGCAGCGGTAAACACCCTCAGCTGGAAAAGTGTCTTTATTCCCTTCTCTTGATACGAGGACGACTTAGAAGGGATTATAATGGGTTTATTGAGATCTGTGGCACTCTAAAGACTTAAATAATAATATCAAGTGTTTCTTTTTTTTGAATTGGCTGGAATTAGAACACGTACAACACCACACACACACACCCATGCGTGCCACTGCTTGCACAATGAGGGCTTGAAGCCATGACCTTGGGACTCTCAAACAACACCTTTATCCATTGCACTAACTCATGGTCGACAATATCAAGTGTTCTTGTATGGGATAGCAGTCTTGAAGCATCCATAGTAATTTCAAGCACATTTGGTTGTTCTTTGTCAAATGCTCAAAGGCTATTTTATAGGCTGGCCATCAATGGGAATCCTCGTATCTTTAAACAAATCAAATTCTTTGCTTGAGCTTAAAACACTTCCTCCCAAGGTTGACTACTTACAAGAGATTTTGTTGTGCGGTTTTCCTGCGGTATACAATACACCGAGCGAGCAAAACCGAGCAAGTCCCAAACTCGAGCGACGGAAAAACTCTATTGTGCTTCAGTTCATTTAAGTCTGCTCATTTTAGTCTTCGTATTATATTTTAAATTCATTTTAGTCTTCTCAATTAAAAATGCAATCATATTAACAATCTACCAATACATGTGAGAGCAATGAACCAAATAAAAACCAAATGAAAATCAAAGTGTACACGTCATAACATCAAAGACAACAAACACATCATTCGAGAGGGTGGATGTTAGCACACTATCTAAACCTCCTCATGGTCATCATAGCCATGAACCAAATAAAAAACAAAATGGAAATCAAATTGTACATGTCATGACATCAAAGACAGCAAGCACATCATTCGAGAGAATGGTCGTTAGCACATTATCTAATCCTCTTGACAGTCATCATTGTCATGAACAAAAAAAAAAACCAAATGGAATTTAAACTGTACATGTCATGATATCAAGGTCAGCAAACACATAATTTAAGAGGATGGTTGTTAGTACACTATCTAACCCTTCTCACACTCATCATTGCCATGAACCAAATAAAAACCAAATGGAATTCAAAGTGTACATGTCATGACATCAAAGATAGTAAACACATCATTCGAGATGATGGTTGTTAGCACACTATCTAATTCTCCTCACTCTCATCATTCACATAAAAGCACGATTATTGATGATGTGCTCGTGACATCCTTTCATACTTCTTGTTAGCAACCATTCTTTGAGTTGCAACCTCCACATAAGAGGGCAATGCACTACAATGACAACAAAAGCACATATGTGTCAATAATACAACGCCTGTATTGAATCCCAAAAGGTTAAGGATATATTTGTTAATTTCATTTCAACTCATCAACCAAAAAGAGTGGTAGAAAGGACATGGTGAATTCAAATATGAAATTAAGTGCCGGTGTTCAAACTACTTGTGCCAAGGACTAGTCAAATACCTAAAACATCAAGATAAAAATAGTCATCCATTGCCACATATGATAGAGATAAAGACACAAAGAGGAATAATGGGAATGTCAGTGTAGTAGAAAAGCCCCATACGAAATGTAGCAAAAAGGAGCAAAAGAAGTCAAAAAGGGATTGCCAAAGCTCACTAGTCATCATAGGGGTTCCCTCCTGCACGAGTATCGATCATTCACCTCGAGCATCGATCACATCCTCCAATTGCTCATCCACTATCATTCTCGAAGAAGATCTTGCACTCGTGTAGCTGCGCAAGTATGGATCTACGTAGCTAGAGATAATGGCATCATCTATGTCCAATGAAGCACATGATCTCCATGAACGGAGGCATGCCTTTAGAGCGGGTGCCGTGCCACACCCTAACTCCAAGACAATACCCTGTGGATGACATAGCAGCTCCAAGAAACATGACATAAATGTATGGCTCATCTCTAGTCCACCTCAAAGCTCCAATCCTCCACTACTGATAGTGCGCTCACTCATTGGCAGGTAATGCATAACACATGAGTCTATGGCTCCCATTCGTAAAGCCTCAAAACAATGGTCTACTTGCTAGAGTGAAAGTGGGTGCAAACATCTCTCTTTTGCGAACCAGGTACATCATAGAAGTCCGAAACTGCATTTTCATTCAAGAAACACGTATAAACTCAACCATGCAACAAAATCCAATTACATTGCACCATAGAAATAGCACGCAACTGACACAAGGCATTAAAAGAGCAAGTCGCATTACCTCTGTCATGCTGCCCTCTTGTTCAATGTAACCGTATGCTGAGTGATGGAAGACCACAATCTATCGATAAATCTCCAAGTAATATACTCGTGAGTAGCGCTTAATCCACCTGATGCTTTCTTTTTGTTTCACCTACACGCCCACAAACAAGCTTAGCCCAACTTGCCTTGTGCTGACAATGGGGGATCTTCCGATGTATCCTTTCTCATCATAGAATGCATCTTGAATGTCTCTCTCTCGTTCCAGGATGTGGCTCCATTATTTATTTGTTTCCTTGAGCAACACTTGATTGCTCTTTCTTCTTGCCAGTTGTTTTTATTTCCTACTAGTTTTTCTCTCCATCCTGTGAACACAAAACAAAAACACAACTCAATAACGCATGGAGAACTTGTAGCCACCCTCACTGCCTGTGGTCCGCCGGCACCCAAGCTCGTGAACCCCCAAGATCGGGCATCCCCAAGTTGGCATCCCTCATTGCCTTTGGTCGGACACCCCCAAGATCGTGAACCCTCAAGATATCGGGCACCCCGGGAACCTCAAGGGCACCCACAAGGCCACTCACCAGTCACACAAGGTGGGAATCTCCGGAGGCCCAGCTTCCCAAGTTGGCTACCCACTTGACCGACGAAGCGACGCTCACCTACTCGTGCTCGGCGCCTCTCACATGCTCCAATGGCATCTGTCACCTACTTGTGCTCAGCGCCTCTAACCTACTCCAACGGCATTTGTTAGTGACCATTGTTAGCACTTGGCTCATGATAGCCCAAGGGGCCACGCCCATTTTATATAGAGAGACTTTGGTGTACCGAGAGAGGCTCTCCAATGCAATACATGGTCTTGTGATGTCCCAACTATTGCCTACTTCTATCTTGTATTGTGTGTATGTCACTTAGGTAGCTCTTGTGTGGTGTTCTGTTCTTCAGTTTGTGTGAGTGCGTAGTGGAGTGGGACAGAGTGGTCACCATCTCGCTAGCTTGTGCCAACTCCTGAGGGTATACTGCCCTAGAGAGGACCCTAGTGATTTAGTGTGCCTGCACAACGGGCATCCCAGTCCGCTATAGGTACACTAAAATTTTGGCGATCCTGCTGGGGAACAAACCCAGAATCTCCGGTTGTACTCCCATTAGTCAACGACTCTTGTCTCAAATTGTATCGACCACTTGGGATCCTCGCTTCACCCGATCTTCCCTAGCCCTCCCTCCCCCTCCCTCCATAGGGGGATCACCACAAAAAAAAAAAAACATCCAACCCCTTAGGCCACACTACGTTCACGTCTTTCTCACACTTCCACCCCTTCTTGCACATTTTGCACTGCATACACATTTTTGCCTTTTTGGCACAGACATTTGTACACACCCTCCCTCTCTCTTGCACATTCTCGAGGCACATTTTGTGCACACATTTTACCCCATTTGGGTATTCACAATTTTGAGGCTTGCCTCTGATGCATATTTCTGAGTGCACAATTTTGGAGTCCACGTTGTGCACAAATTATGACAGCCCCATCATTGTCACCATCATAGCATTGCTTTTTTGGGGTACACATCATTTTCGCTATTTTGGAAAAACAACCACTATATTTTGACACCTTGGGTGCATATCTCTTTTCGTGCGCACTTCCATTTTTCTACATTTTGGGGTTCACATCTCGCCCATCTTATCTAAATAGTGGTGCACCGCCTCTTGGTGCACCCGCGAGCACCCCCTTGTTCAACTCTTCCTATGTCCCATGCACCCCACTATTCCCATGTCCCCCTGTGCACCTTGGCACTCCTCACCCATTAACACTCTCCCACCTCCTATCCACTTCCCATTTTCATCTTATTATTATTATTTTTGGGCACCCACATCATCCCTTCCCCCACACGTACTCCTTGCTCTCATGCACCCGGCGGCCACCTCAACAACACCCGTGCTCAAAGTGTGTGCACCCCATGGGCCACCTCTCGTGCACCCCCCCACTACCCACTTAGCTAATACCCGTAGCTTGGGGGAGGTGCAACAAAGTGCGTATGTGTAAAAGTTCTCTCCACACTCAGGTCTGTGGAGAAGGAAGTGGCCCTCCTCCTCGTTGGATGTGGGGCTACCCCCCTTTGCCACATCCCCCCCGGCATACCCCCTTCACCCCATATCCCCCCAACACCAGCCTTGTGCACCTTCAAAACAAAATTAAAAAATAAACAAAAACAACGAGCACCCTACTCATGCATCCCCATACCATCCCACTCGTCCCACTCGTGCGTACCCCCTCTCTCACCCTTCACACCATCGTGCGAACACCCCTCCCCCAGCCTCACCCCATCGTGCATCCCCCCATCCTCGCGCACCCCATCCCCGCACCCCCTCACACCATCCTGCGCACCCCCCGCTTCCCTTCCTCATGGGTACCACAGCTCCAAGGCGGGCGATGAGGTCAGTGGGGTCATCGTTCTCGTTGTCCCCAAGCAAAGCGAAGAAGTTCTGAGTCGCCATGTGGGGAATACCGCCGATGGCTTGCACAGACAGATGTAGGAGCAGAGGTCATCGATAGCACCGTGTGACCATGGCCAAGAGACAAGTGCGGCTATGGCGATGTAGGTACAGAAGGCTATGGAGGTGAAGCTCTACGACAAAGGTAGAGATCAAACTGGTACACCAGCCTCGTGCATCCCCGGCCTCACCCCATTGTGCATCCCCGTCGCGTGCATCCCCAGCCTCACACCCTCGCCCCTCTTGCGTCCCTCCCCTTGTGCATGCCTCACCACTTGGTGGGCATCCCCACCATCCAACCCAAAAAAATATATATATATAAAAATACAAAAAAAACCACACCCATACCCGGCCATTTGCGCCCCCCCCCCCCCCCCCCTTCCCTTTATCTCGCGCCCTTCCCCTTGCATCTATCGCACCCTCACACTATCCAACTACCCCGCTTCGTCGCATCCCCCTTCGCCATATTTCCCTCCTGCACCCCCATACACACGCTTGTGCACCTTCATAAACAAATATATCCCCCCAAAAAAAAACCACCCAAAACACAAAATCACCCCCGGCATACCCACCTCCGCAATTGTGTGGTTTGTTTCTTTGTCTCTCTCTTTCCAACTTGTGGTGATTATCCCTCCTTTCTTTAAATCGTGTGGTGTATTTTTCTCTTTCTTCCACTTTGTATCCTATGGTGGACAATTCTTTTCCCTTCTCTCTCTATCTTACGGTGGATGTTTCTCTTCCCTTTTCTTTCTCCTTCTTCATCTTGTGGTGGATAATTCTCTCTCTCTCTCTCTCTTTCTCTCTCTCTCGGTGAACTCTTTCTTCCTTGCTTTATGTCTTGCGGTGGACATCTCTCTAACTCCTGTAGTACACCTCAACATCTGCCTCTTTTCTTCGGTGTTCACCGAGACGGTGAACAGATTAATTGGATATCTCTCTAACTCCTGTAGTGCACCTCAACATCTACCTCTTGGCTTATGTGTTCACCAGGACAACGGATTAATTGGTGGGGGGCCTGTAGCCACCCTCACTGCCTGTGGTTGGGCGCCCAAGCCCGTGAACCCCCAAGATCGGGCATCCCCAAGTCGGCATCCTTCACTGGCTTTGGTCGGACACCCCCAAGCTCGTGAACCCCCAAGATCAGACATCCCAAGTTTGTGAACCTTAAGGGCACCCACCACAAGGCCACACACTAGTCACACAAGGTGGAAATCTCCGGAGGCCCCACTTCCCAAGTTGGCTACCCACTTGATCGACGAAGCGGGGCTCACCTACTCATGCTCGGCGCCTCTCACCTGCTCCAACGGCATCTGTCACCTACTTGTGCTCGGCACCTCTGAAGTATACCCTCAGGAGTTGGCACAGGCTAGGGAGATGGCAACCACTCTGTCCCACTCCACTACACACTCACACAAACTCAAGAACGGAACACCACACAAGAGCTACCTAAGTGACATACACGCAATACAAGATAGAAGTAGGCAATAGTTGGGACATCACAAGACCATGTATTGCATTGGGGATCCCCTCTTGGTACACCAGAGTCTCTCTATATACAATGGGTGTGGCCCCTTGGGCTATCATGAGCCAAGTGCTAAACATGGTCACTGACAAATACCGTTGGAGTAGGTGCCTAGAGAGGACCCTAGTGATTTAGTGTACATGCATGATGGGCATCCCAATCCGCTACACTGTTGATGGATTGGGCATGCATGACATAAATAAAAAAGGAGGTTGGAAGCAGCCCGCGCCCACGCAGGCCGCTTCCAGCCCCTTTTTTTATTTGTCATGCATGCCAAAAATCACAGAGCCATATCCATAGCAACAAAAACTCCCTTAACTTCATGATTTCCTTATCCAACACCATGGAGCCATAGCAAAAAATAAATAAATCATGATTTGCTGAGTTGTAGCCATGTTTTGGAGACATAACCTCACAACCATAACAAAAAGAAGGGACTGGAAGCAGCCCGCATGACATAGGCCGCTTCTAGCCCCCTTTTTTTAAAGAATTGAGGTTAACAAAGCTATTGACCCATGGCAACTCAGCAAACAACCATCCATTCGGCTAAGCCATGTCAAATCAAGCGAACGATGGCCTATTCAGCGCGCAAGCCAACGGCTACTGACCCATGGCCAATGGCTATTCACAGCGAACAATGGCCTATTCAGCGCGCAAGCCAACGGCTACTGAGCCATGGAGCAATAGGCGCTTCAAAATGAAAAAGGATTTATAGAAACTACCTATTGAATGAGCTCGAATGTCTTCTTTGGAGGAGAGATTGCCAATCCGCTTCGATCTATGGAGGAGAGAGTTGCCTGAGAAGGGAACACAATAATACTAAGAGGAAGATGAAGTTGAGAAAATGTATGTATACATATATATGAATACATATATGTATGTGTGTACACACACACACACACACACACACACACACACACACACACACACATATACATACATACATACATACATACATACATACATATATATACATATATACATATACATATATATACTCTCTCTCTCTCTCTAAATTGAGAGAGAGAGAGAGAGAGAGAGAGAGAGAGAGAGAGAGAGAGAGAGAGCTACTGAATTTAGAGAAAGAAATACCTTTGCCTCACTTAGTTTTATCAATCAAACCTGCTAGGGAACTTAAGCAACTCTGCAAATCCATGTCGTATAGCCCTTCCCACACACATTTAGCCATTTTAGCTCACAAACAATCTATGCCATGGCCATTTAGCTCATCCCGTGCACATACAACCCATCTAGAGCACATACAACCCATCTAGATTATAGAGAGCTCATCCCGTGCACATACAACCCATCTAGATTATAGAGAGCTCATCCCACATCCATACATCCCATCATGCACATACACAACAATGTATTTGGTGCCCATACAGGCCCTCCAGTATACATACATCTCATCCATCTCATGTACATACAACCCATCTAGAATTATAAACAACCCATCCTGCGTCATCTACCATCTAGATCACAAAGTAGCCCATCTAGCTCAAAAATAGTCCATCCCATTGGCATACATCCAATCTCGCAAAAAAACAACCCATCACATTGGCATCCAACCCATTCCATTGGCATACATAACATCTCGCACATATACAGCCCATCCCACGCACATATGTAGTCCATCAAGCTCACATGCAGCCCGTGTTGCACACATACAATTTATCCTGCTCATATGCAACCTATCTGCTGGTGCCTATACATCCCCTCCCCTCGAGGGGTTCACCTAAAAATATGTAAGTATACCACGTGAGTTCAAATAGTGGTTTTTTAATCCAAAGTTTTAAGGTAAATTTACAGAAACACATTTACAGAAGGAGTTTTTTTAATTGATTTTAAAAAAAACCCGTAATTCCATTAAAAAAAGGGGTCATTTTATTCATGAAGAATTCATAGGTAGTAAGGGGTTTTTTAAATATCCCTTGAACGCACGTGATAAATAGGATTTCTTAGTAGTGCACCCCCGAGCCCCTCCAGCAACATACAACCATTCTAAACATGTCCTATGGCCATCTCACACATATATAGCCCATCTTATGCACATACGCAACATCACACTCACATGCAGCCTGTCGTGCACACATACAACTCAGTGCCTATACAGTCCATCTCACATACAACTCAGTGCCTATACAGTCCATCTCACATACATACAGCCTATCTCACACCTATACAACCCTTCTCGTGCCCATATAGCCCCTAGCCCTTTTAGCTCACAAACAACCCATGTCATGGCTGTTCAACCCATCCCATGCACATACAGCCCATATTGACTACAAACGTTATCCCATACCCATACATCCCATCATGGACACATACAACCTATTTGGTGCCCATACATGCCCTTATGTATACATATAACCCATCTATCTCACAAACAACCCATCTCGTGTACATACAACCCATCCCATGCACACATGTAGCATCACACTCACATGCAGCCCGTTGTACACACCTAAAACTCATATTGTGGTAACATGCAACCTATACAATGCCTATACAGTCCATCTCACACACATACAGCCTATCCCATACACATACAGCCCATCTTATGCCCATATAGCCCCTCCCACACACGTAGCCCCTCCCCATATAGCCCTTTTATAGCTCACAAACAACCCACCTCATGACCATACAGCCCATCTCGCATGCATACAGTCCATCTACCTCACAAACAAACAGGTCCTCACGTGTACATACAACCCATATAGCTCAAACCCATATAGCTCACAAATAGCCCATCTCATGACTATATAGTCCACCTCGCACATATACAGTCCATTCATGTCACCCACATACATTCCATCCATCTCATGGCAATATAGCCCATCCCATGGGTATTCAACCCATCCCACACATACAATATGCATGGCATATCATGGGCATACATGATGGCATATGATGGCATGCATGACCATCATGGTGATGTTGTATGTATGCACATGTATAATCCCATGCTGACATGGACACTCTTACCACCTCATCCCCTCGGGTCCACGTCAGCAAAACCTTAGCACCAAAAGCTCTCCAAAATGAAAAAAGCTTGTTGGCAAATGCTCACCAAAAAATTAACCTCCTTTCTAGGACAATTGATATGGTTGTATTTTAATGCTTTGAATGAAAATAATAAATACTTTTTTTGTTAATATCAATGGTTGGAATATCTTTGTTTTATATATTAACTTTTTTTAATATTGATCTCAACATCTTCATATATTATTAATGGTTGGAATATCTTTTCCTAAATATAGCATTTATCCATGTGATTACTTTTCCTAAATATAGCATTTATCCATGCAATTACTTTAGGAATATCTTTTCCTAAATATAGCATTTATCCATGTGATTACTTTTCCTAAATATAGCATTTATCCATGCAATTACTTTTCCTAAATATAGCATTTATCCATGCCATTACTTTTTCTAACTTTAGGAATTATCCGTCCAAATTACTTTTTTCTTTTAGCATATTCTATTTATATATATGACCCCGTAGTTCTCACTCTCACTCCCACCCTCACTCCCATCTCTCATTGTCTCCCTCTCTCTCGCTATCATTTTCTTCTTGACGATCATAATCTTCATCTATCTTATTCTATTTCTCTCTCTTATCTCACCATAATTCTCTCCCTCCCTATTTCTCCCTCTTTCCTTCTCTCTCTCTCTCTCTCTCTCTCTCTCTCTCTCTCTCTCTCTCTCTCTCACCATCATTCTCTACCTCACCCACCCTCATTCTCACCCTCTCCCTCATTCTCTATCTTTCTCTAACTCTCATTATCTTGCCCTCACTCATCATATCTTCATCAAATATCCCAATCTCTACTCTCAAGGATACCCTTGAAGCTATGTGTAAATATTTATGCAAGAAGTCAGGTAGAGGTGTGAAAGAGCATCTCAAAATTACAATAGAGTCCCGTAATCTTTGGGACAAGTTTCTAGTAGATGAGCCCGTCGACTCCTCAGGAGATCTATATGTGTGGAACATAAAGCCTTTAGAGCCACCATTGATACTTGGCACAATTATAGCTACAGAAAAGGAGGAGCCTCTTTGAGAGGAGTTGAATAATAGAGTAGTCCTTAAAAGCACTCAGGTGTAGGGACCCTTACAACTCTTACCTACCAGCTTGCATCAAGTTATGTAGTTATGTTATGTTATTTTTAGGAAATAGTTTGTAAGGCTGATGTAATAACTTTTTTTAGAATAAAATTATCTTTTAATTATAATTGTGGATGTCTATATTATTAACCTTATCAATTTTACATTATTCATTGTTTTTATGAGACAGTATGCAAGGTTGATGTAATATCTTTCCTAGAATGAAATTATCTTGTAAGTATAATTGTGTATATTATTCACCTTATCGATTGTACATTGTTCATTGTTATTGGAACGTGGATTTTTTAAAATTTGAGTTTCATGAATCTTTAATAGCATGAAAATACATGAAAAACCATGCAAATACATTAAAAAGCATGCAAAGAGTAAGAAGGGCATGTAATCACATGAAAAGGTATGCAATCACATCCATGCAAGGATATGCAATCACGTAAAAAGGCATGGAATCACTTGCAGCACGGGCATGTAATGGCATGCAACCACATGCAAAGGCATGCAATGACATATAACCACATGCAAAGGCATGCAATGACATGCAACACCATGCAAATGCGTGTAAAGAGTATTAAAGTACATGCAACATTAAATGACATGCAACATTAAAGTACATGCAACATTAAATGACATGCAAAGCTATGCAAACACATGCAAAGATTAAAAAAGGGCAGAAATAGTCGTGCAAGGACATCCAAGGGATAATAAAGGGAAAGTAGTACCATGCAATGTAATGCAATGACATGTACATGTAACAACATGAAGATGCAATGGCATGCCATACAATGCAATGTAATGGCATGCACATACATTGACACGTAAAAGGATAATAAAGGGCAAGCCATGTCATGTAAATGCATAAAAAGCGCATGCAGGGGCATCATGCAATGCTATGCAATTACATATGCAAAGATAAGGTTTATATATATATGTATATATATATATATATATATATATATATATATATATATATAGAGAGAGAGAGAGAGAGAGAGAGAGAGAGAGAGAGAGAGAGAGAGAGAGAGAGAGAGAGAGAGGGAGAAAAAGAGGGAGGAAGGGCTGAAGATGAGGTGAGAAGTAATGAGAGATAAGGACATGCTAGCACATGCAAAGGGACAATAAAAGAAAACATAGTAAGAGAGGGAGAGAGAGAGATGGTAGACAATGAGGGAGAGAGAGAAAGAGATGCAAATATAGTAAGAAAGGGAGGAGAGAGGGTGGGAGAGGGAGAGAGAAACGGAAGAGGGTGGCAAGGGGAGGGAGGGAGGGGGAGGGAGAAGGAGGAAAGGAGAGAGAGTGAGAGATAGAGGGAGGGAGAGGGAAAGGAAAGAGAGAGGGAAGAGGGTGGGAGATGGAGAGAGTGGCAGAGGGAGAGAGAAAGGAAAGAGGGGGGAGAGGGGGGGAGAGAGAGGGGAAGAGGGAGAGAGAGGGTGAAGGAAAGGGAGGAGAGAGGGTGGGAGAGGGAGAAGGAAAGGGAGGAGAGAGGGTGGGAGAGGGAGAGAGAGGGTGAAGGAAAGGGAGGAGAGAGGGTGGGAGAGGGAGAGAGAGGGAGAGGGAGAGGTTAAGAGAAAGGGAAGAGGGTAGGAGAGAGAGAGAGAGAGAGGGAGAGGTTAAGAGAAAGGGAAGAGGGTAGGGAGAGAGAGAGAGAGAGAGAGAGAGAGGGAGGGAGGGAGGGAGGGAAGAAGAGGGAAGAGGGTGGAAGAGGGAGAGGTAGGGAGAAAGGGAAGAGGGTGATATATATATATATATATATAGAGAGAGAGAGAGATATATATATATATATATATATATATATATAGAGAGAGAGAGAGAGAGAGAGAGAGAGGAGCTAAGTTGGGTTGGAGGGGAGAAAGTGGGTTAGTAGGCTAAGAGGTGGTGGTGGAGGTAGTTGGAGGTAGTTGGAGGAGATAGGAGGAGATAGTGGTGTAGGGATTGGAGAGAGAATGTCCACATTTTTAAGAGAGAATAGTTGTCAACAAAATCTCCCTCCACCAAGCTCTCCCAAAAAACACACTCGAGGATTGGGCAAACATAATTTTAGTTGCACATGTTCAAGATGAGCCTCATCAAAATGTGAATACAATGATGAAAGCAAGCAGCATGACTATGGTGCATTCAATGTGCATTCCTTGTACATCAAAAAGCGAGCTAAAGGATGTACTCAAGCATTTATAATAAGTAGGTCTAATGTACAGGTTGCCTTGGATGATCTCTAAATCAAGCACAAAGTGAGACTTATTTTGAAAATGTCTACTAAGTAGAATGGGCTAGACAAGGTTGTATATGAGTATGTGGTGGAGAAGTAAAGAGAAGGGAAACAAATTCTCACAGACTTCGCATGTCCAAGAAGTGTGGTTGCCCGTTCAAAGTCTACTTAAAGTACCAAGATGGTATGGATGAAGTTTCTGTGGTTGTCATCAACAATGATGTTCATAGGCCATGCTCCTGGCTTGCGTAGTGATCTTGACCACCTACCTATGCACCAAGGGTGATTTAGTGTTGCATGGATGACCTCTTTGATATGGGTACATGTCGACATGTGGCAAAGATGTCGACATCCAAGGAGAAATAGCAAATAGAAAAAGCATCACCTTTAGAGTGTGTGATCTACATATTCTTTATGATACCAAAGGAAGTCCACATGATTCAATATCAGATGCGTTGCTAAGGTAGACTTTTAAGTGATGATTGGACAACAATGTTCAGGAAGGCACTTGCTCTGAAGGATCTGAAGGTAATTGCTGATACTCAATCCTTGTATGTCTATGGTTGATCTTTGCATAATATTATTTTGTTATGTGAAGCAAAGGGTAAGGTAGAAAGGCTATGCACAACTTGTGTGCATGTACCAAAAGAGCTGAGGGATCATATTTACAACTACTCATGCACACACCTAGCGACGAGGAGTTGTTTGATGCGAGGATGAACCAAGCACTATTTGATTATTCAGCACATGTGAATGTCCAATGGATGGTGTGGCTAAAAATGGAAGGAGGTGGCCAAATTTTTGAACATCTTTTTTATTATGGTAATGTCGACACAATCAATTTGGTAGAGAGGTTATGATAATACATAAAAGATACATTGTTAAATGCCAAGATAAACATGTCTATTCTAGACCTCTTGCATGCACTTGTGGGAGACTCTCCTACTAGCAAACGAGTGGGGGATACATTGTTGGAGTTCTTCAAGCAAAACAAAAAGATAGGTATAAAGCAGACACATGGAATATAATTAATGTTTTCTATTTTTTGTTCATCTGTTGCCTGTTGATTTTTGTTCTACCTGATTTTTATTCGTCTGCTTTTGTTGATTTGTCTCCATCTCCATGTTTGTGTTTTGCATTCAACTCTTCATGCTTTAGCCTTTATGGCTCAAGCAAGCAACACACCTCAAGGTTGGTAGCAGGGGAGAATTTTGGCAAGGTATCAAGTAGATGCATCAGCCCTGCAAGCCATAAATGAGCCAACCATGTTTAAAATGCAAAGCATAAGTGACCCATCTACATGGTACCATGTGTCGATGCAATCAAATTCTTGTGATTGCTTTGATTGGACAATCGAATGCAAACACCTATATGGGCTACGACTTATTATCAAATATCATTTCCCCCATCTGAATGTCGTTCTACCTATTGTGGACAATGCACATGAAATGGTGTCTACCTTGCCATTGTCAGAGAATCCCACTACGATTGATACTGAGTTTCCCGATGGAGACATTCATAGGGATATATCTATAGAGATTGGGAATTGCTACAAGATCCTTCAAAAGATTGAGCAAGAGTTTCCAACATTTAGCACTCAACAAAAGGAAGAAATCCTCAAGTTGTTGCAAGCTTCAAGGGACACCATGACGTTTGTCTTTAGACTGACTGAGATTATCATGCCAAAGTAGGGAAGCATTGCATAAATTCAAGGTAATGTGATGCAAACAAGGCTTGGGCATGGGACCACCCAATGAGCCATATTGGATGTAGAGGGAGTATCAAACCAATCTGCTAGGCAGGCGAGGCTAACTAGTGTTTTGCGACGCAAGCATCAATGTGGCAGAAATCGTGTCACATTTGAAAAAAGGCCTCACATTTATTGCGGTCATTGTTGTAGTAAGACACTTATGTTACACCCCTTGGAGAATACCTCTTGTCACACGTGCCACACCCTGCTAGAGTGGCAACAATTACTTCTTGTATCTATGAGGCTCAACATGAGGAAGAGAGACACTTTACCTTAAGCTTTGTAGGTGGTGGTGTTCTTGAAAAAGTGTATGCTTCAAAGCATAGGATCATGCTTCTATACTAGTTGGTTGTGCTTTTAATGTGCCTTTCCTCTATTGTGAGCAACAAAATTTCTAGGCAATTTTATGTTCTAATGACCATAATTTATGAATAATAATTCATGTTTATTTCCTAGATGTGCCATGTATAGTGGTCAGGTTTTCTGTTCACTAGTCTACTTCATTGCAATGGTCACTCTATTGGTGCCTTTTTTAATTGTACTATGGGGATAGATTTCTTGGCATAGGATTGATGACTTGCTTTATAACTACATAGAGGATTGAGGACTTGCTTTATTACTACATAGAGGATTGATGACTTGCTTTATAGTTATTCTAACCACCTCGACGTACCAACCTTGCATGTTCGAGGATTTGACCTGACTTGGTTTACATACATTGTATAGGATTGATGACAATATTGTATTTGCTATCCACCCCTTGTATATGTACCAACTTGGTAATATTGTTTATCTGCTAGCCACCCCTTGGAGATATATCTCGATCCAGCAATCAACACTATTCATCTGCTCTATACTTGGGCTTACCCCAATTCACTATTCTCTGACTTGGTTTACTTAAGAGAAACCTGGTTTATATATAGTGTCCTGGTTTACCTAGCACAGGTTCAAAACATTTTTTTTCAAGCACTTTTCTTAGTTCTACCCCAATCAACTGTTCTGCTTTGCTACACAGAACACTAGTTTTGCTATTTGTACACATTATGATGGCCTACAGTCGACAATCCAAGGCATCGAACATTGTATGATACTGTATTTATATAGTATGATCTACAATAGACAATCCAAGGCATCGAACATTATATTATACTATATTTATATAGTATGATCTACAATAGACAATCCAAGGCATCGAACATTATATTATACTATATTTATATAGTAGACAACCCAAGGCATCAAACATTATATCATATTGTATTTATACACATTTTCATGTCATGTTATTTTATGCCTCATCATTATGCAGCTCTCTACTTAATACACATCAAATGTATTTCTCATCATATAAGGCTACATAGTAGACCAAGCCACTAATGGTGGGCACGCCAGACATTACATGATTGCAGAGCTAAGCTGGACACCCAATGAGACATTATACAGCTTGTGACACTACATCATGTCACAAGCTAGTTAATTATCTTTTGCTTACAGCCACTCTTTACATGGCCACCCAAGTACACCATGCATTACTATATAATAAACCAAGCCACCCACCAGATTATATTAGGTAACAAATAAAGTTATCTTTTGCTTATGCACTAGCTATCTTTTGCTTATATGCAAGCTATCACATATCATAAATGCATCTCTACACTTGTAGAATTTTTTTAAAACTTTGCCTCTTATTTTTTATAATGCATTGATGTTTTGGTGATAAATTTCAACATAGTGATGTATATAAACATTAAAATAATGTTAGTACTTTTATGGATGCTCATATTAGTTCTCCCCTTACTTTCATTCAAGCTTGATGATCGAACTCCCATGGAGATAGTGATGATGAGAGTGTATATTAATAACATGATTAATACTAATCTAAACTAGGGAGGATGATACCTGAACACAATCATGATGAATACCTAAACTAAATTAGCTTTAGACTCAAGCATAGGTTACAAGATTGAGACTTGTACTCATGAAGAGGCTTGCTGCTTCATATTTCATTGCTTGAAATAGTCCCCTTTTATATAAGGAGGTACACTCTTATGCTTGTACATCAATGTGGGATAATTCTCAACTCTTCTCTCTAGCTCACATATCAACTCAAATCTCAACACCCCCCTTGATGGTGACTTGACCTATCTGTTAGGCCTACAGGTCATCTCTAAGAGTGAGGTCCCCCCCTTGATAGAGACTTAACATATCTTTGAGGTCTAGAGGTATCTTCTAAGAGTGAGGTCCCCCCCTTGATAGAGACTTAACATATCTTTGAGGTCTAGAGGTATCTTCTAAGAGTAGGGTTACAAATTTTAGCTATTTCTTCTACCTTGGCTACATCATTGGTGCTAGAGAGTAGCACATACAACATATATATATATATTTAGAGGATAGTTTTGGAGGAGCTAGAGGCATCTTGAATTACATTTTCTGCCACAAAGTGATCTTCTTCCACATAGTTGTTTTCTTGATTTTGTTTGGAGTAGAAATGTTCTTCCAAGTGCCCAATCCTTCCACAAGCATTACAAATTCTTTTTGGCCTATTTTTGAAATGACAATTTACAAAGATGTGACCAAGCTTGCCATAGTGATTACATGTGATAGTTTTTCCTTTTTCAACATACAAAGCATTTTGATTGAGTGACATTTGATGTGTTTTTGAGTTTAGACTCGTGCGCTCAAGTAGTGAAGACTCAACATAATTAGAGTTTTGTTGACATTTTTGAGTTTGCACACAAAAACATCATATGGGGTTTTGTCGATGTTGTTGAGAAGAACTATAACCGCTTCATCTTCTTCTTGATTCCTTCTAGTTGTTGCTTGAGTGCCTTAAACTTGTTGATGTTGAGAAGAACTACAACCACTTCATCTTCTTCTTGATTCTTCCTGCTAGTTGTTGCTTGAGTGCCTTGAACTTGCTGATGTGAAATTGCTGATGTGAGTTGCTATTGTGTCAGATTCTTCTTTGTCCAATCTGTAAAACTTAATTAAGCTCAATGGTGAGAGCTATGATGGGGATTTTTGCATTAAACTCTTCCTCTTGATGAGGAGCTTTGGTTTGAGTTAAATAACCTGCTCAATCTTGGAAAAATCGGGCGCAAATCTCTGAAAAATCAACTAGTGTTTTTACTATTTCTCCTCGGCGTGTTGATGAAACTCGATGAGATTCTAATTGTGGCCTTCTTGTACTATGCTCTAGCCATAGCTAAGAGCTCTTCTCTCAGTTTGTTGTGTAGAGGTAGAATGGCGCAAATAATCAGTAAGCGGCCGTATAACGATTTCGCTTGATAGGAGGCAAAATAGATGATTCCTTATGGTGTGAATGATCACCTAGTAAGGTAGAAGATGTGCCTAGGAGAACTTGTCCAATGGTCAAGAGGATAGGGAGATTGGAGCTTTGTAATCTCAACCTCTCTTCTTGAGTAGAGGATAAGGTTGGAGTGTAGTGAGAAATGATAACTAATAAAATGAGATTGATGTAAAAAATGATACTAGAGAAGTTGAATGCTAATGTGTAGGGAGCAAGAGACTTGGCTCTGATACCATGTTAAAGCTTGAGGATCAAGCTCCCATGGAGATGATGATGATGAGAGTTTACTAATCCTATATTAACAACCTAATTAATACTAATCAAAACTAGAGAGGATGATACCTAAAAACAATCATGATAAATACCCTAAACTAATTAAGCTTTAGACTCAAGCAAAATCATGTTACAAGATTGAGACTTGTACTCATAAAGAGGCTTGAGATCTTGCTTCATATTTCATTGCTTGAAATGGTCCCCTTTTATATGAGGAGGTACACTCTTGGGCTTATACATCAATGTGTGATAATTCTCAACTCTTCTCTCTAGCTCACATATCACCTCAAATCTCAACAACTTCCTCCCTCAACATAAGGTTATATAATGCTAATATTAACATTAAAAAGATTCCCATCTCTTGTAGGGGAAAGAACTATGCGAGAGAGTTGAAAAAATGCAGTTTTTTACCCTAACTAACCAATACCATCATCTACTAAATACACATTGTAGGGAAATTACTTGTTTACATGGAGTAACACCACTACACTCATTAAATTTTTAATATGTTAAAACCTTTAATATAGATATAATCACCACATGTTATTTTAGCTTGTCTTTGGGTAATGTTTTATAAATAATATCTGCAAGTTCATTCAGTGTATATGTAGCATTTAGATAATTGTTTCACAATATTGGGATTTTAGTGAGATGAGATTGAAACAATAAACTAACATTACATTTACAAGTGAATATAGAGTGGGGCATAAAAAATAGATAACATAGTTATACGATGCTCATTTTAAAAGGTACCAATGATAGAGAAGAAAGCAAACAAGAAAGAGGTATAAAGATCTCATACTACACTTGTTCAAAAAAACCATTGTTCATTACTCTTACTTCCGTGTCCTTTATCTTTAGACCAATTTAGACCATGTGTTGTGAGGCACAAATTTATGAAAGAGAACCAGGAATTGCTTTAGTGCATTCAAAAAATTCCATGTACAAAAAGTGTGCCATACAAGATGCCTTTACGAATTCAAAAACATATCCAATGCATTGTTCTAAAACGTGGTCATTGTTTCTAAATAGATTATAGAAAGCCATCTAAGGCACTAAAACAAATAGGGTCGGTGGACTAACAAAACACTTCTAAGGACAAGGCCATTGCTGTAGAACACCTTACAACCATTCATACAACTGCTCTCTCAACGTGCACATGTCCTGATGCATAAACCAGGTATTTGACAATTATATACAAGAAAACACATTGTTAATCCTCATCGGATACCTCTTCAGTGTCATTGTATATTTTACGTGTGCAATTACCCCTTGTCTATGAAAGGCATGCCACAAGATTAATAATGGATATCGTATTCTTAGATTAAGTATTTGCATAAGCCTAGGCAGTCGTCGCGGATAGCCATGGAACTATTTTTTAACTATGGTCGCCCAAGGTGTGAAGGCTATGGGCCAAGATAAGGGTCATTGTGTATACTCACCATTCATTCTTTTATGCTAATTCAATAGAGTTCTCTTCTTATCTACTCTCTTATGCTATTGCTTTCTTGCTTTCCTCTTACTGATTTGAGCTCTTGTGTGCTTGCTTGCATGTGTGTGAGAGACTGAATGTGTGTGACTAAGTGAGAGAGGAGGGTCGAGCTTCCATTGGAGTGCGGCGGGCGGCATTGGAGCTAAGTTTGGAGTGTGGATATGCAGCAACAAGCTCTTCTACGAGAATCCGAGCACAAGCAATCAACAAGGTGAGTGACACATCTTGTTTATGCAATTGTGGGCTAGGTTATGGTAGATTAACCTCTCGGTTTGAGCTGTTTATGCTCTCGAGTGTGGTGAGGCAAAGCCCCATGACATTGGCTAGTTCTTGCACTCTTTCTATGGTGCAAGGGCTTCCCATAAATCGCACCGCTATTGAGGAATAGCCGTACCACATAACTCTAATGCATTTTTAAATGCATGTGTATAAAAGAATTCTATTTTAATTTTGTTTTCTATTTTTGCAAGAAGGGTATAACTGAATAGATGAAACTGTGTCCATTTTGTGACATTGTTTGCATTTTTGTTACTTTCTAGAATTTTTATAATTTTTGCATTTTTTGCAATTTCTACACTTTGTTCAATTTCTACATGTTTTCCAATTCTTGCTTGTTTTTCATTTCCTATGAGTGCTGCAATTAGTTCATTCAGATTAGTTCTTCTTCCACATTTCAATTGCAAGTCCAATTTCTAATTTCTGTATTTTATGGTTTTTGCATGTTTTTTCAATTTTGAAATCTAAAAACAGTCATTTGAGCATGAATTGAAAGAATTGGGTAAAAAATACCATAGAATCAGTTTCCTAGCATAGGATTTATCCCAATTTTGACTCCTTATATGGAAAAATTGGGATTATAACAGAAATTAGGGGAGGATTTGGCACACACAAAAATTGCTGGGGTGCACCTCAAAATATGTAAGTCTACCACGTGCGATCATTAGCTGGGGTTTTTTTAATCCAAAATATTGGGTAAATTTACAGAAATACAATTACAAGTGGGGTATTTTAATTGTACTTTGGAAAAAAAACCGTAAGTTTATAAAGAAAAAGGGGTAGTTTTATTAGCTCAAAATTCACAGATACGGGGATTTTTAAATACCGCTTGAACGCACGTCGTAGGAGGGGTTTCCATATAGTGGACCCCCCGAGAAAAATTGATGTGTTTTTTTGCATTCTTGCATTAGTGTTATTAACACGGGTTAATTACACTTAATCCTCTCCCTAATTCAGGGCATCTTGATTGGCTAGCTACATTTAGTGCATGCAGGCTTTTAGGCCACTAGCCACATGTGTGGCTGGACGCATTTAATGCATGCAGCCCCAAGTTAAAGATTCTAGGAAAACCCCCTTTCGGTGAAACCGAAAAATGATCATAAACAGTAAATAAAAAAAAGTAAACAAGTAAAAAAAGTAAAAAGTAAAAGGTAAAAGGGGAAAGGTAAAAGGTCGGGGAGGGAAAAGAGTATAGAAATTTTTTGAAAAGTGCTCGCACAAACTTGCCTAATATATATTTTAGGCTGTTGCAATCACATTGACGCAACTTCTGTGACACCTGAAAATTTTACAATTTTACATAGTTGAGCTTCCTTAACTATGGGAGCCAGCCCACCTGCAACGCTTGACTCACCCAAAAAAATACACTATTTCTAGTGCCAAACGGGTTAAGAAACACAAAAGACATGTTTCGAAAAAACTTTAACCAAACCTTTTTTTTTGGAAAAAAAATTATTTTAAAAATTTTAAAATTTTCTAAACTTATCCGTGGCATTCGTAGGATCTTCTTGCACCCTATAATCACATGCACCTACGATTTGGGCGTGTATTAGAGGCCGAAATAGATGATAGTGCATCTATCGGACTAGGGTACGTACCCGTATACATTGGGCTCAAGACCTTTGGTCGGAAACCAATTTAGCATTGTATAAGGACTTGTACTAGGGACAAGTGACACATTATCAGACTTTGACTCAATGGAAGGATCCACAGCCCCAAGAAGTGAGAACCCTAACCAAGTCTCACCAACCAAGCCAGCTATCAGTCTTTTTAGCTGAGTAGCTAGCTACCTCAAAGGTCTAGCCTCAACCGCTACCTCTAAGCCAAACTTTACGACTTATAGACCATATAATGAAGGAGTTGAGGTTAAATCTAGGGAGACACCTAGTGTACTCTCATCGTTGCAAGTAGGGAGCGTTCGTGTTGATATCCATATCCATACAACTCCTGTTGCACCTGTTGACTACTATGAACATCGAACCACCCCCTGCACAAGTGTTTATGCCCAATGGGAGGACATTAGAAGAAGTGCAGTCAATAGAGGCATTGATCCAAGCTGCTAGAGAAAAGGAAGAAGAGACCTTGCAATTGGCACAACAAAAAGCAAAGCTACACAACTTTTTCAAATAAAGATACTTTAAATACTTATGTTATCTTGCATCGACTTTGTGCTCAAAGCCTGTACACAAGCGTTGTGTTGACCTTGCATTTTCGTTCTCACCTTCATCTCTGATTCTTTTGCTCAAAACCTCCTTGCCAACACCACTTCACACGTGGAGCTCCCTGCGCCGCCTGGCATATCTGGTATGACCATTCCTAGAGTGATCAAATCTTATTCTAGTGCACCCATGAAACAACCCCTCCCTAGAGTGAGTGTGCTACCAACTCTTGTTTGCAAGACCAACTACACCTTGCATAGGGGGAAAAAATAAGTAGGGGGATACCCATGCTTTAGACTCAAATGTTGTTGGATCCTTTCTCATTTCAAAATGTGAAGATTGCGTGCATTGGTGGCAAATTTCCACTCCACATCGCGGAACCACTCCCTAGAGTGCCACAAGAACTCCTCCGGATTGATGTCCAAACCATCTTCTCTGCACGTACTTGAAGAGGGGGAAAAACTAGGTAGTGGGATACCCATGCTTTAGACTCAAATGTTGTTGGATCCTTTCTCATTTCAAAACATGAAGATTGCGCGCATTGGGCGTAAGGTTGACACAAATGAGCCAGCTTACCATCTTCCATTTGATCTTCGATATAAGGTGGCACCTAAACCACACCATACAGCAGCAAGTTAAAACAGTTAACAATGACATATAGCACCATTTAAAAAGTAGTAAACTAGGACATAGTAAACCATGTCTTATACTAGAACCTACATAGTAAACCTAGCCTATATAGAGGTTGCACTATGGTAAACTAGGCCTGCATACCAAATATACATTAACTCTTTGTTGCCATATACATAGGCAGTGATGTGTGCGAACACACTTAGGACCGCCGGGGCACTTTTTCCCTCTTTAGGAGGTTTTTGCCCCGGCTTGTATATACGCCCATCATTCTAGGGCTAACTTATCTTTTGTACATTGACACAATCTAATACTTGGTGTTGTGTGCATTCTTGTTTCTTCTTCTCCAAGCTTTGTGTGCTTTCCTGCAACCCTAATTCCAAAAATTGGTATCAGAGCAGGTATCGGCTCCTAGGGCTACGCCGCCAGCACCCTCCGACATGTTCTCCGATTGAGGTGAGCTTTCTCGAGCGCTTCCAGGTCCCTATACTCTTCAAATCGCATCTGAGGTCGTTTCGGGCTCCGTTTTTGCATTTCAAGTTCTGCACAGGTGTTTTCGTCATTTTTTACAGAAATTTTGACAGTGTAGTTTTCTGCAAAACAGGCATACGTACTCTATTGTAGACCGTGCTACATAGCACGAGTTGTTTTCTGTTCAGTCTTTGCTTCATTACAGGTAGCTTTTGCATCAGTTTCAGTCAGTGGCCATGGCTGATAACAACAATGATGTATTTCGCATGTTATCTGCTGTGATGACAAATTGGATGGAGACAACTACCCACTTTGGGCATACATGATGCAGCATGTTTTGGTTGCAAAAGGAGTGTGGAACATTGTGCAGGGTATGGATGTACGTCCAGGTTCTGTGGATGTAGGATGTGTTGAGGATGTTGCAGGTTCTAGCAGCTCTACTGTTGCTGCTGTTTTACCCACTGTTGAACAAGCTCGTTGGGATGGTAAAGATGCGCAGGCTCATGCCTTGATTGCACTTTCTGTCAAACGTAACATCACCCCACATATTCGTTCAGCTAAAACAGTAAAACAGGCTTGGGATATTCTAGCTGGTTTGTATGCAGGTTGTAACGAGGCAAAAATCGCTTACCTGCGTAAAGAGCTAGAATTGAAGATTATGCAAGAAGATGATGACATGAATGTTTTTCTTGCTGAGATTAAAGATCTCAAAGAACAGTTGATTTCTGCAAGTGAGATTATTCCTGATCATTCTCTTGTGCAAACTGTTCTTGATGCTTTACCTGAGACATATCAGACTTTTGCTTCCACGTGGAGACTTCTTAATGAGGACAGACCTGATGCTGTCAAGTATGATACTTTAGTCAACAAACTCTTGCAAGAAGCGCAGTCCAGGCAAAACAGGGCCAGGCAGCATGCAGTTGATCAAGCATTTATTGCTGCCCAGCAGCAAAGAAGAAGTGGTAAGCTAAAGGCTAAAGAGGCAAAGAAGAAAGAGTCAAATGCAGCCACAATAGCGGATGCTTCTACAAATGCAGATTCTGCAAATGTTGTGCAGGATACAGAATGGGCGTTTAGCGTGTATTGCCAGTATGACCCATCTGTACATGATGCATGTTTGGCAGTTTCTGTTGACTCTAATGTATGGTATTTTGACAATGGTGCTACAAAGCACATTACCTCGCATCATGATATGTTCACTTGTCTTGAGGCTGTCTCTAATGGGAATACTGTCACATGTGCCAATAATGCTTCTTACCCAGTGAAGGGCGTTGGTAAAATTATGCTTACTGCTGCAAATGGCAGCGCTTTCACACTTTCAAATGCTTTGTATGTGCCACACGGATAAAGAAGAATCTATTGTCTGTCTTCTCTGCGCTGCTAGACTTGGATTTGTAGTCAAATTTGTGGATGACAGATGTACTGTTCATGATTTGGCTTTCTAGTGATACAATTATTGCATCTGGCACCTTGTTTCATGGGCTGTATAGGCTCAATTCTTATGACAAGTGTGTGGAAGATTCAGCAAATGCAGTTTCTGATGAAAAGGCAGTTTCAGATGCAAAACTATGGCATGCTCGTTTTGGTCATCTGAACTTTGCTAGTTTGCTGCATTTGCAGAAATTTGATATGGTTGCTTCATTGCCCCCTCTTGAGGCACCATTGAAACATGTTTGTGAAGGCTGTATTTTGGGCAAAATGCAGCGTTCTGCGTTTCCAAAGGATGGTTCTGTGCGGGCCGCTCGCAAATTGCAACTAGTACATAGTGATGTATGTGGGCCTATGCAAACTCCATCATTTGGTAAACACTTGTACTTCGTGACTTTCATTGATGATTACTCAAGGCATGCATGGGTATATCCACTGAAGGCAAAGTCCGAAGTGTTTTTGTGCTTCAAACAGTTTTTTCTTATGATTGAAAATGTATCCAATTGTACTGTGGGCACCCTCCGTTCTGATCGAGGGGGGGAGTACATGTCTAAAGAGTTTGATGCATTTCTGGCTAGTCGTGGGATAAAACACCAATGTACAGTGCCGTATACCCCTCAGCAAAATGGTGTTGCTGAGAGAAAAAACAGGTCACTTATGGAGATGGCACGATGTATGGTCAAGAGCCAAGCTTTGCCACATGCGTTTTGGCTTGAGACTGTCATGTGTGCCGCATATGTACTCAATAGGTGTCCCACTAAGGCCTTGCAGTCTATTACTCCATACGAAGCTTGGCATGGCAGGAAGCCTTCTATTGGTCACTTGCGTGTCTTTGGTTGCTTGGCCTATGCTTTAGTGCCTGTGCAACAACGCAGGAAATTGGATGATAAGGCTGTTAAATGCATTTTTGTTGGCTACAGTGCTGAGAGCAAGGGTTACAGATTGTATCATCCATAGTCAAAGCGTATCTTGATTAGTCGAGATGTTTTTGTGGAAGATGCTGTGCAGCCTATGTTATCATGTACCAAAGAGACAGGTGTGAGCTCACGGGATGTATTTGATACATTGTTGCCTCTCTTTACAGGTGGGAATTCAAATGTAAGTCCTAATGAGGCAAATATTCAGCCTATGCAAATTTCAAACGACATCATAGATCAACCTATTTCTGATGCAGATTTACAGAATGTAATTCATGAGGATAGAGTTGAAAATGAGCAGGCTAGAGGTATGCCTAAATGGCTGGTGCAAACCTTGCGTGATAGTAAAATTGATGCACCTATGTCTAGTCGTACTCGTTCAGGTTTTCAGCATGCCTCTTATGCATCAGATTGTTATGCTTTGGCTGTGTCTAGTATGTGTGAAGAGGAAGAACCTCTTTCATTTGATGAGGCACAAAATTCAGAAAATTGGTTGGCTGCAATGCAAAGTGAATATGATGGTATAATGAAGAATGGTACATGGTCTTTGTGTGATTTGCCTATTGGTAAAAAGGCCATTGGATGTAAGTGGGTTTTTAAGTTGAAACGAAAGCCAGATGGCAGTGTTGATCGCTATAAGGCTAGGCTTGTTGCAAAGGGTTATGCTCAAGAAAAGGGCATTGATTTTGATGAGACCTTTGCTCCCACTTGTCGTAGGACTACCATTCGTAGCATTTGTGCATTGGCAGCTCATAATGGTTGGAATGTACATCAGTTGGATATAAAGACTGCGTTCTTGAATGGAGATTTGCATGAGGAGGTGTATGTATCGCAGCCTCGTGGTTTTGTTCAAAGAGGGCAGGAAAACAAAGTGTGCAGGTTGAAAAAGGCTTTATATGGTTTAAAGCAAGCTCCACGAGCTTGGTATGAAAAGATACATGCATATTTGACTGCACATGGTTTTCAGAATATTCCAACAGAAAGCACTTTGTATGTTAAACGTGTGGATGATGTACATCTAATCATTGCTCTCTATGTCGATGACATGCTGCTCACAGGACCAAATGAGAGTCATATTGCTGATTTTAAGGCTGATTTGAATACCTCTTTTGAGATGTCAGATTTGGGGCATTTGCATCATTATTTGGGGATACAATTTAAGCAGTGTGATGGAGGTATTGCTTTGTGTCAGACAAAGTATATTGAGACATTATTGCGGAGATTTGGCCTTGAAGACTGCAAGCCTATTGCTACTCCAATGGAGACAGGTTTGAAGTTGAGTCTTCATGATGCTGGAGATCACTTTGATGTCACACTCTATCAGACAGCTGTTGGTTGTCTCATTTATGTATGCATTACGAGGCCGGACATTCAGTTTGCAGTCTCACAGGTGAGCAGGTTTATGCATAGCCTAGGGTCTCAGCATTGGAAGGTAGTTAAATGCATCTTTCGCTACTTGAGTGGCACCATACATCTTGGGTTGTTTTATCCCAAGGGGGGATCGTTGCCGCCAGATTTACATGCCTTTTCGGACTCAGATTGGGCTGGTTGCTATGACACAAGAGTGTCCACAAGTGGTTTTTGTTTCATGCTTGGTAGCTCATGCATATCTTGGTTGAGCAAGAAGCAACCTACTGTGGCCACTTCTAGTTGTGAGGCTGAGCAAGAAGCAACCTACTGTGGCCACTTCTAGTTGTGAAGCTGAGTACAGGGCAGCTTTCATAGCTACGGTTGAGTGTGTGTGGCTCAAACGGCTTATGGCTGATTTGGGTGTTGGACAGGAGTCTGCCACCTCTATCTACACTGACAGTCAGAGCGCATTGGCAGTTGCGAGAAACCCAGTTTTTCATGCTCTCACAAAGCACATTGAGGTGCATTATCACTATGTCAGGGAGAGACTCTCAGCAAGAGAGATCAGCTTGGCCTATGTGCCAACACAGGACAACCTCGCCGATCTTTTCACAAAGGCGCTTCCTCGTGAGAAGTTGGAAGCTTTTCACAAAGCTTTGGGCTTGCTTCCCTTTGTGGATTGATCTACTTCGGGCATGGCACTCCCCTATACATGAGTGCCAGCTCTCGTTCACACCATCACTCCCAGGGGAGATTTGTTGCCATATACATAGGCAGTGATGTGTGCGAACACACTTAGGACCACTGGGGCACTTTTTCCCTCTTTAGGAGGTTTTTTCCCCCGGCTTGTATATACGCCCATCATTCTAGGACTAACTTATCTTTTGTACATTAACACAATCTAATACTTGGTGTTGTGTGCATTCTTGTTTCTTCTTCTCCAAGCTTTGTGTGCTTTCCTGCAACCCTAATTCCAACACTCTTGCCATGAAGACAAACTGGTCATGGCCAACACACTTACTTGTTGATCTTTCAAAAGAAAACCACAGCTAGACATGTAACACCCTAAACCCTAAACCTTACACAGAAGGTGATCATACACATTAAACTAGGAAAATACAACTAGTCTCCTCCCACCAGTTGCAACACCACTTATCTTCTTCTTGGTCTTCTCTATCCCTTCTAACTCTTCTTTTTGGTCCACAAGTTTCCTCTCTTCTTCCTCCTCCACAAGGTTCCTCTCTTCTTCCTCCTCTCCACAAGGTTGTATAGTCGGTATCCTTGATAATTTTTCACTTAATTGGCAATTTATTCACCCTAGCCTTTAGGGGGATGTATCATTCGATGGCGGGGTGATCTTTAAAGGACTATTTATAGGGGGCACATCTTTGGCCTCTTCTTTTGCTTTTCTCACTCTCTTTTTCTTCCTAGCAACATCTGCTAGATAACAAGATAGCCAACAGGGGTCCAAGAAATCAAACCATGCACCAATACATTAAAGTATTGACCAACCAACTGTGTGGTACATGGTGTCATACATTACCTTTTGCTGGAGGCTTCCTTTGTGGCTTTTTAACAAGGGGCACCTCCATTGTGCCCTCTTTCACCATTACAGTATAGTATTGACCAAGCAATTGAGTGGTACATGGTGTCATACATTACCTTTTGCTCGAGGCTTCCTTTGTGGCTCTTCAACCTTTGTGCCCTCTTTCACTGAGGTATCCACATGTCCAACCCCTCCTTTTCCTTTTGTTTGCTTCTTTGACGGGGAATCTTTCAGTGCCATATGTACAACAAACAAAGCAAGAATTAAAATCACATGCCATAGCCACATGCCTAGACATAAAAAACCAAAGCTTAATGAATTGAATATTTGGATAGAAATAGAATCCTAGGATAGTAACCAGGCTAATTTCAATCTCTGCAGCAGAGTAAACCAAAGCAACCAATATTGGGTGGGCATGGTGTCACATACAATACCTTTTGGTGGAGATGGTTGAGGAATCTCCTTTGTCCCCCCTTATCCACATGAGCCCCTCCTATCCCTTTTGTCCTCGTCTTCTTCTTTGTTGATTGGGGAATCCTTTAGTGCCATATTTGTTGCGACAAACAAAGCAAGAAGTATAGCCACATGCCACAGTAATATACCCACACATAAAAAAACAAAGCTTAATGAAAAGCATGAATGATTGCCAACCTTTTGGTGGGGGAGATGGTCACATGTCAAGAGCATCCGAGATGGGTAGTGTGGACAAGGGTTTTGGTGCTTTGCCCCCTTCTTTTTTACCGGCCTAATTACATCCTTTCCCTTTTCATGTGGTCTCTTCTTTTGTAGACAAGGGTTTTGGTGATGTCCCCCCTTATTACTACCATGAGCACGTCCTTTCCCTTTTCCTTTGGTCTCTTCTTTTGATGGCGAAGAGTTGCGTGCCATATCTGAGGAGAATTGTGTGTGTGACAAAAAACTAGGGCACACAATAAACCAGGAAATAGAACCAAGCCATGCAATGAGTGCAAACAATTCCCACACACAAACACAGTAGACACATGAAGACAAACACAAATCATGTGTTGGCCCAGGGTCAATTGAATGGATTGAGTAGTTGGGGCATCAACAAATTCTTGTAAACCCGGGAAAAGCTGTTTATGTGTGTTTGAAGTACGGGTTTAGAAACGTTCCAAGCATTTGAAGCATGCACATTAGGTAGGTAGTGAGGGATGGTGACGAGAGCAATGGTCGAGATTAGTGGGAAGGTCATCTACGAGAAAGGGCATGCAAAAAATTGGCATGTAGATAGGGTATGCCCTATTAGAAATTGGCACCCCTTCTTTGATTTGAAATTGGCACGTGGCACCCCTTCTTTGATTTGACTATTTGCGCACACAGGGGCCACGGGCCATTTTACAAAAAGCGCTCGCCTCGGGCCATTTTTTGGCATCCTCTTTCTAGTTTACTTTTAGTAAACCGGGACAAAACTCACATCCTAGATGTCCCTGGAATCAATGTAGAAACTTGACGCGTCAATTTTCGCAAGGCCAACGTGTCAACACATGAGGCTAAAGATCAAATCGATAGTCGGCATCCCCTTTTTGGTTTACTTTTAGTAAACCAAGCTAAAATTCAAATCCTAAACGTCCTCGGAATCAATGCAACACGAGCACCAGAAGACAACATGCCAATTTTCACAAGGCTAGCGTGTCAGCATGTGAGGCTAAAACTCAAATCAATAGTCAACTACCTCAGATTCGTGCCTGGGCTTCCACATCGCCAATCCCACCGCCATGGCTTCATTCAAGACACTGTGGCATATAGTGAGGAGGGGAACCACCCACATGGGGAAGGCAGTACGACTATCAAAATCTTTGGTTGGGGGTTTCAAACCAAGGGTCTAGATCTTTTGGGAGGCCTGGCAATGCCTAGTCTGTGAGGATGTCCAGTCCACATAGCACGTCCACGTAGTGTTTTGGCCACCACCATGAGCCATGTAAACAGGTCCTTAGCCGAAGCAGACAATCCAGTAGTAGCATCAGTTTCTTGAGTGAAACCCTTGCCTATGGCTACACTTCACCTTAAAAAGGGAATGTAAAAAGCCATTATAGCCACCCTGAAAGCAGAACCACTTAAGGACAAGAAAGCAAAACCCAGCATAAACCTAATCAAGCCTAGATCTAACTTGACTTTGATTGTAGGATAAACTGGAGAGATTTATACAACTAAACCTAATGCTACACACTAAGATCTTGTTGTACGTTTGCATCTTGATAATTTTCATTAAACAAGAGCTCTTTTAAATAGAGTTTTTACAAAGCCTACGTGCACCTTAACTTTAGGAATATCAATTTGCATGTCCACCAAGACTTCTCACTTTTTCATGCTTTCCATGCACTGTGCACCTATTCTTAACCTTAATTTCAAGATGCATTTGATTGGACTATCATCATGAACTATATAATATCCAACATCATCACTTGTGAGACAAGGGCTCCCGCTCCTAGAAGAAACAAACAATGATGGCATCCACACTCATAGTAAACTAGGCATCTAAGTATGTATTGCTCCTTAGACTCAAGCTTCCAAGTACTATGTCTCAAGGATTCCCTCTACTCTCTCGTCTCAATGTGAAGGTCGTATGATGATACCCTCAATTGGGCAATGGTAGTGTTCCAACATGCACCTATGGAGATAACTAGGCCTCTCAATGAATCCATTCTCAATGACCCTTAGGAAGTGCTCTCTGTGTATTGGAGCTTCAGGGAAAGCTAGCCGTGGGATATCCATGTTCTCTTTATATGAAGTCAAGTAATATCTAGACAGATGATCTTCTTCCATGAGAGATCAAGAAAAGGCATGTTTAAAGTGTACTCAAAAGGGATCGGTGGTGCATGCATACCAACAATTGTGATGACCCTCATGTGCCTAAAAGAGTGTAAGGCCAATCATGGGAGGTGTTCTCTATGTAATGTAGACGCGTTGTATGTATATGATGGCCTGAAACATGAGGGCATGATATGAACTCAAGCAATACTATGGTAGTGGCATTGCTATGAACTCAAGCAATACTATGGTAGTGGCATTGATGGCTTACTCCCGGTCATGCATGAGAGCAATACTATGGTAGTGGCATTGATGGCTTACTCCCGGTCATGTATGAGAGCATTATAACTTGTTAAAATGGAGATCGAGAAATTAAAGGATTCAAAAGAAATTAAAGGATTCAAAAGAAAGAGTTAAAAAAAGAAAACAAGAAATAATATGTTGAAATGGACTTTTACAAGTCAAGTTTAATAAAATGGACTTTTACATGTTGAGTTTGACAAAACTTTATACTCCCCTAACTCTTACTTTTGACAAACACAAGCCAACAATAATAATGTGTGTGCGTGCGTGCATGCGTGCGTGTGTGTGTATTGGCGATATATTGACATGAATGAATCCACAAATCACTACTATGCAAAAAAAAAATGTTGTTGTTGTTGTAAGGGACCACCATTTTCTTAAAAAGGGGCTACACTTTTTTCTATTGTAAGGGACAACCCTTTTTTTAATTGTAATTGTTATTGTTCTAAGGGACTAACCATTTTTTTGTGTTGTAAAATTGTTGTTGTGGACTAGCCATTTTTTTTTTGGTAAGGGGGAACACACACACGGTATGTTATATATGTGTGTGTATGTGTACATATATTTACATGTGTACATATATATACACATATATGTATAGATATGTTTGTATGTATACACACACTACATGCACACATACACATACACATACACATACATATGTATATATATATTTATATACATACGTACACACATATATATAAATATATGTGTATGTGTATATATATGTACACATACACACGCATATAACATACACACATATATAACATACTCTGTGTGTGTGTGTGTGTGTGTGTGTGTGTGTGTGTGTGTGTGTGTGTGTGTATCTATTCTATCTATTATTGAGAGACATCTTTCTAGCAACGTGGCAAGCTGGAGGTATTAGGAGTTGAATTCGAGTTTCTGACAATTTGTTTTATCTTTTCATACACGAGAAAGCTTGGAAATAAATGGATTTGATATGCTGAGTCTCTCTCACTTTTGTATCTTTGTGGGTAGCCGGTTCTCTCACTTATGTATCTTTGTGGGTAGCTGGTTCTTTTCCTTCCCATGTCCTGTTTGGAAAGGCCCTATCTTGTCATGTGCCCCGCCTCCCTCCCCTCCCTTCAAGCAAGAGCATGGGTACTCTCCTCTCTTCTTCTATCTCTGCCTTTACCAGCCCGACCTGGCGCCACCTTTGACCAATCCAATCTATGTCAAGGAGTCAAGGAGGGGAGGGGTTGGATGATACTAGCCATAGGCGCAAGGACATGGGAAGGAAAAAAACTAGCTAAGAAGCAAGAGAGAGACTTGCAACAAGGAGTCGAGAGGGGGAGGGGTTGGATGATACTGGCTGTATAGTAGGCATAAGGACGAGTGGAGGAGTGGTTGGGAGATGATAAGGACGGCTGAGGGGTGGCTCTCTCTCATGGCAGCTAACAAAAAAGAGGAGGGATTGGCTTGACCGCTAGTGGTTTTAAAAAAAGGAGGTACTCTTTGTGACTCAAGAGAGAGAAAGGGCGTCGCACAGAGATGAGATACAAGGTTATCACCTTGAGAAGCGTCACACACACCCCTTCCTGCTATCCGATCTCATCTCTAACTCTATGTCTCTATATATTATATATTATATAGATTATATAAAGAAAGAGTTTCACAAAGCTTCCAGGTGGCAAAAATTTGGAGGTTTGGGAAGGGGAGGAGGAGGTTTGAGGAGGTTCAGGTAAAACTTGAATTTAGAGGTCTCAAAAGACGTGCGAAGCATGGGTCTATCTACTATCTAGGAAAGACTAGCATTGGAGCCCAAGCCAAGTCAAAATGAAAGACTCAGTTTTGTCTTGTGTCAACCCCAAGATATCCCTGAAAGACATTAACACATCAATTTGCAAGTTTTGAAGCATGTTAAAGTCTCGAGATGTAAACTCTTGGGTAGCACCATTTGCAAAAGATTTACAATGTAATGCTAAGGCCTCTCTATAAGATTTTTCTATTTTCAAAGGACACAACCTAATTCTTTTCTCTAGAGGTAGTCACCTTCACTTGCATTTGAAGGTAGGGAAACTAACAAGTGCAAACAAAATTTATGATGCGATTGTTGGTTAGAGGCCCTTTTAAAAGTCCTTGTCATTACCTTAGCAAAATATGTGCGTTCACGAATCAATTATGTATTAGTGGTTTTTCAGAGATTATGTCAAGCTTGGCAATGCCTTGGTGGACATGTATTTTGATTGTGGTGGTTGGCATTAGGCTACACAATTTGGCATTGGGTAGCAATTGACAAGATGGACAAATTTCTTGACATAGAGGTGAACAAGCACACTCAGAAAAGTAGCATGAGTACTTGACAAGCTTCCTATTTCTTAATGGAGTTTGAAGGCCTATGTGTAGTAGCTAACAAACCATGATGTCAACATTTGTTAGTTCAATACTTTCACAATTCCTTTGTGGACATGCATGTCAAATGAAGTGTGCTAGGAAAAGCACGTGCTATAAAAAAAATCTTAATTGGGACGTGATTTCTGAATCTTCACTTTATATAGGATTATCAGAAAGAAAATCTATGCAAATCCTCCTTTTTTTTTTCAATACGAGATTTTTATTTGTACCTTGTAGTGTCCTTAGAGATGAGAGTTGGAAGTAAGACTCAATCACCCCAAACACACACACACTTCACCAATTACTCTAACACACACACTTCACCAATTAGTCTATGGCACTCCTAGTGAAACCCCCCTTCTACATACGACAACAACGCGCGGGTTGAGGATATATATATATATAACACGAATCCTGACAAAAATCGAATCTTACTTCTTAGCATTATTCTTGCTTAGCGTATGGTTTTTGCCTTTCGGAGAAGCAGGCCAACCACAACGAAGCGCGTGGACGAAAAGTACTGTTTCTCACTTCTGAACAAGTTATGGGCCCCTCGCTTTCCGCAGCTGAATCCGACCCTCTCTACGGCTTGGCTCAAGGTATACGCAGTGCTTCTCTGTATGTACTCTTAATTGCGACTTGTATAGCCTTGCCTTACAAGCAGGCGTCTTAGACTGTCTCTCTCTCTCACTCTCTCTCTCTCACACACACACACGTACAATGCATACATCTGCTGCAATGCACATAATACTTTGTCATTTGAGCGTGCTCATAAACAAGTTCCAATGAGAACGTGTGGGTGGCTGTGGCATGAGAAGAGAGAGCTTCTACAAACACACATACATACATAGGCACATAGTCACACAGTCACACATATATGTATCAAATACAAGCAAATAACACCCACGGGTGGGGATTATTGGGATCCATCCGATCGTGTGTACAGTTCTCTCTCTCTCGCTCTCAGTTCTATATCTTTCTTGTATAATTTCAGGTTGTGATTGTTCTCTGGTAATTTAGGTTCCACAAAGCTTCCACATGTAACATTAGTATGAGAGCTTTGAGCTTGATAACCTTGCTGCAGAGCAATTTTTTTTTGTCTTGTGTGGATGGTTTCTTTCGCTCTAGGGCACGTGTAAGTAGTGATTCCATACACGTAGTGGATGGTTTACTTGCGTTTTGGGAAAACCCTAAACACTCCCACTATGGACAAGCAACCCAAGATGAGAGCAATTTGAGTCTACTGCATTCTACGAAGATGTGCCCTACATTGGCTGACACCACCACTTTCATAATGGCAACTTCTTCACCTGAGCTTGTGATGACATAGGAGGAACATGATAGTTTGGTGGCAGAGGCCGTGGCAAAAGCCAAACCAGTGGTTGCACAACCCCCACCCCTACCCCACCACCACGTCCCCCCGCACCCTAACAATAACCATCACCACTCAGTGTGCAACCCCAAAGTTCAAACACCTAGTGCACAATCCATTGTATGATCACCCACCCAACCCAATCCTTCTGGACCCCAACCCCCTCGCTTACTCAGAGCAATATATTGCTATAGAGGTGAGATGAGTGTAGCTTGAGCACGATTTCAAATTAAAGCAGCTTCAACTACAATTGGACATGACCCTCCAGACTAGTCTTGAGAGAATCGGTAAACATTCTTTCAATTCTATTCCCCTTTGTAACTAGGACTAGGGGGCACTAGTTATTGATATCTATGAGGGTTAAACCTCACTGCAGACCTTGCTTAACCATTTATCCAATAGAAATTAGGTTCTTTGTAATGTTTGGAATATGAAATATGTCAATCAGGTATTTCATTTTGCCATCCTGCAGACAATGACACCTTACTAACGTGCGTAATAGCACACGTAGTATCATCACTTGTTTCCACATACCTTGCTTTTTTAAAAAAAATTTTCTGCATATCTCTAAACCATCCTTCATGATTGGTCATGTAGTTAGAAGCACCCGAATCAACATATCGTAAATCTCTAGGATTTTGTGCATCTGTAGACATGGAACTAAGCATATGCTACATCTCAAAAACCTGCTCACTTCTATCTTTGGCTTGCTTGCTTGAAGATGTATAGTTCCCTTGCTGCAACTTTCCACTTTTGATGGCATTTTACTTTTTATAGCATTTCTTTGCTATATGCCTTGGTTTGCCAAAATAATAGCATTTCACTCTGAATTCTTTGCCATTCACCTTGGTCTCTTTGGCTCCCCTTGCCTCTAGAGGAGCCTTTTCCACTTGATTGAGCATTAGATTCTTGTTGTTGCTGACCATGATTCATGTGTCTGTGTAGAAGGCTTGCTCGTGCATATTTTTGGAAGATGATTTACTTCCACCATTTATCTCCTTAGTGATCAAAAGAGCTATAAGGTCTTCAAAGTATTTGGAAAGTTTTCTCGGGTTCGGATAGATGTCTAAAACTGATCATAGTCTTTACTAAGCCCATTCAATGTGACTGACACAAGTTCGTGATCAACAAGAGCTCCAATAGAGGCAAGGGCATTTGCAAGCCCTTTCACTTTCGGTGAGTAATCTTTGAAATTCGTCTTATTTCTCTGTACATTACGCAGTTTGTGCTTTAACTGTATCTTTCTTGTCTTGGTACTTATGCTATACAACTTAACCAAGATATCCCATGCATCCTTAGGTGTCATTGCATCCTATATATGACCGATCATAGCATTCGACACGCTAACAGAGAACCAATGCATCACTTTGCTGGCTTTCTCATGCCAAGCCTTAAAGGCCTACACCTGTTGAGGAGTTTCTTTGTCAAGCTTGGGCTTCTTCTCATCACCTGAATTAAACTCCTGATATCTTTTTTCCATAAGGAAGTTTCTCATTTTGAATTTCCATGCTTGGAAGCTATTCTCGTCCAGCTTTCTCGCTCACAATCTGGGATAGACTGTTAGACATGATTACCTGCAACAACTTACTAAACAGCGGTTGCAAAAACTCTTGTACTTACAACAGCAAACCTGCAATCTTTGACATAGTCACCTCCTGTGGTACTATAAACTTGTTCTTTTGCAATTGTATGTGAACTAGTCACATAAACATACATCCACCGTCTTGGAAATAGGGTTGCAAGAATGTGTGCGCACGCGCACACACAGTGGAGAAACTCAACGGAGCACACAATGAGATGATAGGTAGATTATGAATGTGTGCTATACAAAGATTATAAGTTTACTCCAAGATGGGTGTATACTAGCATGGGAAAAAAACCTCCTAAAGAGGGAAAAAGTATCTCGACTGGTCCTAGTGTGTTCACACACATCACTACCAAATATGACTGCAAATCCCTCCTGGGAGTGATGATGTGAACAAGGGGTGAGCTAGCATTAAAAGTGTAGAGATATACTAGGCTCTTTGGACTGTGAGAGGGAGCCAGACTAATCTCTGAAGGAAAGTAAGTTCAAAGCTTTGCGAAAAGCTTCAAACTTCTCTCATGAGAGAGCCTTCGTGAATAAATCTGCTATATTGTCCTGTGTTGGTAGGTCGCATCTATTCCGATACACAGTGAGGGCCGGATGGAGATTATTCGTGACGGCAAGGGGGGCAAGCATGCTTCCCGTGTTCTTTATGTCCTTGCTCTGGGTTTTCATCTTTTGTCAGTGCATGAAGTATGCAAGACTAGCTTTCGGGTGGAATTTGAGGAGCATTCAGTTGCTCTAAGGGACCGTGAGACTGGCCAGGTTGTTTGGGAAGGCGGTGTGGAGAATGGTATCTACAAGCTCTCTGCACTCTCCTCATTGACAAGTTCTCAGGTTGGAGATCTGTGGCACTTTCGTTTTGGCCACTTAAATGTGGATGCTTTGATGCGAGCTTTCCGAGACCAGATGGTGGTTGGCTTGCCAGATGTTGGTAGTAGGCAAGGGCGTTGCAGTTCTTGCATACGTGGTAAGCAGCACAGGGAATCCTTTCCGAAGTAGGCTTCCAGGCGGGCTTCGAAACCATTGGAGTTGATTCACATTGACTTGTGTGGACCTCAGCAGACACCATCTTTGGAAGGATCTCTTTACTTTATGCTGCTTGTTGATGATTGTACCAGATTCACGTGGGTCTACTTTCTTTCCCAGAAGGACCAAGCTTTTGCACGGTTCAAGGATTGGCACGTGATGGTGGAGAAAGAGTCTGGATTTCAGGTCAAGACTCTCAGGGCTGATAAAGGAGGTGAATTCTCCTCGACTGTATTTCTCAGATTTTGTGCGGATCATGGCATCAAAAGGGAAGTGGCCAATACAGGATCGCCTTCGGAGAATGGAGTTGTCGAACGCAAGAACAGGACTGTGGTGGAGATGGCGAGGACCATGCTGGAGCCTGGAGCATCGTGATCTTCCTCGTCCACTTTGGGGAGAGGCTGTGGCAACGGCTGTCCATACCCTCAACCGATCTCCGACGACTTCAGTACTCCATATGACTCCATTTGAGGCATACTTTGGCAGGAAACCTGATGTCTCACACTTCTGTGTCTTTGGGAGTGAGGCATATGTACATATTCCGAAGAAGCAGAGGGGGAAGCTTGACTCCAAGTCCCGCAAGCTTGTATTTGTGGGGTATAATTCTCTTTCCAAGGGATACAGATTGTATGATCCAGACAGGAACGAGATTGTTGTCAGCCGGGATGTGGTCTTTGATGAGCATGTTCCAGTGTCCACTGTCGAGGAGCCGCCACTTCTTGGAGATCCAGAGGAGTCTGATGATGATTCCGAGACCATCATTCCAGTTGATCAACCTCAGTCAGTACAGGAGGTTGAGAGCCCGCAGCTAGAGTAGAGCCCCCGCGACCACAGGTGGCTCCACGATCTGTTCGAGTACCTAGGTGGTTGTTAGATACCCTACGGGAGTCAGGTGTCACGGAGCTACCCTCCGAGTGGACCAGAGAGGACGGCCCTCGAAGATCACACAGAGTCCGAGATAAAAGCAATACAGCGGAGCTTCTTCAGGTGAACTATGCTTTGATGTCTCGTATTATGTGGGACAAGGAGCCCACTTCCGTAAAGGAAGCCCTTTCACAGGATACTTGGAAGCAAGCCATGCAGGTGGAACTTGATGCCATTGAGAAGAACAACACTTGGGAGTTGGTACCGAGGCGGTCGAAGCGGTCAGTCATTGGTGTCAAATGGGTCTTTAAGACCAAATATGCGTCTGATGGGTCGGTGGACAAACACAAAACCAGACTTGTGGCTAAAGGTTATGCTCAGCGGCCAGGCATCGGCTACGAGGATACCTTTGCACGGACAGCACGGATGTCCACGATTCGGACCCTTCTTGCCCTTGCTTCTTCTCAGAGGTGGCCCGTGTATCAAATGGATGTAAAATCTGCGTTCCTTAATGGTGACCTGTAGGAGGAGGTGTATGTTGAGCAGCCTCGAGGCTTTATTGTTCCAGGATCTGAAGGGATGGTTTACAGGTTACGTAAGGCCTTGTATGGTCTTAAGCAGGCTCCCAGGGCTTGGAATCAGAAGATTGATTCCTTCTTTATTAGGACTGGATTTCAGAGATCGGTTGCAGATCCAAACCTGTATCTCTTTCAAGAATGCGGCATGGTCACGCTTATGATCCTTTATGTGGATGATCTCATTCTCAGTGGCGGTCATGTGGAGCACATTAGAGTGACGAAGGCTGCTTTGTCAAAGGAGTTTGAGATGACCGACTTAGGCTTACTCCACTTCTTTTTGGGATTGGAGATCTGGCAGACCCAGAGGGGGTTTTTCGTCTCTCAGCAGCGGTATGTTCATGAGTTGCTTGAGGCCTTTGGGATGGAGAACTGCAAGCCTATTACTTCGCCGATGGACCCGAACACAAAGTTAATTGTTACTGATCCTTGTGAGCCGGTTGATGCCTCACAGTACCGGAAGTTGTTTGGTTCATTGATCTGGTTGCTGAACACCAGATTGGACTTGAGCTTCTCCCTGGGGCTGTTGAGCTCTTTTATGCAGACGCCATTGAAGTCTCATTGGGACGCAGGATTGCGGATCTTGCGGTATCTGCAAAGTACGAAGGATCAAGGACTCTTTTACACAGGAGGGGATGGAGTCAGGCTCCAAGGTTGGAGTGACTCAGATTGGGGAGGAGATCCAGACATGAGGAGATCTACTTCAGGATACAGTTTTACCCTCGGCTTAGGAGCAGTTTCTTGGAGCAGCAAGAGGCAGCCAACTATTGCCCTTTCTTCGACAGAGGCAGAGTACGGGGCTGCTTGTGGTGCTGCTTGTGAGGTTGTGTGGCTGCGGAGCTGCTAGGCGAGATTGGGTTTCCACAGAAGGAGCCCATAGTCATCCAGTGCGATAACCAGAGTTGTATAGCTATTGCTCGGAACCCGGTCTTCCATGCCCGAACCAAGCACATAGAGATACAGTATCACTTTGTACGTGAGAAGATCTTGGCTGGTGACATCTTGCTACTTTATTGTTCGACGGAGGACAATGTGGTGGACCTCTTCACGAAGTCTTTACCTCAGGCTACGCTCAGGCGGCACTCCAGCTCCCTTGGGTTGATTTCACAGCCAGGAGCTGAGAGGGGGTGTTAGAAGTCATCTCTTGTCTATATTTATACACCAAGGCCTCTGTTGTGGGTGTGCCCGCCCTGTATAAGGTGTTTTATCATTTTTCCTCACTCCCCGTATTTTTCCCTATTTTTCCCATTTTTTCCATGGTGTGGATGGATGCTAGATGGTTGGCAGGAGCACCTAGTGGCTGGCCGACTGTCGCTTCAGCAGTCGTGTGACTGGCCGACTGCCCATCAGCAAGCGTGGAGTATTTTATTGCTGGCCGACTTGCTGTATGCAGTCGTGGACTTCATTTACTGCTGGCAGACTGCTGATGCAGTCGTGGAGTGCTTTTTCAGCAGGCCGACTGCATGCATGGGGCATATAAATAGGCCCCATGCCCCCCACCATTGTATCATTCAGTTATTTGCAAGATCTTGCGTATAGAGAAGAGTTTACACACCTATCTCTCTGTGTTTCTTGTGCTGTCTATTTTCTGCATTCTACTTGCTCTTGTCAACCCAAGTTTGGTTATCATTTCCGCTGCATATTCTGACAAGAAGTAGCCATAGTGGGTTGCTTCTTGCCTAGCCATGATATACATGAATCACCAAGGCGAAAGCAAAAACCACTCATGGACACTCGTGTGTCATAATATCTAGCCTAGTCTGAGCTTGTAAATGTATGGAGCTGGACCTCTTCACAAAGTCTCTATCTCAGACTATGCTTTGGCGGCACTCCAGCTCACTGGGGTTGGTTCCACATCTAGGAGCTGAGAGGGGGTGTTAGCAGTCATCTCCTATCTGTATATTTACACCAGGGCCTCTGTTGTGGGTGTGCCTGCCCGATTTAGGTGTTTTCTCATTTTTCCCCACTCTCCATATTTTTCCCTATTTTTTCCTATTTTATTCTGGGTGTGGGAGGGCTGTGGGCTACCTTTGTGTGCTGGCTGACTGCTGGATTCTCTCACGACTGAGTGCTCTGACTTGGCCGACTGCCTCTATGCTGGCCGACTGCGCTAGAGCAGGTCGTGGACATTTGTTGCTCCTGTCGGCTGTTTTTCAGCAGGCCGACTGGCTGCTTGGGACCATATAAAGTGGCCCCTTGCCCCCCCCACACTTATATCATTGTATCCAGGATTTCTTGTGTATATAGCAGAGTTATACACCTCTCTCTCTCTCTCTCTCTCTCTCTCTCTCTCTCTCTTCTCTGCGTTTTTCTGTTGTGCACTTTCTCTAGTTTTTTCAGATCTTGTCTTCATCTCCGCTGCATATTCTGACAGCGTTAACCTTCATTGCTGCCCTTTGGCTACAGCCTAGATCTTGGCCTCTTGTACCATGCGTTTGCCTTCCACCTTTGGCTGCCTAGGAGGGCCTAGGAGGGATTTTGTTGCTCAATGATTATATGGGGAATGATGGTGTCACGTGCATCCCGCACTTGGATGCCATGTGGGCATATCTATAAAGCAGGACTTGGAGTGGTAACTGGTCCCTTGTGAGCCTTAGTACGGGGTGAGTCAGCCAGGGTTCCACTCTAAGCTTCTAGGGTTAGGTTGCAATTCCATACTGTGACTCACCCTCTGGAATGATGTAGAGGTGTATCGGACACTGCTTGGGGCACCAGTCATAGGATTAGAAGGTCTTGTGGCATATCTATTTGGGTATGTGGGCAGGTAGGCAAAGGGGCAGCCCTGTGGGCCACCGAAAAAGGGCTCAATGCCCTTGCCTACATGAAGGGTAATCTTGTGGGCCACCCTAGGGGCCAAGGAGTCCCATGGACGAGCCCAACAGCCATGGAATGGCTGGGCAGCCAGTCGGCCAGGCCTAGAAGGCCTGGGCAGCAAGGTGGCCAGCCAAAAAGGGTTGTTGCCTCAGTCGGCCAGCCTCAAAAGAGCTTGGGTCTCAGTTGGCCAGCCCAAGAAGGGGCCAGACCCCAGTCGGCTAGCCAGACCCTAGTCGACCCCAGCAGCATCATGGCTGCCCAGTGTGAAAGGTGCCTCTTTGGTGCATAAAAACAGGTCATGGGGAACTATCTACTGGCTGACTCCTCTGTAGCAAACCGACCAGCATATATGAGAACTATATAAGCATGGGCCAGTCTAGGGATTAAATCATCTCATTATTCACAAAGTGCTGAAATGATCCAAGGGCCAGGACAGCCAAAGGGAGAACCTAAGCAAGCTGAACTTGAAGGTCAAGAGTCAGGTTATTACAGGCTGCAGATTTACAGCCAAGGAAGACCTATAGGAAGTCAGTTGTTTTTCATCATTCAATAAAGCGAATACACTAGTCCTTGGTGGGGGCCCTTTAGAGGGTATTTGGGACCCTATTGGATGTACTTGTCTTTGTTCTTCTTCTCCTCTCTCTCTCTCTCTCTCTCATTACAAGAGCCTTTTTCTGCATCTCTCACCAGATGGTTTTATCACCTGCCCGACGTACATGGATGTACACCTATCACATGGGATACATTGTGCCATTGGACAGATCCGGACCTCATCACACCAGTTGCGGATTGAGACAGGGTGATATGTGCATTAGATCTCGGATGACCACATTTGTCAGCTATGCTACCAGGAGGCAGAGATAGAGGAGCACTACATTTGCCGATGTACAGTCTATTATGAGATCCGAGGGAGATATCACTGCTTCTTCCAAGAGGGTTTTGGGCCGTTACGCAGGGTCATGGACTTTGAGGATCAGAGATGCCTGGGATTGTTCCTACTTGAGCTCAAGAGACACAGAGAGACCCTCTTGGCATATAGGAGACCGAGCCATGATGTACCTAGGCAGAGGATCCTGACAGATTTCTTTAGCACCAGCACCAGCACCAGCACCAGCACCAGCACCAGCACCAGCACCAGCACCAGCACCAGCACCAGCACCAGCACCAGCACCAGCAGGCCAGCCCACACCTCCTGATACCTCTTGCATCGGGCCATCGGGCCATCAGGACACCAGCCACCCTCCCAGGGCACCAGTCATCACCGAGATCCCTTTCCAGACCCCTTCCTAGATACCTACTTCGGCTATCTTCCTTACGAAACACAACCGTCCTGTGTGTTACATGATTTACAGGTACGAGAGGTAGAGCTTCGAGCATAGGCGGTAGCTCGCACTGTTGCTGCACAATAGGAACAACGACGACACGTGGAGCACAAGCAATATCTTGCAGCTCTGGACGCAAGGAAAATACCCATCACTTCTTCAACTCACCTTCACGAAAGGGTGAATTTTAGTGAGTATACCGGTAAACTCGACCCCACGGCTTTGTACTCCTGGGTTCATCAGTTTGAAGCCTATTTTGCTATTGGTATATAGAGAAGGTTCTGTTAGCTAGTTGCTACATCGAAGGGAAAGCCATTGGGCCTAAGCAAATTCCAATTATGGAGTTGTTGTCTACGAATGTGAACGATTTGTCATGGACCTTTAGATGCGGTTCCTACCGCTTCACTATCTTGAGCTGCTCGAGGATGAGTATCGGGGATTGAGAACGTGCAGCCAGTCCTCCAATTTGCAAATAAAGTCAGTCACCTGGTTTTTCAATTGCAAAAATTAGATGAGGACAAACGAGGTCAATTCCTATATAGTTTAGACACGCAAATCTAGTGGGATGTGTACATGTTTGAACTAGAGACGTTAGGAGAAATTGGCAAAACCCAAAATCATTTACAGGAGTGGCCAAGGCATGTGCATTTGGTTTTGGTAGACTCAGGTGTTCTTGCTTTGTGTTTGTGTTGGAATAGTAGTAGGATCCTTTGACGGGGGTGCACTAATGATCGACTAATATGTTTGCATTGTGATTTGAGTGATGCATTGACTCATCTTTGTATATATAGCATATTGCTTGTGTGTTTGTGAAAAGGCTCAAGAAATGATGATGACTCTTTTGAAAAAAAAAGCTCTCGATGACATTGCACTCTTGGTCTCGGAGGACTTTGATGGTATATGGTGCCATTGGCTCACTCGATCATTGGACATAGTGATAGAGTGGTGGCTATCTTGAAGGTCTTGTTCTGGAATGCTAGCTCTTGCTCTGAAGGAGGTGCTGGCATTAACCATGGGAGCTTGGTGGAGGGAGCTCACGGTGTTGGGGGCGTGGCCTCTGTAAACAAGGGGAACCTTCGCAACTGGGGATTTGGGGTGTGCTTGGTAGCCCACACATGAACAAGGGCTAGTGGTGGATTTTTTTAATATAAAAAATATAGCTAAGGTGTTAAACCTTAGAAAAGGAAGGAAGGAGGATGGAGAGTAGATCCGGTAGGAGGACAGCCAAGCACCTCCAATAATCTCCGCAACCAAATCGTCTCACATGTAGCACAACAAACCGCACGATACTCCGCCTCTGTAGAGGAAAGCGCCACAGTAGGCTGCTTTTTACTGCTCCCTGAAATGGCTCCAGACTCAAGTGAAAAAACACAACTAGTGGTCGAACATGAGAACGGTGCAGGCCGAGCTTTTAAAAGAACTCATCAATCTGCTGGTACCAAGCCCGCGGAGCCAGCTTCAGACCATATAAAGCTTTCTTCAGCCAGTACACCTTATCTTGTTTGCTTGGAACAACAATTCCCGGCGGCTGATCAACATAAACCTCCCATTTAGGAAAGCCGACTTGACGTCCATTTGGAATATGGGCCATCTATGATGTCCTGCAAGAGCAAGAACGGTGCGAATGGTAGTCATCAAGGCCGTCGGAGCGAAGGTCTCATCGAAGTCGACTCCAGGGCGCTGAGCATAACCCTTGGCAGCCAACCTCGCCTTGTGCTTGTCCAAGCTGCCCCATCAGCTCCGAACTTCAATTTGAAGATCCAACGCACACCAATCACCTTACACTGCAGTGGCCTAGGCACCAAAATCCAAGTGCCATTCCGTTCAATAGCATCCAGCTCTGCGTGCATAGCACGATGCCAAGGCTCATGTGAAAGAGCCTTGTCCACAGAAGTGGGATGAGAAGGACCATGAATGATAGAGGACATAAGAGCATAGTTAACAAAAACATGTTGCCCTCATGAATTTGTTTCCCTGTAACTCTCTGGAAGATCGCTTGAGAGAACCAGGCGGAGGAGCAGAAGGAAGCTCATGTAACCCAGAATCAGGAATGGTCTGATATTACCATCCAGGCATAGATATGCTCGAACTCGCTTGAGGAGGAGCAGAGTCATCATCATCTGACTGAGAATCTACAACTGGAGGTGTAACAGAAGCAGAGGGAGGAGGAGGAGGAGGCGGAGGCGGAGGCAGAAGAAGCTCACCACCCCCCTCTGAAGACGTAGGAGTCTCGTCGAACACCACATCACGGCTCACAACAACTTTGCCGGCCTGAGGATCGTAAAGACGATATGCCTTGGACACAGTGCTGTATCCGAGAAAAGTCATGCGCTGAGACTTCGAGTCCAACTTGGAGCGATGCTCCTTAGGCACATGAACATACTCCGAACAACCAAATATCCGGAAATGAACAACAGAGGGCTTCTCCCCATGAAAAGCCTCATGTGGAGTTTTATTTGGAAGAGCAGTAGTAGGAGACGTGTTCTGAATGTAGCCAGCAGTAGACGCCGCCTCAGCCCAGAAACGTCGAGGTAATGAAGAATGCTCAAGCATAGCACAGACCATCTCCATAATGGTCCTATTCTTCCTCTCTGCAACTCCATTCTGTGATGGAGTATATGTTGTAGTAAGCTGTCTCTGAATGCCATGGGTCCTGCAATATTGCTGAAACTCCTGGGATGTAAACTCACCCCCTTTGTCGGTCCTGAGAGCCTTAACCGAGGAACCGGTCTCTTTTTCCACCTCAACTCTCCAATCACAAAAGTGCTGAAAAGCCTCATCCTTGGACTTCAGGAAAACCCAAGTATATCTGGAGAAGTCATCCACCATCACGAGCATGTACAAATCCTTACTTAAAGACGCGGTACTCATTGGACCACTCTGCATGAACAAGAGCAAGTGATGTCGAAGATCTATGTGTCGCCTCCTTCAGAAAGGCGGCTTGGTGTTGCTTCCCTTGCAAACAAGAGGAACAAGTAGAAGGTGGAGCCTTGATGGTCGGTAAACCCTCAACCAACCCATCCTTCGAAGCTCACTGTAGAAGCTGATAGCTCAAATGGCCAAACTCAGCATGCCAAAGAGCAGAAGAAGAACCAGAAGAAAGCAGAGCGGTCAACTTGTACAGACCACTATCTTGGACTCCCTAAGCCAAAATGCTACCAGTCTCCTTATCACGAATGGTAATCTCATAACGAGAGGAGATCACCTCCGCACCCTGAGCTGTAAGAGCACTCACTGACAAAAGGTTAAATGCCAAATCTGGAATGTACAGAACGTCAGAGAAGTACCTCTTGTCCTCGGAAGAGCGGAAGATGGGGATGGTACCATGTCCATGCACTGGCACAGAAGAAGAATCACCCAAAGTGATCTCGCCTGACCTGGCAGTGAAGTCCTCGAACCAATCTTGATGGGGTGTCATGTGAGCAGTAGCACCGCTATCCACAATCCAAGACCGCGACTGAGAAGTCACAAGAGCAAGTATACGACGAGTACCTGCTAATAGAAGAATACCATCATCCTTCTTGGTTTGAGACACCGCTGTAGAGGAAGAGTTCTTTGCTTCTTCATTCCGCTTCTTCTTGTGACATTGGGGCGATTTATGACCCTTCTTGCCACAATAATGACACTCAATGTCCTTGTTTTTAGAAGATTTGCTTTTGTCTTTGTCTTTGTCGTTATCCTTGGAGTTCTTGTCAGAACCCCCTTTCCCTTTCTTCCGTTGATTCTTCCCTTTATCTCGCGTAGCCAAAGCTCCATCAGAACCACTAGAGGTGTTGGTCTGCTCCTCAAAGCGAGACTCAATCTGCATAATGGAGGGGAGAACTTCCTCCCAAGTAACTGGAACAGGACGAGGAGAAGAAACAAGAGACTGAAAATAAGCATCAAACCTCTCTGGAAGCTTGGAGAGAAGCCGAATAGCCATATCCTTTGTAGAGATATCCTTGCCACAAACAACAAGCTCGTCCCGGAGATCTTTCATCTTCGAGATGAAAGCAGATAAAGATGGAAAGGCAGAAACTGATAAGTTCATAAGCTGCTTTTCCAACGCCAAAATCTGGCCTGGAGACTAAATCTCGTAGAGATCTGCAAATGCCTTCCAAACTTCATGTGTAGCATCTATTGTACGTACATGAGAGAGAACAGAATCTTGATAGTTCAACATCAGAAAGGAGAAAACACGACGATCATTCGATTGACAAATATCAATCTGTGCCTGAGTCACACCACTGGAAGCAAGGGTGGGAGGGGTGGCATTGGCAGGTGTAACAAGCCAATCCCAGAGATCCACGCCACGCAAGGCTGATTTCACCTTCACCTTCCACAAAGTGTAGTTGGAACCATCCAACTTTGCATACTCAGAGAACATATGAAGTGTAGTCGGGGCAGCCATCACAAAAGCTTGGGCTCAATCTCAGAAATATGCACAATCTCGGAAGAAGTGTCCACCACAGGTACCAAGTTTGCCACCAAAGCCCGAATCACCACAATACACCCGTTGCAAAAGGGAATGTCCACCGGAGAGGAAAACACAGCCAAAGAGGGGCTGCTGTCCTGAAAAAACAGGCCGTCTAGATCCAAACTCCAAGTAGAAGAAAAACGCTGATGAGAAATTACCTTCAGGTTGTAAGTGATGAAGCCAAAGTGAATGGAAAGCAATCAGCAGAAGCTGTCGAGAAAACGCAGCATACAGAGGGCTGCAAATCTGAGAAAGACGCAGAGGTGAACGGGTTGTAGATAGGGCTGAATCTGGGGCAGCAGAGGGAATCGCTGAACCGAGAGCGATGATACCAAGAAAGAGTGCACAAAGCGGAAGCAAATAAGCACTAGAGTGTGCTGAGTAGAGTGTGCAAGAGAGAGAGATATGGAGCAACTATGCTGAATATACTGAAGTGATACAGTCCCAAGCAAGAGACAGAAGTAGTCTCATAAGTGAGGGAGCAAAAGATAGACTAGGCAAGATACAAAAGTGAGAGGCCAGCCCACCTATTTATAGGTGGGAAGAGGTGGCCGACTGGACATGCTATAACTGGCCTATTGGCATAATAAAGCTGGCCGACTGCGAAAATGCATCCAGGCTGGGAAAAATCCCAAAAAAATATGTAAATAAGGGGTGGCCAGCCCACAATCAAGGGCCATGAAAAAGGGACCAAAAGGACACCAAACATGGGCAGAAATTGGGGATGAATGTGCTAACAAAGATGTGATCAAGGGTAGAGTAGCTCCTCCGAAAGCCAACCTATCCTGAGGCTCTGCATCCCTGGCTCTCTAGAGGCAAATGAACTGAGCTTCGTCTCTAGCATTGATCCATAGAGTTTGGCCAATGTGTGCCCAATCATGATTGTCCTGTAATTGTTAGGGCTTATCACCCATAGCCATTTGAGCATCCGTGTTGGATGAACTCCGCATGTGCCAGAATCTGATCTTGAGCCTGGATTTTGGTGTGATTGCTTGTGTGCGACGTCGTGTCGGTGTCCGAAGAAGTTCTTTTGAGTGTGTTGCTAAGCTTAATCCAAGCCCTTGTTGTACCCAACATCTTGTCTTATAAAAACACCTAGTTGTTGTGTGTGGTGTGTTGTGGCTCAGAAGATGGCCCTTGAGTGAAAGACTGCAATTGTTGTGGTGTTGTAGTTGCATGAAACATATAGCCTCTCATATATCATTGTAATTCGGTGTGTCTTGGGTGTTGAAGGATTTAGTGTAATAATGTTCTTGTGGTTGGGTGTTGTGGTTCCGTTGGTGTTCAATGGTGTACGGTTGGGTTTGCTATAGAGGCCCTGTTTTTGTTGTGCTCAACCTAACAATGTTTGATCGGGCACTTTCACTTGCACAAAGTGCCGAGATGAATTACAATAATGGAAAACCGAAGACCTCCTAGTCCGGAGTAGCCAAGGCAGCCATTGCCAATGGCAAGGGCTAGAACCAGACCCAGTTAGGGTCTACCCCGGGAGCCTATGGCTCCAAGAACTCGAACAATGGACCTCGTTGTACTCCAGACTAGAAGGCTGTGGCCTGCAAGACAATCCCAAAGAGCACGAACTGAAAGAGTGCACAGAGCGGAAGCAGAGTGGCACTAGAATGTGCTGAACAGAGAGTGCAAGAGAGAGAGAGATATGGAGCAAACTATGCTGAATATATTGAACCAAAACAGTCCCAAGCAAGAGACACTGTTAGTCTCATAAGTGAGGGAGCAAAATATGTACAAGACTGAATTGAGAAATGAGAGACAGCACCCACTATTTATAGTGGGGAAGTGCTGGCCGACTGGAGCTCATAAACAGGCCGACTGGAGCTGTTGGACATGGCCGACTGGAAAAATGCCAGAATGGCTGGGAAAAATCCCAGAAAAATAGTAAAAAAGGGGTGGCCAGCCCACAAGCAAGGGCCATACAAAAGGGGACCAAATGGGCACCATAAAAGAGCAGAAATTGGGGATGAAAGTGCTAACACCCCCTCTCAGCACCAGATGCTAAACAAACTCCGAGAATCCGAAGATGAGGAGCCAAGGAAGCTTGAGAAACCGGCTTGGTGAACAAATCTGCAGCATTCTCCACGGAAGGACAATACTCCAAACGCAAATCTCCAGCAAGAACCCGTTCACGAACATAGTGATACTGAATCTCAATGTGTTTCGTACGAACATGAAACACAGGGTTCTTGGCGATGGTGATGCAACTCTGATTGTCACACCAAAGAAGAGTAAATCCGGTAGGAGGACAGCCGAGCTCCTCCAATAATCCCCGCAACCATATCGCCTCACATGCAACATAACAAACTGCACGGTACTCCGCCTCGGTAGAGGAAAGCGCCACAGAAGGCTGCTTTTTATTGCTCCAAGAAATGGCTCCAGACCCAAGTGAAAAAACACAACCAGTGGTCGAACGCCGTGTATCTGGATCTCCAGCCCAGTCTGAGTCAGACCATCCAACAAGAGTGCGTCCTTGACCATAAAAGATGCCAAAATCCAGAGTGCCACGCAAGTACCGAAGAACTCTGAGAGCACACCGCCAATGCTGCTGACGGGGTTTGGATGAGAAGGAACTCAATAAACTGACTGCGAAGCATATGTCCAATCGGGAGTAGGTCAACCATACCAAACAACCAACGAGAACCCGATACTATCCCTGATCAGTCCCTGGAGAAGCATCAAGTGAAGAAAGCTTCTCACCAATATCCATAGGAGAAGATACTGGTTTGCACCCAGTCATTGGAAATCTGTCGAGAATCTCCCGAGTGTACTTTTGCTGAGAGAAAAAAATGCCCTTCGAGGTCTGCCAAATCTCAAAGCCAAGAAAATAATGCAAGAGGCCAAGATCCGTCATCTCAAACTCTGTCTCCAAAGCATCCATAACAGAACGGATCCGCACAGAATAAGAACCTGTAAAGATGAGTCATCAACATAGACCACAATGATAACAATCAACCCCCTCTCAAGGAGGATATAAAGGTTCGAATCTGCATGAGAACGGCGCAGGCCGAGCTTCTGAAAGAACTCATCAATCCGCTGGTACCAAGCCTGCGGAGCCTGCTTTAGACCATATAAAGCCTTCTTCAGCCAATACACATGATCCTGTTTGCCCGGAACAACAAATCCTGGTGGCTGATCAATATAAACCTCCTGTGTAAGCTCTCCATTCAAGAAAGCCGACTTGACGTCCATCTGGAAAACGGGCCATCTATGATGTCCTCCAAGTGCAAGAACGGTGCGAATGGTAGTTATCCAGGCCGTCGGAGCGAAGGTCTCATCGAAGTCGACACCAGGGTGCTGAGCATAACCCTTGGCAACCAACCTCGCCTTGTGCTTGTCCAAGTTGCCATCAGCTTGGAACTTTGATTTGAAAATCCAACGCACACCCATCACCTTACGCTGTAGAGGCCGAGGCACCAAAATCCAAGTGCCATTCCGTTCGATAGCATTCAGCTCTGTCTGCATAGCATGACGCCAAGACTCATGTGAAAGAGCCTCGTCTACAGAAGTGGGATCAAAAGGACCATTAATGATTGTAGACATAAGAGCATAATTAACAAACATGTTGCCCTCATGAATTTGTTTCCCTGTAACTCTGGAAGAACGCCGAAGAGAACCAGGCGGAGGAGCAGAAGGAAGCTCACGTAACCGAGAGTCATGAACTGTCTGATAATACCAACTAGGTACAGATCTGCTCGAACTCGCCAAAGGAGGAGCAGGGTCATCATCATCTGACTGAGTATCCTCAGCTAGAGGTGTAACAGTAATAGCGGGAGCAGGAGGAGGAGGAGAAGAAGGAGGTGCAAGAAGAAGAAGCTCACCACCCCCCTCTGAAGATGTAGGAGTCTCGTCGAGCACCACATCACGGCTCACAACAACTTTACCGGCTTGAGGATCATAAAGACGATATGCCTTGGACACAGTGCTGAATCCGAGAAAAGTCATGCGCTGAGACTTCGAGTCCAACTTGGAGCGGTGCTCCTTAGGCACATGAACATACGCCGTACATCCAAATATCTGGAAATGAACAACGGAGGGCTTCTCACCATGGAAAGCCTCATATGGAGTTTTGTCGAGAAGAGCAGCAGTAGGAGACCTATTCTGAATGTAGACAGCAGTGGAAGCCGCCTCAGCCTAGAAACGTCGAGGTAATGAAGAATGCTCAAGCATAGCACGGGCCATCTCCATAATGGTCCTATTCTTCCTCTCAGCAACTCTATTCTGTGATGGAGTATATGCTGTAGTAAGCTGTCTCCAAATGCCATGTGTCTTGCAATATTGCTGAAACTCCTGGGATGTGAACTCACCCCCTCCATCGGTCCTGAGAGCCTTGACCGAGTGACCGGTCTCTTTTTCCACCTCGGCTTTCCAATCACAGAAGTGATGAAAAGTCTCATCCTTGGTCTTCAGAAAGAAAACCCAAGTATATCTGGTAAAATCATGTACAACGCCTTACTCAAAGACGCGGTACTCATAGGACCACATAAGTCTGCATGAATGAGAGCAAGTGATGTCGAAGATCTGTGTGTCGCCTCCTTCGGAAAGGCGGCTCGGTGTTGCTTCCCCTGTAAACAAGAGGAACAAGCAAAAGACGGAGCCTTGATGGTCAGCAATCCATCAACCAACCCATCCTTCGAAGCTCGTTGTAGAAGTTGATAGCTCAAATGGCCAAACCGAGCATGCCAAAGAGCAGAAGAAGCACCAGAAGAAAGCACAGCGGTCAATTTGTAGAGGCCACTATCTTGGACTCCCTGAGCCAAGATGCTACCAATCGCCTTATCACGAATGGTAATCTCATAACGAGAAAAGATCACCTCCGCACCTTGAGCTGTAAGAGCACTCACTGACAAAAGGTTAAAAGCCAAATCTGGAATATACAGAACGTCAGAGAAGTACCTCTTGTTCTCGGATGGGGATAGTGCCATAACCATGCACTGGCACAGAAGAAGAATCACCCAGAGTGATCTCGCCTGATCTGGCAGTGAAGTCCTCGAACCAATCTCGATGGTGTTTCATATGAGCAGTAGCACCGCTATCAACAATCCAAGACTGTGATGACTGAGAAGTCACAAGAGCAAGTATACGCCGAGTACTTGCTAAGAGAAGAATTCCATCATCCTTCTTGGGTTGAGACACCGCCGTTGAGGAAGAGTTCTTTGCTGCTTCATCACGCTTCTTCTTGTGACATTGGGGTGACTTGTGACCCTTCTTGCCACAATAATGACATTCAATGTTCTTATTCTTTGAAGATTTGTTGTCTTTATCCTTATCGGAATCCTTGGAGTTCTTGTCAGAACCCCCTTTTCCTTTCTTTTGTTGAGTCTTCCCTTTATCTCGTGCTGCCAAAGCTCCATCAGGGCCACTGGAGGTGCAAGTCCGCTCCTCAAAGCGAGACTCAATTTGCATAACGGAGGGGAGAACTTTCTCCCAAGTATTTGGAACAGGACGAGGAGAAGAAACCAGAGACTGAAAGTATGCATCAAACCTCTCTGGAAGTTTGGAGAGCAGCCAAATAGCCATATCCTCTGTGGAGATGTCCTTGCCACAAACAGCAAGCTCGTCCCGGAGATCTTTCATCTTCAAGATGAAAGCAGATAAAGATGGAAACGCGGAAACTGATAAGTTCATAAGTTGCTTTTCCAATGCCAAAATCTGACCCGGAGACTTAATCTCATAGAGATCTGCAAAAGCCTTCCAAACTTCCTGTGCAGATGAGAGAGAACAGCATCCTGATAGTTCAACATCAGGAAGGAGAAAACACGTCGATCATTCGACTGCCAAATATCAATCTGTGCCTGAGTCACACCACCGGAAGCAAGGGTGGGAGGGGTGGCATTGGCCGGTGTAACAAGCCAATCCCAAAGATCCACGCCACGCAAGGCCGATTTCACCTTCACCTTCCATAGGGTGTAGTTGGAACCATCCAACTTGGCATACTCAGCAAACATATGAAGAGAAGTGGGAGCAGCCATCACAAAAGCTTGGGCTCAATCTCAAGAAATGCACAAACTCTGAAGAAAAGGTGTCCTCCACAGGTACCAAGAGTGCCACCAAAGCCTGCAACACCACAAGCCCCCTCTGCAAAGGGAAAGGGCCACTGGAGAGGAAAACGCAGCAGTGAACAAGTGCTGTCGTGTAGAAAATAGGCCGCCTGCAGTCCAATCTCCAAGTGGGCAATGAAACGCTGATCAACAAGAGCCAGATGGCTGAATTGGTTAAGCCAATCTGAAGGAAAAGCGACCAGCAGGGTGCTGTCCAGAAAACGCAGCAGCAAAAGCTATGAATCTGGAAGAAAACGCAGAGGAGTAGGTGCTGAAAACAGGGCTAAATCTGGGGCAGCAGAAAGGTTGCTAAACCGGGAGCGATGATACCATGAAAGAGTGCACAGAGCGGAAGCAGAGTGGCACTAGAATGTGCGCAAGAGAGAGAGAGATATGGAGCAAACTATGCTGAATATACTGAACCAAAACAGTCCCAAGCAAGAGACACTATTAGTCTCATAAGTGAGGGAGCAAAATATGTACAAGACTGAATTGGGAAATGAGAGGCCAGCACCCACTATTTATAGTGGGGAAGTGCTGGCTGACTGGAGCTCATAAACAGGCCGACTGGAGCTGTTGGACATGGCCGACTGGAGCTGTTGGACATGGCCGACTGGAAAAATGCCAGAATGGCTGGGAAAAACCCCAGAAAAATAGTAAAAAAGGGGTGGCCAGCCCACAAGCAAGGGCCATACCAAAGGGGACCAAATGGGCACCATAAAAGAACAGAAACTGGGGATGGAAGTGCTAACACGAACAATATAAAGGGGGGTGATGTTTCTTTTGTCTTACAAAAGAACATACTTTTAAGGCATGCCCTAATAAGATTCCTTCACAGACCACCATCCTGGCCTTGACAACTTCTGTGGCGGGCGAGTCTCCCACACCGACCCCCGGGTTGTCACTAGTCCTCCAGCTCCCACTCTTACAATTGGTGCCATTGTCTGCTGGGAGCTCGAAGATAAACAGAAGGGCAAACACGACCAGGAGTATGTGCGAAATGAGTTGCCCAAGACATTTGGCTACATAAGTGGTCAGAGAGTTGTTGTCCTGTTTGACAGCGGCAGTACAGAGGACGTGGCTATAGAACAGACCGGTCGGTGAGCTTGGTTCTCGTGGACCTCAGTAGAGGAGGGATTTAGCACATGCATGACAACGAGAATCAAGTTTGAAGCTCGTCGTGCTAAATTAGTCATCTAGGGCACATAATTTGTGCGCGATTTCATGGCTGTCCCTTTCTTGTTGGTGTAGACATCATCATAGGGATCTAGTGGTTTCACAAGTTCACCCCAGATGTTGACTAGGAGTCGTACACGTTCCAGATTACTCGAAATGTGTCCAAGGCTCCCGTGATCATTAAATGTGAGCCAGGGATACCTCACATTCTAGTCATTAGCCATATCCAGGCTAAACCAGAGATTCAGAAAGGTGCACAATGTGCGGTGATCTATGTTCAGACCACCCAGACAGTTACTAGTGCTTCTGAGAAGTACAAGGCTCTCTATGAATGGTTCCAGAAGATCTTTCTTTGGGACACCTGCCTCCTAAGCTTCCCCCATCTAGACTAGAGGACGACAAAATCGAACTCCTCCCAGGTTGTGAATCCCTGAGAAAGTTCCCATATCGCTTGAGCAAGGCCATGGAGACAGAGTTGGACCGTCAACTCTATGAGTTGTTGCAATCTGGTTTCATATGCTCTAGTGTGTCTTCGTTTGCAGTCCCGATTCTTTTTGTGAAAAAGAAGGATGGATTCTCTCGACTTTGCATAGATTATCGGGCGCTCAACAAGCTGATGATCAAGATGAAGTTCCCAATTCCTTGGATTGACTACATATTAGAGAGTTTGAATGAAGCTAAGGTGTTTTCAAAGATTGACCTCAAAAGTGGGTACCATCAGGTACGAATTGTGGATGGGACATCCCCAAAACCGCATTCTGAACTGAGCAGTCCTCTCGACTTTGCATAGATTATTGGGCGCTTAACACGCTAATGATAAAGAGCAAGTTTCCAATTCCTTGGATTGACTACATATTAAGGCTGAATGGAGCTAAGGTGTTTTCAAAGATTGACGCTCAGAGCAAAACCGCGTGATCTGGATGGATATCATCAGAGTGGACACAGAGAGGACATGGACTAGCCCCCTTGAGCCATTGGGCACGAAAATGGCTCATTACAAGAGCCATTTTCTACACCTCTCACCGGATGATTTTATCACCCGCTCGACGTACATGGATGTACACCTATCACATGGGATACGTTGTGCCATTGGACAGATCCGGACCTCATCAAACCAGCTGCAGATTGAGACAAGGCGATATGTGCATCAGATCGTGGATGACCGCATTTGTCAGCTATGCTACCAGGAGGTAGAGACAGAGGAACACTACATTTGCTGATGTACAATCTATTATGAGATCCGAGGGAGATATCACTGCCACTTTCGAGAGGGTTTTGGGCCGTTACGCAGGGTCATGGAGTTTGAAGATCAGAGATGCCTGGGATTGTTTCTACTTGAGCTCAGGAGACACAGAGAGACTCTCTTGGCAGACAAGAGGCTGAGCCATGATGTACCTAGACAGAGGACCCTGACAGATTTCTTCGGCACCAGCACCAGCAACCCAGCCCACACACCTCCTGATACCTCCTCCATTGGGCCATCAGGCCATTGACCACGCTCCCAGGGAGTCACCACTGAAGGCCATTGACCACGCTCCCAGGGAGTCACCACTGATAGAGCAGTTATCTTATGTCGTGCTCGTTGGCCACGCCCACGGCATCCTCATCGTCGCCAGATCAGAGCCATTATTACTTGGCATCGGAGGCGCCTACCTCGCTTCTATGGCCTCTCCATTCTAGACAGCCCCATGGCGGAGATACTTGATCTAAGGAGGGGGCAACACTTCAACTGATCAGCATACATGGATCTACCTGATATACATTTTTCAGTATTTTCCAGTATTTTCAGTATCATCTCCGAGTCTTACAGTTTTGTTCTTATAACTGTAGGACAATCAGTTTATTGTACTTTTTAGTCTCATTTAGTTGTTCCCTTTGATGAGACACCAACTTCAGATGTACTCTCAGTTTTGGTCTCATAGGCCACTATGGCCTCTTAGAGACGTTAATATATCATTTCATTTCATTTCATTTCTCTCTCTCTCTCTCTCTCTCTCTCTCTCTCTCTCCATCTCTCTTGCACTCTTATCTCGGCTATATTGTGCAATCGTCAAGAACCAAGGTGCTGAATATTCCTTATCAAAGTATAATCCTGTTTGTAAGCTTCCGCATGTTACAGATGGGGGTCCAAACATCCTTTTTATAGGAAAGACATGCCAAGGTCGGACTAAGGTTGGCTAGGCCTTATCAGCTTGAAAAATAATGTCATAATCCACAATGTACGTGGCCTCAATAGTCATGGCATATGCATCTAGGGCCTGATGCATGTGATAGCAGTTCACTCTTAGAGAAAGAATATGTATTACACTTGCAACACATGCTATTGACTAGTCATGCACCCACACGTGGGTGCCACATGGACATACAAATTCTGATTATGTGTGAACTTTGGGTTAGTGATGAGCACTGTGCCTCATTGTGAGCCCTAGTTCAGGGACATGTGAGGCCAGTCACCATCAAGTAGGCTTGGGTAAGTCTAGGCAGTTCTCTGCGTGTGAGCCCCATACAATTTTGTAACACACTTGGAGTTGAGGCGTGCACAGATGTTTGGTAGCTTATTAGGCCAAGTCCGGGCATGCGGCATCAGTCTAGATTATGCAAGAGGTAGGTTCTCAAGTTAGGACAGTAAGGCATCCTGTCAAGACAGTGCAGAGCTCATCTGGACAGTCCGGGCAGGCTGGGCAGTTGAATGGGCAGGTTAGGCAGCTTAGGAAGCCAAATCAAGTCGTGGATCAGGGCATAGGTCAGTAGTGTGCATTCACTTAAGTAGTGTTTTGTGCGTGCAATTTACTGCCAACATATTGAGTACCTTTGTGTATTTAGTAGCACACACTAGTAGTTGTTTCATTTCAAAAAGTTGTAAAGTGGACAGTTTTGAACCTTTTTTCCTTTTCAAAATGATGTGGACAGAGGCGGTATCTTCAGGGGAGAGTTTTAATGAGGAGGTTAGTGGCATCATTTGAAGCATTTTTTTTTCTGTCTCTACTTTTGTTGCTGGCCCTGAATACATTCAAGGGTCATTATGTGTTTTGTTGCCTGTCTCTTTGAGTATCTATCATGCTGGTTTTCATGCTCTTTTCTAGTATTATATTATAAGCTTTTTGACCATAAAAAAGTTGAATGAAAAATTTATTCATGATAGGGATCAAAATGCAAATGCACAATCAAAGTGAAATGGGCAAAGTTAGAGTTGGAAGGCCCCATATCTAAATTGTTGTACTCTGATCTCTCAGCTTGCTTACATGCAAATTCAACACAAACAGTATGAAGAGCCTTAGTGGAAGAGGTGGCTAGTTCACAACCAAGTCAAAGATCCCAAGAGAAGTACCCTTGCGCCCAAGGCTAGACCTACACCGCCATTCCCTGATGTGCTGCCATACCAAGGTTCCACTGTCCAGCTATATAGCTACAGCAAAGCCGACGCTTGTTTGTGTCTTGGTCCTGTGTGTTGTGGTTTGTGGGAACCTCAAATAATGAGCCTTTACTCCACCTATACTGACATTGGATGAGCATCCTTAAACTTAAGGTTGCTTCTTACTACTCATTACATAATAATTTATGTCCAATTCACTTATGACCTTTGGGGACACTCCTTAAACCTTTACCTTGTAGGAAAAGAGGGGACTGTGGTGTCCACTACACAATACTCTCAAATTTTTTGCACACAAGGCTTAGAAAGGCATTTGCACTATAAAAGAAAATGTGAGAATTTTTTTTTTTGGAATGCTTACAATTGATGGAGATTTTCCTGCACCTGTGTGCCCTAGCAAGGTAGAGGGCTGAGATGGCTGTTGAAATCTGCTAGAAGATGAGAGTAACAAGAAAGGAGAGAAGGGCTGTTGTTGGAGAAGTGGAGGCTTGAAACGGGAGAGGGAGGGGTCTTTTTGAAGCCCATGAAGGCCACCTCTTTTCAGCTGTTGGTGAGCTGTGGCCAGCTCCTAATGAGCAGCAGCAGCTGTATGCTGGTCAGCCTGGTCTGCCTTGTGGCAGCACATAGGAGCTTCCTATTTTACGAAGATTGACCTTCCTACTGGTTATCACCAGAGATACGGATAGCCAAGGAAGATGTCTTTAAGATGGGATTCCGCATGCGGTATAGCCATATGAGTTTCTCATGTGACCTTTTCGGATCACCCGAATGCTTCTGCTACTTTCCAGCAGATGATGGATGATCTCTTTATAGATTATTTAGGGAAATTCATAGTGTTTCTAGATAATATCTTGATATAAAGTCATACTTTGAAGGAGCATGTTGAACATCTCCAGATTGTCTTGACGATTTTGAGGCGGGAGAAGTTGTATGCCAAGTATACGAGGAGTGAGTTCTTCATAAGAGAACTCTCTCAAGATGGGACGAGCATAGATCTTGAGTGGATATAGAAGGTTTTAGCTCCTCAGCCTGTGAGGCAACTTTGGGCGTTTTTGGGATTCACCATCTTTCTTAAGAAGTTGGTGAGGGATTATTCATAGTTAACTGACCTTTCATAGACCTCCTTCGAAGAAGAGGACGTAAGTCCAACAGCCGGATCTCTTGGAAATGAGAAGCTTGATGAGGCTTTTGGAGCTCTCAAGCTTAAGGTGAAGAAAGTACCAGTATTGACCTTGCCAGATCCTAGTAGACCATGTATTCGAGATAGATGCTAGTGATTTCGCGATAGGCATGACATTGTTCCAAAGTGGCTGATCTGTGTAACAAGAAGCTTGACAATACCTAGGTCAGATAGCACAGTCAGGAGAAAGAGTTATATGTAGTTTATACACGCTTTGAAAACTTGGCAACATTATCTTTATGGAATCAAGTTTGTTGTGCTGACTGACCATGAGTCGATTAAGTATATATGTGATAGATCTGAGTTGTTAGGGAGGAAGGCACGGTGGACTGAGTTCATGCAAGACATTGATATGGAAATAAAGTATTGGAAGGGAAGTGTGAATTGAGTGGCGGATGTCTTGAGTAGAATTGGCGAGGTGAACTCTTTGAGCTTCACCGAGATCAAAGTTGACCTTTATGACTCTTTCAGGGCTATTGAGACTAACAATCATTTTGGTCGGTATTGGTAGCAGGTCGAGGCAGGGAGCTCCATAGATTTAGACCGAAACTTAGGAGTCATGCCATTTGTGAGTGTGGCAACAGGTGGTTAGTCCCTTATCCGGAATGGATTGCTGATCCGGCATGAGAAGGTTTGTGTACTGGATACCGTATGCAGAGATAGTTGCCCGTACGGTTACCTCAGGCAAAGTGATGGGAATATCCAATCAGGGTAATGATTCACCAACCTGCTAGTTGGTATTATGATGGACAAGCAGGGGCCTTCTGAACTGCTTGCTGAATTCATGGGCAGACAAGAGACAACCCGGCGAACTGAAACATCTTAGTAGCCAGAGGAAGAAAAAGCAACCCGCCAGTTAGGGAGTCCATCCGAGCGATGGCTTTCAACCTCTGCATCCCAGAACTGCCCAATATTGAGGAGTATTGGTAATGGGCGTAGTAATTCTTGTATTCGTAAGAATATTGTTATTGAGCGTTAGTAGGGAGCTGTGAGATGGATACGGTGCTTTACTCTCCGACACTTCTCCAGCTCTCGCGGAAATCGTGGGGGAGTATTCGAAGCCGGGACTCCCTGTATTTATATGATTTATCTGATTGGATCTAATGCTTATAGAGAATTATTCACAACTTGAAATGAGTCTAAAATAAGGTATTCTGTGTGATCTTGACAATGGGATGTATTAATATACCCGTCTCGTTGTTGTTGAAAATAGAATATTTCTCTCGGGGGCTACAATCAAGCCAAAATTGGACTTATCTGCTATGAATGTCGTGACTCTCCTAAAACGGGTTATCCAAGGGTATAACGGACCTATGATTTAGTAAAATAGATGTTTTATTGGCCTAAGATGAAGGTGTATAAAGTGTCGTCAATGTCGAGTGAATAAGGCTGAATGCCTTAGGACTGGAGGTATGTTAAATTCTCTAGAGATCCCACGAGGTAAATAGGAGAGTATTTCCATGGACTTTAGTGTAGGTTTGCCATGGACCAGCACAGGGCATGATGCTGTCTGGGTGGTGGTAGACAGATTGACAAAGATAGCTTGATTATTACGTGCAAAAGTGACATTGAAAGAGGCAATTGAATTGGTGCTATAGTTTGTTGAGCAACTTTTCAAGTTGTATGGATTGCTTTTTGAAATAGTTAGTGATAAGGACTCAGTTTTTTTGGACATTTTTGGCAGCTAGTTTTCTAGAGATTGGAGACTATGCTGAGTATGAGTTCTTTTGATCATCCTCAGTCAGATGGGCAAACAGAGGGTGAATCGGGTTTTGAAGGATATGCTTCGTGCATACGTCTCCAAGAGACTAAAGGATTGGGAGAAATACATCCCAATGGTCGAGTTTTCCTTTAACACTACTAAGCATGCGGCTACTGGTTGCAGTCCGTTCATGGTGATGTATGGATACCAACCTAGATCTCCCAGTATAATAGTACCAACCTAGATCTCCCAGTATAATAGTTGGACTTAAGGGTATTCAGATTGATGCGGCTAGATATTTCTTATCAAACTTGTAGGAAGTACTAGTCACTACACGAGAGGCTATCGAGAGTGCATAAGATCGTGCATGGTTTTATGCTAATAGACAATGTTCACACCGAGGGAGTTTACCCAGGGAATGCTAATGTATTTGAGAGTGCCCAAGAGTTTAGAGACATTACGGACGGGGAAGGTTGGGAAGTTATCCCTTGGAACCTGTGGACCTTATAGGATCTTGAAAAAGATTGGCGAGGTTGCTTATAGACTAGAGTTGCCTCCAAATGTGAAAGTTAATCTAGTCTTTCATGTTAGTTGACTGAAAGAGATGCTAGGAGCTGAGGATAACCGTGCTACCCTTCAAGAACTTGTCGAGGTTGAGGACTTGTTCTATGTTCCACATGAACCCGAAAGGGAAAAATATTTTAGGGTATGGCAACTTAGGAACAAGTTGAGCCTTGAATATAAGATTAAGTGGAGGACTCAACTTGGGAGTTGGCAACAAGTTTGAGTAAGTGCTTCCCTAATTTCATTTAAGAGTAAATGTTTGAAGAAAGAAAGAAAGTTATATTAAACGTTTTCTAAAGACCCAATGGGTATATGAGACCAAAGTGATACAATGCTATCCATGGTATGTCTCATCATGGAAAAGGAAAACAAAACAAGTACAATTAGCATAGCTCTCTGAAAGTAGAGGCTGATACAATGATCATCATGTGGGAGTACTTGGATACTAATCTGTGGATTAGGGACCTAATCCAATGAGGTTATGGGCCCCTGGGATTAAGGATTAGTAGGCAGATACTTGGCTAGGGTTCTTGGATTGATAAAACAAGCTAAATGGCCTTTTATAGCAACCTAGCTATCGATGGCTTATTTCACTATATAAGTGGGAGCTTGGGTTATTATGAGACATAGTTGTGCGGATCCACCACTAAAGTTCTGGCTTGGAGAGTAGACATGCTCATGCCATGCACATGGCAAGTATGTAGGTTGGCGTGTCGAGGCCTATGGGCAAGCTTCGGTGGTATGGGATGCCAGAGTTAGACACGGGCCTATGGGATTGTGCACGAAGCCCTAGCCTTGGCTCAGGGTAGATTGATGGATGCTGATCGTGGTTGGGAGCATAGTCACCAGAAATGTTTCGGGGTTTTTGACGTTTCGAGGCAAAACGTTTTGGCCTTCGGCTAAGAAATGCCAAGGTTTCGGATTTTTTTAAATATAATTTTGCATTGCTGTAAGTTCCGAAAATTAGGAACTTTTAACCTTGAGAAACTTTTTTTTTTTGTGAAACCAAAAAAATCAGGAGTTTCTGAAACGTTTCTTGCGTTTCGGGGTTTCTCACTCCAGAAATGCGTTTTCATGTGATGATGGTTGGGAGGTGAGCTAGCTTGCTACCTCATGATTTGGTTTAGGACTAAGGTTTGGTTTTTAGCTATGTTTAGGGCAGGTTTTGGGAAGGACTTCATAGAAGTGGTGAAGGACTATTTGTTCTAGGAGTAATATCCTTGACAACCAAATCTAGTCCTCCAAGAGACTGGGGCTGTCAGTTGGCTGTCCTGCACAGCCATTTGGGGACAGCCCTTGCTTTGTGTATGGCTGTCCTTAAATCTCCAACTACATCCTCAAACGTTGTAGGATCAACTGGCTGAATTTCAACATGCATATTGAGCTGATTATCATGCTGTAATGGCTGATTTACAGCCCTTTCCCAAGGCTCAAGATCCTCATATGGCTGTCGTGAAACAAGCATGAGAGAATGGTTAAAGGCAGCAAGCGGAAGCAGGCAAGAGACTTGGAGCAGCCAACAATGATCCAACACTTGAGCAAAATGATGAATGAATTAAATGGCAAAAAGCCTGTTCTTATATACAACACAAATAGCCAAGTCGGCCAGTAGAAGAAACCCACGACTAGTGAAAATACCTACGATTGGGAAAAGTGCCTAAAAATGTGGGAAAAAATACCACGACTAAGTAAAATACATAAGATAAATATGCTGCATAAATGGACCTATCGTCCAATGCGATGGTGTGACAATGCTTGTAGGAGACAGTGACGAAAATTTCTCCCCAAATAGATGTGGAGCTTGGAGACCTTGAGGGTTACGACCATTAGAAAGATCCCCACACGACGGTCGTAGCTTGCTAAGGTAATCTATTGTGAATGTGTTTCTAGGAGGCTGAAACACAATAACATTAAGTTGGTTTGATTGTAGGCTTCCCTTTTTGATTAGCTCCTTCTTCCTTTGCTTTTTGTAAGAGAGAGCATCATCTCTTCTTAACTCCATCTAGGCATTGAAAGCTATCCCTTAATCCCTTTAGCAAGGAGTGACAATGGAGTGAGGACGTGTGAAACAAGCTAGCACAAGTATACGAGGAGTGAGTTCTTCAAAAGAGAACTCTCTCAAGATGGGACGAGCATAGATCTTGAGTGGATATAGAAGGTTTTAGCTCCTCAGCCTGTGAGGCAACTTTGGGCGTTTTTGGGATTCACCATCTTTCTTAAGAAGTTGGTTAGGGATTATTCATAGTTAACTGACCTTTCATAGACCTCCTTCCAAGAAGAGGACGTAAGTCCAACAGCCGGATTTCTTGGAAATGAGAAGCTTGATGAGGCTTTTGAAGCTCTCAAGCTTAAGGTGAAGGAAGTACCAGTATTGACCTTGCCAGATCCTAGTAGACCATGTATTCGAGATAGATGCTCGTGATTTCGCGATAGGCATGACATTGTTCCAAAGTGGCTGATCTGTGTAACAAGAAGCTTGACAATACCTAGGTCAGATAGCACAGTCAGGAGAAAGAGTTATATGCAGTTTATACACGCTTTGAAAACTTGGCGACATTATCTTTATGGAATCAAGTTTGTTGTGCTGACTGACCATGAGTTGATTAAGTATATATGTGATAGATCTGAGTTGTTAGGGAGGAAGGCACGGTGGACTGAGTTCATGCAAGACATTGATATGGAAATAAAGTATTGGAAGGGAAGTGTGAATTGAGTGGCGGATGTCTTGAGTAGAATTGGCGAGGTGAACTCTTTGAGCTTCACCGAGATCAAAGTTGACCTTTATGATTCTCTCAGGGCTATTGAGACTAACAATCATTTTGGTCGGTATTGGTAGCAGGTCGAGGCAGGGAGCTCCATAGATTTAGACCGAAACTTAGGAGTCATGCCATTTGTGAGTGTGGCAACAGGTGGTTAGTCCCTTATCCGGAATGGATTGCTGATCCGGCATGAGAAGGTTTGTGTACTGGATACCGTATGCAGAGATAGTTGCCCGTACGGTTACCTCAGGCAAAGTGATGGGAATATCCAATCAGGTTAATGAATCACCAACCTGCTAGTTGGTATTATGATGGACAAGCAGGGGCCTTCTGAACTGCTTGCTGAATTCATGGGCAGACAAGAGACAACCCGGCGAACTGAAACATCTTAGTAGCCAGAGGAAGAAAAAGCAACCCGCCAGTTAGGGAGTCCGTCCGAGCGATGGCTTTCAACCTCTGCATCCCAGAACTGCCGAATATTGAGGAGTATTGGTAATGGGCGTAGTAATTCTTGTATTCGTAAGAATATTGTTATGGAGCGTTAGTAGGGAGCTGTGAGATGGATACGGTGCTTTACTCTCCGACGCTTCTCCAGCTCTCGCGGAAATCGTGGGGGAGTATTCGAAACCGGGACTCCCTGTATTTATATGATTTACCTGATTGGATCTAATGCTTATAGAGAATTATTCACAACTTGAAATGAGTCTAAAATAAGGTATTCTGTGCGATCTTGACAATGGGATCTATTAATATACCCGTCTCGTTGTTGTTGAAAATAGAATATTTCTCTCGGGGGCTACAATCAAGCCAAAATTGGACTTATCTGCTATGAATGTCGTGACTCTCCTAAAACGGGTTATCCAAGGGTATAACGGACCTATGATTTAGTAAAATAGATGTTTTATTGGCCTAAGATGAAGGTGTATAAAGTGTCGTCAATGTCGAGTGAATAAGGCTGAATGCCTTAGGACTGGAGGTATGTTAAATTCTCTAGAGATCCCACGAGGTAAATAGGAGAGTATTTCCATGGACTTTAGTGTAGGTTTGCCATGGACCAGCACAGGGCATGATGCTGTCTGGGTGGTGGTAGACAGATTGACAAAGATAGCTTGATTTTTACGTGCAAAAGTGACATTGAAAGAGGCAATTGAATTGGTGCTATAGTTTGTTGAGCAACTTTTCAAGTTGTATGGATTGCTTTTTGAAATAGTTAGTGATAAGGACTCAGTTTTTTTGGACATTTTTGGCAGCTAGTTTTCTAGAGATTGGAGACTATGCTGAGTATGAGTTCTTTTGATCATCCTCAGTCAGATGGGCAAACAGAGGGTGAATCGGGTTTTGGATATGCTTCGTGCATACGTCTCCAAGAGACTAAAGGATTGGGAGAAATACATCCCAATGGTTGAGTTTTCCTCTAACACTACTAAGCATGCGGCTACTGATTGCAGTCCGTTCATGGTGATGTATGGATACCAACCTAGATCTCCCAGTATAATAGTACCAATCTAGATCTCCCAGTATAATAGTTGGACTTAAGGGTATTCAGATTGATGCGGCTAGATATTTCTTATCAAACTAGACTATTTGTTCTAGGAGTAATATCCTTGACAACCAAATCTAGTCCTCCAAGAGACTGGGGCTGTCAGTTGGCTGTCCTGCACAGCCATTTGGGGACAGCCCTTGCTTTGTGTATGGCTGTCCTTAAATCTCCAACTACATCCTCAAACGTTGTAGGATCAACTGGCTGAATTTCAACATGCATATTGAGCTGATTATCATGCTGTAATGGCTGATTTACAGCCCTTTCCCAAGGCTCAAGATCCTCATATGGCTGTCGTGAAACAAGCATGAGAGAATGGTTAAAGGCAGCAAGCGGAAGCAGGCAAGAGACTTGGAGCAGCCAACAATGATCCAACACTTGAGCAAAATGATGAATGAATTAAATGGCAAAAAGCCTGTTCTTATATACAACACAAATAGCCAAGTCGGCCAGTAGAAGAAACCCACGACTAGTGAAAATACCTACGATTGGGAAAAGTGCCTAAAAATGTGGGAAAAAATACCACGACTAAGTAAAATACATAAGATAAATATGCTGCATAAATGGACCTATCGTCCAATGCGATGGTGTGACAATGCTTGTAGGAGACAGTGACGAAAATTTCTCCCCAAATAGATGTGGAGCTTGGAGACCTTGAGGGTTACGACCATTAGAAAGATCCCCACACGACGGTCGTAGCTTGCTAAGGTAATCTATTGTGAATGTGTTTCTAGGAGGCTGAAACACAATAACATTAAGTTGGTTTGATTGTAGGCTTCCCTTTTTGATTAGCTCCTTCTTCCTTTGCTTTTTGTAAGAGAGAGCATCATCTCTTCTTAACTCCATCTAGGCATTGAAAGCTATCCCTTAATCCCTTTAGCAAGGAGTGACAATGGAGTGAGGACGTGTGAAACAAGCTAGCACAAGTATACGAGGAGTGAGTTCTTCAAAAGAGAACTCTCTCAAGATGGGACGAGCATAGATCTTGAGTGGATATAGAAGGTTTTAGCTCCTCAGCCTGTGAGGCAACTTTGGGCGTTTTTGGGATTCACCATCTTTCTTAAGAAGTTGGTTAGGGATTATTCATAGTTAACTGACCTTTCATAGACCTCCTTCCAAGAAGAGGACATAAGTCCAACAGCCGGATTTCTTGGAAATGAGAAGCTTGATGAGGCTTTTGAAGCTCTCAAGCTTAAGGTGAAGGAAGTACCAGTATTCACTTTGCCAGATCCTAGTAGACCATGTATTCGAGATAGATGCTAGTGATTTCGCGATAGGCATGACATTGTTCCAAAGTGGCTGATCTGTGTAACAAGAAGCTTGACAATACCTAGGTCAGATAGCACAGTCAGGAGAAAGAGTTATATGCAGTTTATACACGCTTTGAAAACTTGGCGACATTATCTTTATGGAATCAAGTTTGTTGTGCTGACTGACCATGAGTCGATTAATTATATATGTGATAGATCTGAGTTGTTAGGGAGGAAGGCACGGTGGACTGAGTTCATGCAAGACATTGATATGGAAATAAAGTATTGGAAGGGAAGTGTGAATTGAGTGGCGGATGTCTTGAGTAGAATTGGCGAGGTGAACTCTTTGAGCTTCACCGAGATCAAAGTTGACCTTTATGATTCTCTTAGGGCTATTGAGACTAACAATCATTTTGGTCGGTATTGGTAGCAGGTCGAGGCAGGGAGCTCCATAGATTTAGACCGAAACTTAGGAGTCATGTCATTTGTGAGTGTGGCAACAGGTGGTTAGTCCCTTATCCGGAATGGATTGCTGATCCGGCATGAGAAGGTTTGTGTACTGGATACCGTATGCAGAGATAGTTGCCCGTACGGTTACCTCAGGCAAAGTGATGGGAATATCCAATCAGGGTAATGATTCACCAACCTGCTAGTTGGTATTATGATGGACAAGCAGGGGCCTTCTGAACTGCTTGCTGAATTCATGGGCAGACAAGAGACAACCCGGCGAACTGAAACATCTTAGTAGCCAGAGGAAGAAAAAGCAACCCGCCAGTTAGGGAGTCCATCCGAGCGATGGCTTTCAACCTCTGCATCCCAGAACTGCCGAATATTGAGGAGTATTGGTAATGGGCGTAGTAATTCTTGTATTCGTAAGAATATTGTTATTGAGCGTTAGTAGGGAGCTGTGAGATGGATACGGTGCTTTACTCTCCGACGCTTCTCCAGCTCTCGCGGAAATCGTGGGGGAGTATTCGAAACCGGGACTCCCTGTATTTATATGATTTACCTGATTGGATCTAATGCTTATAGAGAATTATTCACAACTTGAAATGAGTCTAAAATAAGGTATTCTGTGCGATCTTGACAATGGGATCTATTAATATACCCGTCTTGTTGTTGTTGAAAATAGAATATTTCTCTCGGGGGCTACAATCAAGCCAAAATTGGACTTATCTGCTATGAATGTCGTGACTCTCCTAAAACGGGTTATCCAAGGGTATAACGGACCTATGATTTAGTAAAATAGATGTTTTATTGGCCTAAGATGAAGGTGTATAAAGTGTCGTCAATGTCGAGTGAATAAGGCTGAATGCCTTAGGACTGGAGGTATGTTAAATTCTCTAGAGATCCCACGAGGTAAATAGGAGAGTATTTCCATGGACTTTAGTGTAGGTTTGCCATGGACCAGCACAGGGCATGATGCTGTCTGGGTGGTGGTAGACAGATTGACAAAGATAGCTTGATTATTACGTGCAAAAGTGACATTGAAAGAGGCAATTGAATTGGTGCTATAGTTTGTTGAGCAACTTTTCAAGTTGTATGGATTGCTTTTTGAAATAGTTAGTGATAAGGACTCAGTTTTTTTGGACATTTTTGGCAGCTAGTTTTCTAGAGATTGGAGACTATGCTGAGTATGAGTTCTTTTGATCATCCTCAGTCAGATGGGCAAACAGAGGGTGAATCGGGTTTTGAAGGATATGCTTCGTGCATACGTCTCCAAGAGACTAAAGGATTGGGAGAAATACATCCCAATGGTCGAGTTTTCCTGTAACACTACTAAGCATGCGGCTACTGGTTGCAGTCCGTTCATGGTGATGTATGGATACCAACCTAGATCTCCCAGTATAATAGTACCAACCTAGATCTCCCAGTATAATAGTTGGACTTAAGGGTATTCAGATTGATGCGGCTAGATATTTCTTATCAAACTTGTAGGAAGTACTAGTCACTACACGAGAGGCTATCGAGAGTGCATAAGATCGTGCATGGTTTTATGCTAATAGACAATGTTCACACCGAGGGAGTTTACCCAGGGAATGCTAATGTATTTGAGAGTGCCCAAGAGTTTAGAGACATTACGGACGGGGAAGGTTGGGAAGTTATCCCTTGGAACCTGTGGACCTTATAGGATCTTGAAAAAGATTGGCGAGGTTGCTTATAGACTAGAGTTGCCTCCAAATGTGAAAGTTAATCTAGTCTTTCATGTTAGTTGACTGAAAGAGATGCTAGGAGCTGAGGATAACCGTGCTACCCTTCAAGAACTTGTCGAGGTTGAGGACTTGTTCTATGTTCCACATGAACCCGAAAGGGAAAAATATTTTAGGGTATGGCAACTTAGGAACAAGTTGAGCCTTGAATATAAGATTAAGTGGAGGACTCAACTTGGGAGTTGGCAACAAGTTTGAGTAAGTGCTTCCCTAATTTCATTTAAGAGTAAATGTTTGAAGAAAGAAAGAAAGTTATATTAAACGTTTTCTAAAGACCCAATGGGTATATGAGACCAAAGTGATACAATGCTATCCATGGTATGTCTCATCATGGAAAAGGAAAACAAAACAAGTACAATTAGCATAGCTCTCTGAAAGTAGAGGCTGATACAATGATCATCATGTGGGAGTACTTGGATACTAATCTGTGGATTAGGGACCTAATCCAATGAGGTTATGGGCCCCTGGGATTAAGGATTAGTAGGCAGATACTTGGCTAGGGTTCTTGGATTGATAAAACAAGCTAAATGGCCTTTTATAGCAACCTAGCTATCGATGGCTTATTTCACTATATAAGTGGGAGCTTGGGTTATTATGAGACATAGTTGTGCGGATCCACCACTAAAGTTCTGGCTTGGAGAGTAGACATGCTCATGCCATGCACATGGCAAGTATGTAGGTTGGCGTGTCGAGGCCTATGGGCAAGCTTCGGTGGTATGGGATGCCGGAGTTAGACACGGGCCTATGGGATTGTGCACGAAGCCCTAGCCTTGGCTCAGGGTAGATTGATGGATGCTGATCGTGGTTGGGAGCATAGTCACCAGAAATGTTTCGGGGTTTTTGACGTTTCGAGGCAAAACGTTTTGGCCTTCGGCTAAGAAATGCCAAGGTTTCGGATTTTTTTAAATATAATTTTGCATTGCTGTAAGTTCCGAAAATTAGGAACTTTTAACCTTGAGAAACTTTTTTTTTTTGTGAAACCAAAAAAATCAGGAGTTTCTGAAACGTTTCTTGCGTTTCGGGGTTTCTCACTCCAGAAATGCGTTTTCATGTGACTATGGTTGGGAGGTGAGCTAGCTTGCTACCTCATGATTTGGTTTAGGACTAAGGTTTGGTTTTTAGCTATGTTTAGGGCAGGTTTTGGGAAGGACTTCATAGAAGTGGTGAAGGACTATTTGTTCTAGGAGTAATATCCTTGACAACCAAATCTAGTCCTCCAAGAGACTGGGGCTGTCAGTTGGCTGTCCTGCACAGCCATTTGGGGACAGCCCTTGCTTTGTGTATGGCTGTCCTTAAATCTCCAACTACATCCTCAAACGTTGTAGGATCAACTGGCTGAATTTCAACATGCATATTGAGCTGATTATCATGCTGTAATGGCTGATTTACAGCCCTTTCCCAAGGCTCAAGATCCTCATATGGCTGTCGTGAAACAAGCATGAGAGAATGGTTAAAGGCAGCAAGCGGAAGCAGGCAAGAGACTTGGAGCAGCCAACAATGATCCAACACTTGAGCAAAATGATGAATGAATTAAATGGCAAAAAGCCTGTTCTTATATACAACACAAATAGCCAAGTCGGCCAGTAGAAGAAACCCACGACTAGTGAAAATACCTACGATTGGGAAAAGTGCCTAAAAATGTGGGAAAAAATACCACGACTAAGTAAAATACATAAGATAAATATGCTGCAGAAATGGACCTATAGTCCAATGCGATGGTGTGACAATGCTTGTAGGAGACAGTGACGAAAATTTCTCCCCAAATAGATGTGGAGCTTGGAGACCTTGAGGGTTACGACCATTAGAAAGATCCCCACACGACGGTTGTAGCTTGCTAAGGTAATCTATTGTGAATGTGTTTCTAGGAGGCTGAAACACAATAACATTAAGTTGGTTTGATTGTAGGCTTCCCTTTTTGATTAGCTCCTTCTTCCTTTGCTTTTTGTAAGAGAGAGCATCATCTCTTCTTAACTCCATCTAGGCATTGAAAGCTATCCCTTAACCCCTTTAGCAAGGAGTGACAATGGAGTGAGGACGTGTCAAACAAGCTAGCACAAGCATCATCTCTTCTTATCTTTTTCTAGGCATTGAAAGCTATCCCTTCATCCCTTTAGCAAGGAGCATTCTGGTGTGACAATAGAGGGAGGACGTGACAAATAAGCTAGCACACCTACATGAGAAGTTGCAATTACATACATACATACATACATACATACATACATACATACATACATATATATATATATATATATATATATATATATATATATATATTCATGAAAGTGTAAGTGTTTGTGTACATATATATGTATGTATATATGTTCATGACAAGAGCTTACCCTAGTCTTGTGAAAGCATGTGTCATTGGGTTTTGCCTTAGATGCTGGAGATGAACACAGTCCAACACCTCCTCTCAGCTCTAGCACGGTGGACCGACATCCATACGGGTCGGGAGCTGATTAATAGAATCTTGAGGAAGAGGTTTCAGCTAGGTTGTCCTGAGAGGGACAATACTCCAGAGAAATGATGCCGTCAACGACCAGCTCATGAACAAAGTGAAAATGGACCTTAATATGTTTGATCCTACCATGAAAAGATGAAGATCGAGCCAACGCCAAGGCACTCTAGTGTGTTTAATCCTACCATGAAAAGATGAAGTTCGAGCCAATGCCAAGGCACTCTAGTTGTCTTTAAGCATGCGAGAAGAGGAGTCCGAAAGAACATCAAGATTACTTAGCATCAGCATCAACCATAACAGCTCACATCAAGTATCCAAATAGACCTGATTCTCAGCCTCAGTAGAAGAAATGTATCTTGCTTCTTGGATTGCCAAGAAATGAGGCTGGAACCTGAAGTGAAGCAATAAACCAAAAGTGGACTGCGTGGTATCTTGGTCACTTACCCAATTAGCATGAGAGTTATCCAACAAGTTCAGTGTCTCCTTTGAAAGAGAGACCATATTCGAAGGTACTAGATAAGTATCGAAGAACCCTAAGAGCGGCATACCAGTGGGAATGTCGAGGAGTGGAAGAGAATTGTCTGAGAGCACTAACACTGTAAGAAATGTCACGCCTAGTATAAGTCAAGTGAATAAGAGAACCCACAAGCCTCCGGCACTGCGTACTGTCCTCAAAGATGGGAGTAGAATCTTCTTAGCTTGGAGTTAGGATCCATCAGACAGGAAAGAGGATGGTAGTCTGTCATCCCAAATGTCTCTAAGAGTTGTTGTAGATATCTGTACTGGCTAAGGAAAATTCCATCAAGATTCTGATAGACCTCCATACCAAGAAAGTAGTGGAGAAGTCCTAAATTAGTCATCTCAAAAGTGAGCTAAATTTGACTGGAGCTGTTCAATCTTGGCAAGATTGTAGGAAATATAAAAGCAAGTGCAAAACTAGAAATAAAACAAGAGCAAATGAAATACAAAGAGTTACCTTGAGATGAGTGTAGACAAGACACAAGATTGATACTTTCATTGATGTGACACCTACAATATATAGGTGAGAAGTACAAGATTGAGTAGACTGACTTATGGGATAAATGTAGAGGTGCCACATGGCACTAGACTCAAGACACAAAGACTTAAGTGAAACTAGACTAGAAATAGTACACCTAGTGTGCACTTATTTCCAACACCCTCCTTAAGTGGACACTAGGAGGAAGACAAAAAAAACAAGACTAGAAGATAGACATAAAGACTGATAGACTGAGAGACAAGACATGAGAGACAAGAAGATCCTGAGACACCCCTCCTCAAGTGATATCCTCATATGGGTCCACAAGGGTAGGGACAAGATGGATCTAAAACAAGACACAGTCAGATTGATAGACAGATAGACAGACAACAGATAGATAGACAGACAAGACTAGACAGACAACAGATAGATAGACAGACAACAGATAGATAGACAGATGACTGACTGTAGACAAGCAGATGGACCTTGAAGACAACCCCTCCTCAAGGGCAATCGCTGCCTCTTGGGTAGGGACAAGAGAGAGGTCAAAAAGCATAATGAGTAAGACACTAGAACCCCTTGACCTACATCATCGGTGGTCAAAGTGGTAGACAAGAAAGGTGAAGTAATCAGAAAGCCCATTCCTCATCATGTGAGGAATGAACAGCAAGATCTGCTGTTGTAGATGCTGCAGCAACATGTGCTGAGGCAGATGCAGGGGCTGATGTAGAGGTTTTAGAGTAGCAGTCCTTTTCCCGGTGATTATCACGGCCACAAATGGTGCATGGATGAGCCTTGAAGCAGTCCTTCTCCAAATGATTAGTTTTTCCACAATGGGTGCAAGGCTTTCTTACCTTAGATCCTCCTTTCTTTGCTAAAAATGCAATGTCAGTTACCTTTTGTTGTTTTGTTCTTTCCTCCTCTTGGAGAGCATTGATGATACCTTCAAGAGTAGGATTATTGTGATACTTGAAGGTAGTGACAAGAGTAGCATAGGTATCAGGTAAGCTTTTGAGAAGCACAGCAATAGCAATATCTTCGGAGATGGGGGACTTCACTGAAGCAAGCTGAACCATAAGACTGCGAAAATAATTGACATGAGAGGCTATAGTAGCTCCCTCCTGCATATATAGATCAAAGAATGAGATCATAAGTGCAATCTTAGAATTTTTAGAGCGGGGTCCAAAGAGGGTATCCAAAGTGATCCATGCTCGAGAAGCAGACTGTATGTCGGAGATGTGATGAATGTAATCATCTCCAAGACCGAGCAGGATGATAGCATAGGCTTTGTCATTCTTAGCAGTGGGAGCATAAGTGATAACTTGCTCAATGTCGGAATCTTCGGGAGCAGCATGGTGAACAATGTCCCAGAGACCTTCTTTCATAAGATGGCACTTGATTTTGATTTGCCAAGTATGAAAGTTGGAGCCATTGAATTTGTCGATAGACATGAGAGAATGAGTAGAAGAGGCCATGTGGGAAGGTCTTACCTCTTGCTAAAATGCAAGGGCAGTGTCTATTCCCTTACAAGATTGCAGAAATGAATGAAAGAAGAGATCCAAACTGTTTTTAGAAGCCGGCTCTCTCACCACTTGTCAAGGCCATAGCATTTGACAGCCTATCGAAGCATGAGGAACTAGCAGTTTGTAGATAAAAAAGGACTAATCAGCAAACTGATGGAGACAATGCACAATTACCTTGTAGACTCTTCAAGAGGAAGCAATGGCAGAACTGAATGCAGCAAAAAAATAGCTCGTTTAGGAGGATAGTCGATCTGCAGCTTCCTTGAGATGATACACACCCTTGAGTTGATGAAGAAGGCAGCCAAAGATGGGCTGCAACAGTATGGCGGGCAGCAGCAGCTCCAAGTGAGAGAGCAGTAGCAGCTTCACGAAAGCAACAGAAGTATGCAGCAGCTACTGAAATCAGGCCGGCGCAGGGTGGACAGTAGATTCAGGTCAGCGCAGCCTTGAGATAAATGGAGCCGGCGCAGGGTGGACAGCAGATTCAGGTTGGCGCAGCTATGAGATGAGTGGAACCGGCTGGTCCTACAGGCTGAGCGCAGCTAGGGAGAAGCTATGGCAGGCAACCTAGCTCTGATACCATGTAGGAAATATAAAAGCAAGTGCAAAACTAGAAATAAAACAAGAGCAAATGAAATACAAAGAGTTACCTTGAGATGAGTGTAGACAAGACACAAGATTGATACTTTCATTGATGTGACACCTACAATATATAGGTGAGAAGTACAAGATTGAGTAGACTGACTTATGGGATAAATGTAGAGGTGCCACATGGCACTAGACTCAAGACACAAAGACTTAAGTGAAACTAGACTAGAAATAGTACACCTAGTGTGCACTTATTTCCAACAAAGATGAGAGCCAGTGATCAACAAAACATCAACATATAAGACAATCAAATGATCCAAGCATCCCGAGCAAAGACATAGAGATTGTTATCTACAAAGCACCTTTGGAAGCCAAGGGAAAGAAAGAGTGCATCAATCTTATCATACCATGCCTTGGATGCTTGTTTCAAACCATAAAGGGCTTTGTGCAATTTGTACACCTTACCCTCGTGTCCAAGAACCTGAAAACCTGGAGGCTATTCAACATAGACCTCATGCAAGTCGCCATTGAGAACTGCGGACTTGACATACATCTAAGTGAGGATGAGCAGACAGCGCAAGAACTGTGCAAATAGTGGTGTATTTGGTTGCAGGGGCAAAACTTTCCTCATAGTCAATATCCTCAATTTGAGAATACCCCTTTGCAACCAATTTGTCTTTGTGTTTGTCTAGAGAACCATGGGCATGAAACTTGGTTTTAAAGACCCACTTGACCGCAATGACTTGCCTATGCAAAGGCCGGTCTACAAGTGCCCATGTACCATTCCTTTCAATGGAATCAATCTCAACCTCCATGGTTGCCCACCACTCAGGAAGAGCAAGAGCCCCTTTAGCTGTAGTAGGCTCATATGACTACACCATTTTACTCATCAAGGTGAGGTTACAGGAGTGACGAAACTGATGTAAGCTTTGTGTTCGTGTCAAAGGTGTTGCTGAGGAGTAGCAAGCTAATGAAGATCAACATCTAAGAGACGAGAGTCACAAATAGTGGCTTCCTGCCATCGGGGAAGCCTGGGGGCAATCCTCCATCGCACAGATGCCTTGTGGGTAAAAGATTTATTGGTTTTGGTTGTCTCCATACAAGAGTGAGCCCATGCTGAGAAGATGAGGGTGGAGAAACTTAGGGTGGAGAAGCTGAGGGGGGTGGGGGTGCTGGGGAAGAAGAGGAAGAAGTAGGAGGATGAGGAACCTCTATGGTAAGCTCGGGGTGAGACTGGGAATCATCAGACAAGGGTTCAACAAAGTGAGCATCGTGGGAAATCACTAAGGACATCGAGCTATAACCAAGGAATTTGCACTTCTTGGATTTGGGATCACAACCGAAAACCTTGAGATGTGAAACTAAAGGTTTCTGTCGTGTAAAAGCCTCCTCGGATATCATATTAGCAACCACCTTTGTGGGAGAACAATTGATGATGTAGACAACATCGGTCACAGCTTCTCCCCAGAAAGAGGGAGGAAGATCGGAAGAAGAAAGCATGGTACGGGCCATCTCTTGAACAATCCTGTTTTTTCGTTCAACCACACCATGCTATGTGTGGAGAATTGACGGCTAATACCTTTATGTGAACAAAAGTTGTGGAAGGCTTTGGAGATGAATCCTCCTCCATTGTCCAAACAAACTTGTCGAACCTTTTGTGTGGTCGCATTCTTGACCAGAGCCACCCACTCTTGAAAGCGTTCTGCCAAGAGATACACCCAAGCTTTATGTGAGAAATCATCAATAATAAGCATGAAGTACCTGGCACCACCCTAGGTTACTAGTAGTCCACATGGGACCACACAAGTACATATGGATAAGCTCAAGAATGTGAGAAGGCTGATGAGTAGCCTTTTGAGGGAAAGGCTCTCTGTATTGCTTGCCATGTAAACAAGCCACACAAGTGGAGTGGGAGGGTTTCAACTTCAGAAGACCTTCGACCATCTGGTGAGAAGATTGTTGTTGAAGAGAAGCATAGCTCAAGTGCCCCTAGCGAGCATGCCACAACATTGTATCCTCTTGAGCTACCATAGTACCAAGGCATAATAGCTTTGAAGAAGTTGTAGAAAATGAGATTGTGACTCATTCAAAGAGCCACCAAAGTCCTTCAACTTGTAAAGACCACCTTCCTGTACACCCATGGCAAGAATCTACAAGGTGCTGGTGGCAGTGACCTCAAGATCTGAATTGTCAGAGTACACGCCGTAGCCTTTCTTTGCAATCCGAAACAGTGAGAGTAGATTGCTAGAGAGCTTGAGAACATAAAGCACATCTCAGATGGTAGAAAGCTGACTAGGAGAAGAGTTAAGCCACATGTTACCCACACTAGGGGCCTCAAGATTGGAAGTATCACCAAACATCATGCAAATTGGACTTGCCACGAGTCATGTGAGTAGCGCACCCACAGCCAACCACCCAATCCATAAGATGTGAGGCGATAGGAACATGTGAGTCCGTGGGAAGCTTCTCAATGCCGATGAAGACAGTCTCCTTGGTGGAAGAGGAAGTTTGGGACTGGTTAGTTGACAGAGAGGTTTGCTTGGTGGGCTTCTTTGAAGAACCACCTTCTCTCATCTTCTTGTGACAGTCAGGTTGAATGTGACCTTTGTGACCACAATAATGGCAAGTAAGATCCTTATGAGCAGGATTGTTAGCAGGTTTAGAGTCAACTTTGTTGCTGGTGGAACCCTTAGACTACCATTTGCCTTTGCCCTTGACCTGAAGAAGGGTCTCGAAGCACCCTGGCTTGTTTTCTTCCTCGTAGCTCTATCTTGAAGCATGCCAACAACAGTATGCAAATCAGGAGAAGAGGGAAGAAGTGAAATAGTATCAGAGAAAGATGAGCAAGTTTCGGGGAATTTAGCGAGGATCCAATGAACAAAGTCTTCATCAGTGGCCTTGCTCCCCAAAGAGACCAATTGCTTTTGGATGGTAACAAACTGAATCCATGATGCTGGTGGCAGAATTGGAGATCTTCAGGCTGGCAACCTGATTCTCCAAGGTCAACTTCTGAGTAGAGTTCTCTCTATGATACCTCCTTTGAATGGCATCCCACAATTCTTACGCGGTCGGTTGGGAAGTTCGGGAATAGATGAAGAGATGACAATCAATGTAGAAGCCATGGGATCCTTCTTTTGAATTTATAGCGGAAAGGTTGTAAGTAAGTACTCGGGGGCTGCCCACTCCTCCGTAGATGCTAGGTGAGGTGAAAGAAGATGTAGAATTGTACTCCTTTTGGAGATCAAGGCACACAGGTGAAGCCGGGAGCCGACCCGATGCACAATGAAGGGAGAGAGAGGCTAATCGATTAAGTGCACGGTGCTACCTCTAGTCTGGGCTAGTGATAGAATACAAAAGATTAGGGATGCTACAAAAAATGTGCAGTAAACTGTAGGGAGAAAGGGTTGGAAAAAAAAAAAGAAAACGTTGGCTGGTGTAACTTGGCTGGTGTAACTTGGTAGAGAACTTGGTGTAACTTGGTAGAACACTTAAATACACTAAGATTTGATGGACACATGCTCAATACAAGAAGTAATTTGTTGAATTGACAAGAGACACACAATGAGCCGGAACGGCCGGGCTCTTCCTCAAATAAAGTATATTGATCTTGGGAGAATCAAGTACATAGTGTCATGGGTATTTTTGACCAGATTTCCATACCAATGCATATGAATACAATATTGCAAACAAGTGGTTGTCGGTGTAGACTTGCAACTCACACTACCCTCTCAAGTGTCCATGTTCCCTACCATGTGCTCTCTATTGTTCCACCAACACATGGTAGCAACAATCTGCAAGAGAGTACGTAGGACAAGAGAACACTACACAGGGTATGTGATCTTGTAATCCGGTTTCTCCTTCCTTTTACTTGCTTCCATATTTAAGCATAAAAGCTTACCAATTGCAAGTAGAGTCGATGACAGCGAAAGTCATCGCGATGGAAGTGCTTGGAGTGTTGAAATCTTCTATTTGTCGCAATTCTTTGCGACAAAAGTCTTCAAGAGGATGAAGGGAACCCTGGGAAAGCTTCCCCTATCGTTCAACTTGAGAAAGGAGGCTGAAATCAGGGTTTTTAGCAAAAAGACCAGAAATTACAGCAAGAAAGGGAGCTGTTTTGCTGAATTTCAGTCATTGGGAGTGTGTAGGAGAGTGATTAGAGCCCGGAAACACTCTTGGAAGCTTGGGAAACACCTTAGCAAGCTTGGATATGGAGTTGGGAAGGAGAAAGTGCTGAAAATATAGCCCAAAAGCTACACACTCACTTATAAATTAGTGTTAACTCCTAAGGCTAGGTTTATGAAGGAGGCGCCTTCTTCTAGAGAGAGAGGGAAGAGTGAGGTGGTGAGTTGTCCACTCTAGGTGGCAGGCAGGTGCTTTGTGGAACAAGCTACAAAGAACACATGGTTGGTTACTCCCTTCGTACAAAAGGAGATAAGGTCTGGGCAGTGGACATTGGGTTTTGTCCACCTCGGGACATGAGTGTGTGTGAACATCGGGTTGGTCATAATTTATAAGTGAGTTTTGGTCGCCCAAAACTTAATGAAGTCTGTACACACTCACTTATAAATTAGTGTTAACTCCTAAGGCTAGGTTTATGACCAATACTTACCACTTGTCACATGCCACATAACCATGTCAGCAGACAGTTTCACATGCACGGTTCACGCGCGGGCGTCCCCTTACCCGGAACTACACATTGGTCAAGCAAGCATGAAAATAGCATGCAATTTCAATTGCAAGCAAGCACATAAAGATGCTATGCAATGCAGCATTGGTATGGACAATCCCCGTTGATGAGACTACCAAAATAGACATGCTCCAGGCAAGTACACGAGGTACCAGACCCAATGGAACACCAATCCACCAGGCATTTCCGGGCATGTACACATGCACAAGTCCCAACGGAAAGCCAAGTCCACAGTATCACATGAGTGGCATCAATCCTCAGCATATACAACTGCCATGGACACCAGTCCAATGTACATACAAGATGAGAAAGCACTCGTGGACCAATTGTGTAACACGTGGAAGCTCTGGGGGTCTTCTTTCAGCCCTAAACACCGTTGAGAACATGCTGATGCAAAAACGCAAACAGAGGGGAGAGTAGAGAGAGGGAGATATGCTGGAAATTCAGTATATTCTTACAAAAGGTGAAACATCACCAAAACTGTCTTACTGTAAGGACCCTAAGGACCCATTCCATAAAGGAATGAATGAATACAATGAGGAGCATAAATGCTGTCCGACTGGGCTTCTTCATTTGTCATGATGCGCCTGCAGCCCGCCTTGTCCTCTGGTTCAGCCGACCACCCTGTAAGTAGTTGACAGCAGTCTTGTACAGCCGACAGTCCTTGTCTCATCCAACTGTCCTTCCTTTCATCTAATGCAGCTGACAAGACATCCTTCAATGCCTTCCATGCCTTGCTTCAAGTCCACACTGTACCTTGTGCTCCAAATCCTAGCTTTAATGGTCTTTTTCTTGGCTGCCCGTTATGGATTAGCTCTGAGAATGTCCATGGCATTTCATGCACATGACATCCCCCTCTGCTAAACTTAATGACGGGATTCCAACTTTTTTCTTGGATGACTATCATCATCCCATTCTGTTCCGGGGGTCCCTCTGTCATCCATCCATCTCTGGCAACCCTTTTCTCTGAAAGCCCGGCCTAGTCTCCAAAACCACTTTGACTTTGAATAAGATCTATGCATCTGTTCCCTCCAGTCCCCAATCCATTCCTGCCCTGACTCTGAACACCGTCTTGGTCTTCATTCCTGAGAAATGAGTCTGGCACTCTCACAACACCCCTTGGAGGATACTCCTCCCTTGGGACCGTTGCCCGAGAACCTATCTGGCTCACAGGACTGGCATCCCCTCTGGCTTTGTGGAATACCACCAACCAACCTCCCAGGAGCTCTTCCCGATTGTGTGTTCCTTGCCTTGGGTTTCGTATCCGTGTACTTTCCTGTACCTTGGACCTGTACACCATCATATGGGACTAAATCAGTGTTTAGGTTTGCTGAGCCTGATGCTCTGATACCAATGTAACACGCAGAAGCTCTTGGGGTCTTCTTTTAGCCCTAAACACCACTGAGAACATGCTGATGCAAAAACGTAGACAGAGGGGAGAGTAGAGAGAGGGAGATATAATGGAAATTCAGTATATTCTTATGGTACAAAAAGGTACCTAACTCTGCAGCCCTAGGCTGCCTTCTTACAAAAGGTGAAACATCACCAAAACTGTCCTACTCTAAGGACCCTAAGGACCCATTCCATAAATGAATGAATGAATACAATGAGGAGCACCCTTGCCTAATTTATAGGCTTTCTAGAATACTTGGCATACTGGCCGACTGTTGGTCGGCCAGTCTACAATACATTAAATGCTTTTAAATGCTGTGCGACTGGGCTTCTTCATTTGTCATGATGCGCCTGCAGCCCGCCTTGTCCTCTGGTTCAGCCGACCACCCTGTAAGCAGTTGACAGCAGCCTTGTACAGCCGACGGTCCTTGTCTCAGCCGACTGTCCTTCCTTTCATCTAACCCAGCTGACAGGACATCCTTCAATGTCTTCCATGCCCTGCTCCAAGTCCACACTACACTTTGTGCTCCAAATCCTAGCTTTAATGGTCTTTTTCTTGGCTGCCCCTTCTGGACTAGCTCTGAGAATGTCCATGGCATTTCATGCACATGACAAATCGGGTGGCCAAATGGTGACAGCTGGTGCTACCACTAGTCTGGGCTAGGGACAGAATACGAAAATTAGGGATGTATGGCTGTAAGTACAAACAATATGAATGACATGTACGACAACTGTACGGATGCCACATAGGGATGTACGGGCATGCATGAACATCGTGTACAGACAGGTATGGGCATCGCGAGTCTACGGACTGTACGACGGCGGAGAATGTACGAACATGTACATGCATCACGCGTGTATGGACTATATGAACGCTCAAGGTAGAATCAACCTAGAGGTTTGATACCAAATGTTGGAAGCTGCAAGTTAGGGTTAGCAGCAGCAAGACAGTCATAGTAGAGCTCAAACAAAGTGAGAGAGTGAGAGGCACACAATTCGATGATGATTACTAAGTAGAATGATAGTGTACAAAAAAACCTCCTAAAGAGGGAAAAAGTGCCCCGGCTAGTCCAAGAGTGTTCACACACCACCACTCATGACATAGGTGTCTACAAGGAGGCGGCAGGAGGGTGCTCAAAGAGTAGAAGGCAGATGGAGGAAGGCGGCAAGGGCTTGAAGGAGGAATGAGGCAGGGCACGAAGAGGGAGGCTGAGAGGAGGCCGGGGTGCGAAGGAAGACCAGGGAGGCAAGAACGCGGCGGGTTGATAAGAGGCGGGAACTGAGGGAGAGTAGAGGATTGAGAAGATGTGAGGGCGGCACTGATAGGCGGGGCGGTGGTGGACAGAAAAAGCAACGGGTACAAAGGGAGATGGCGGCACAAGGAAGGGGAGGGGGTGGGGATGAGATGGGGTATAGAAGGATGATGACAAGGGCGGGAACAGAAGTGAGCGAGGAAAAAGGGGCGCGATGAGGAAGGAGGGGGGGGGGGTGGGGTGCTCGACCAGCGTGCAGAGGGGGTTCCTTGGTCCTCGATATCTTCCGTCTTCCGCCTCCACTAAGACTGGAAATTAATCAGGGTGCAAAATAAAAACCCTCCGCACATATAGAGGGACTGAACATTGAATACATGCGAAATGCATTTAAGGCTAATGGTGGATGCGCGAGAGAGGGTCTGGCGGCACACTAGAGAGGTGGTTCCCCCCGCTCTCTGGACCTTCCTATGACTCCCTTCACAGCAGAGGAGCTGGCGGAGGCCTTGTGAAACTCGCGGCGGGTGCCCGGGGGACTAGGGCCTTTGACACACTTGTTGATACCATCAATGCATAATAAAACATTTAAACATGGCCACAGCCTTAACACATATCCATCATCACTTTGCATAAAACATAAAAGCTAGACAAAACATCCACAAAGCTGAAAATGGAGCTTGCACGTGTGACACCGCATAGAGGCCGGAATGGGCCGACCCCCCCTCCCCCCCCCCTTGGAGTATTTTATTACCCAGGGAGAATAATATCATGTACAAGCTTTGAGGGCCTTACTCTCCCCACGGGAGATGGCGGATTATCCCTATACAAATGCCATAACACAGCCCAACACAAGGCTACCAAGCCGGAACATAGGCTGTAGAAAATGCCGAGCCAACAATATAATCCATATACCTCCGTGTGGGTACTGATTCTTCCCCAAAAACCACGGGTCTTCATGCAATAGAGCTGGTACAGCAAGTACAACTCTCCATTCAGCCGGTATAGCAGGTACAATGGTTGGTACAAGTAGTACAGTGGTTGGTACAACAGGTACAGTGGCTGGTACAGCCGGTATGGTGGCTGGTACAGCAGGTACAGCAAGTACAAATGCTGGTATAACAGGTATAATGACTAGTACAACAGGTACAGTGGTTGGTACAACCGGTATGGTGGCTGGTACAGCTAGTACGATGCTGGTATAGCAGGTACAGTGGTTGGTTCAGCCGATACGATGGCTGGTACAGCAGGTACAGCAAGTACAAATGCTAGTACAACAAGTACAATGGCTAGAAATCATAATAAATGATTGAATACCCTTGCCTTCAGTATTTCTTCGCGATGGAAGCCTCCAAAACAGTCCCCAACAGCCGGTATTCTTCATGGGCAGCCTTCAAGAGAGAGAGAAAGAGAGTAGCCATCATTAGGGCAGCGTGTAACGGTGGTAGAGGCTAGTGTGCAACAAGAGAGCCTCTATTAATGAAGAGAGAGGGCTCCAATTTATAGATTTGGGCCTCCCATGAGCTAAAATGGCAAGAGAAGGCTACAATGACAAGTGGAGAGCCACACAATAGCTAAAGTGACAAGTGTGAGGCCACTTGTCTCACTTTGGTCCACTTTCTTGCCACATGTCCCAATCTAAGAGATGGGTCCTTCCATAAACTTTCTCTCTAAAAATATCCCAACTGGTAGACATTCTGTCATAGGCAGTTTGCCAACTCTTGGTATCTGCTCAATTCCAGATGTAATGACGCGAACAGAATTTCCATCGGAGTCGGGCCAAAAATAGCAACTCTCCTAAATTTTAGGAGTGTGGTCCTTTGTATTCTAGGAAAATCCTCCATTCCCAAAGCTTGTACTTTCCAAATATTTAAACATCCTGGAGTCCACCAGACCCCTTTCAGACTGGGAAATGTCCAGGTTGGTCACATCCTCCCCAACTTCTTAAAAGTTGTCCGCAACTTTAAGCTTCAAGCCATATATTCAAGATATAATCATGTCCCATCGATTGGGCGAGACGAGACAGTCTCAAAAATCCAATATAACTAAAGAATCCATGTCCCAAAGAAATGGGCGAGACTAAATAGGTCTCCATAATACCAATATCAAAATCATGTCCCAAGATAAATGGGCGAGACAAAAAACAGTCCCATAAGTCCAGATATCATAATCATGTCCCAAGTAAATGGGCGAGACAAATCAGTCCCATAAGTCCAGATATCATAATCCATGTCCCAAGTAAATGGGCGAGACAAAATAAGTCTCCTGCCAACAAGACATCGGTCCACATGAGCGTTGGCATAGGCATAAGTCTCGTCATGTCCACTTTACCACTTGCACTCCGTGTTGGTACTCTGACCACACACCTTGGATGAGAGGTGGGCTCAAGTAATAAGATAAAACAATCACTCGTCGCAGGCATAGATAACCGGGTGTTCCATAAGCATTTCTGCTACACATAGTTTATAGGCATTTCGGCCACCAATAGTTTGTAGGCATTTCGGTCACCAACTCACACTACCCTCTCAAGTGCCCATGTTCCCTTCCATCTGCTCTCTATTGTTTCACCCACACATGGTAGAAACAATCTTCAAGAGAGCACGTAGGACAAGAGAACACTACACAGGGTATGTTGTGCTTGTCACTAGCCTTTGAAGTGCCCATGTTCCCTTCCATCTGCTCTCTATTGTTCCACCCACACATGGTAGAAACAATCTTTAAGAGAGCACGTAGGAGAAGAGAACACTACACAAGGTATGTGAACCATGAGTTCCATAAGTCCAATGTATCCCAAATAAAGGGAGCCATAAAGAATAATCCATCCCAATTAAAGGGAGTCATAAACATAATCCATAAACCTGAGGATGGATCCAAATCCCTAGAAAAGAAGTCCAGGAATCCATACCCCTGTATACCATAATCCTTGTATACCATAACTCTTACCACATACTCTGTGCTAACCACACACCTTGGAGTAGAGGTGGACTTTATCCATAAAAGCATCATATCCATGAGATATCCAAAGATTTCTTCTCTATAAACTCGGACAGATTCGTCCATAGAAATTGCTTGTGAAGCCCAATATCTATATAAATCTCGTCCAAGAAAGAAATCTCCATAGATATAATCCATCCCAATTAAAGGGAGCCATTAAAAGAATTCATCCCATTAAAGGGAGCCATAAACAATGTTTCCCTGAAACCATCTCAAGGCAAACAACAACATCTTTCTCCTTGCATGGCTATACAAGGGTTAGTGAACATCAAAAACACTTCATAGTAAATAACCAAAGCACCAACTTTGCAAACTCAAAGTATACTTAGCTTTTCTTTGCCAGGTTGGTCGTGAAGCCAAAAGAAATATCTCCTCACTATATCCTTAAGATATCCCGAGATATATCTCCATATAGCTTGCTGGTAAGCTTGATAATATAATCCACAATATCCATATGGAAAGAGTGCTAAACGTGTGCACATAAAGCCAACTCCACACTTCCAAGATAAAATTTTGTGAATTTATAAATCCTTAGATCAACAAGTTGTCTACTGCTCATGCTCTTGCTTCATAAGTTATGAAGTGGCTGGCCATGCTTAACAGCAATGATGGTAAGTGTGGTCCCCACTTGAGATCTTTTCTCTTCCTTATTGATAGAAGGAAGCCTCCACTTCCAAGAAAGTCTATGCTCTGATACCAATGAAACTCACGGCGGGTGCCCGGGGGACTAGGGCCTTTGACACACTTGTTGATACCATCAATGCATATTAAAACATTTAAACATGGCCACAACCTTAACACATATCCACCATCATCACTTTGCATAAAACATAAAAGCTAGACAAAACATCCACAAATGCTGAAAATGGAGCTTGCACGTGTGACACCGCATAGAGGCCCGAATGGGCCGACCCCCCCCCCTTGGAGTATTTTATTATCCAAGGAGAATAGTATCGTGTACAAGCTTTGAGGGCCTTACTCTCCCCACGGGAGATGCCGGATTATCCCTATACAAATGCCATAACACCGCCCAACACAAGGCTACCAAGCCGGAACATAGGCTGTAGAAAATGCCGAGCCAACAATATAATCCATATACCTCCGTGTGGGTACTGATTCTTCCCCAAAATTCATGCAATAGAGCTAGTACAGCAAGTACAACTCTCCATTCAGTCGGTACAGCAGGTGCAATGGTTGGTACAGCAAGTACAGTGGCTGGTACAGCAAGTACAGTGGCTGGTACAGTCGGTATGGTGGCTGGTACAGCAAGTACTAATGCTGGTACAGTAGGTACAATGATTAGTACAGCAGGTACAGTGGTTGGTACAGTCGGTACGGTGGCTAGTACAGCAGGTATAGTGGCTGGTACAGCCAGTACGATGGCTGGTACAGCAGGTACAACAAGTACAAATGCTGGTACAACAAGTACAATGGCTAGAAATCACAATAAATGATTGAATACCCTTGCCTTCAGTATTTCTTCGCGATGGAAGCCTCCAAAACAGTCCCCAACAGCCGGTATTCTTCATGGGCAGCCTTCAAGAGAGAGAGAGAAAGAGAGTAGCCATCATTAGGGCAGCGTGTAACGGTGGTAGAGGCTAGTGTGCAACAAGAGAGCCTCTATTAATGAAGAGAGAGGGCTCCAATTTATAGATTTGGGCCTCCCATGAGCTAAAATGGCAAGAGAAGGCTACAATGACAAGTGGAGAGCCACACAATAGCTGAAGTGACAAGTGTGAGGCCACTTGTCTCACTTTGGTCCACTTTCTTGCCACATGTCCCAATCTAAGAGATGGGTCCTTCCATAAACTTTATCTCTAAAAATATCCCAACTGGTAGACATTCTATCATAGGCACTTTGCCAACTCTGGGTATCTGCTCAATTCCAGATGTAATGACGCGAACAGAATTTCCATCGGAGTCGGGCCAAAAATAGCAACTCTCCTAAATTTTAGGACTGTGGTCCTTTGTATTCTAGGATAATCCCCCATTCCCAAAGCTTGTACTTTCCAAATATTTAAACATCCTGGAGTCCACTAGACCCCTTTCAGACTGGGAACCTTAGAGCAACATTTGGATCTTCACAGAGATGCGGGTCCACGATTTTAGCCCAGCTTTTGAGGACAGATATGCTGCTAGTCTACTTTGAGCTTGGGATCACCTTAGGCTGGCCCTCCAGTAGTTAGTTCCAATAGTCTTGAAGGAGCCTCTTCGGTAGCCCCTGATCTGGAACCCCTTGATCCATTTACCTAGCAGCCACACGCTAGGGGCATGACCTCGTGTATCTTGGGGAGCATTGAGCACAGGACCTGCCAGATGGACGTGAGACAGACTCAGCTTCAACATTGACTCTGCTATTCCTCAGGAGTGGCTGACCCCTATCCTTGACCCGACCCCCCGCATTGGCTGGGCATGTTTACTAGACATGATATTCTCTTGGCAGTTCATGGCACTGATGAGAGCTGTGCTTTGCTCACTTTTCCGATTGGACCCCATGGCAGATTATAAAGATCAGAGCTCCCTTTGGATGACTTCAATGGATGCATCTTACAAAGGGTGAGGGTGATCGGATTTTAGGCACACGAGTGGCACATTGACCCCCTCCTACCAAGGCGGCCAGGGAGAGACTTTTGTTGGGGTAAAGGCGTTATGCCCACCCTTATAGTGTGTACAAGCCCATAAGTTATAGTACATAGTACACTTAGTACTTTTAATGTACTAAGTGCACTATGTGTACTAGTGTAATATACATGTGTGATAGGGGAGTCACACACTCATACATGATGAGTTGACTTATCCCCACAACTCTCTCTCTCTCTCTCTCTCTTGTTCTTCTCTGTGTGTGTCTCCCACAAGTGAAACCCTAACTGTTTCTCCCCATCAACTGGTATCAGAGCCTGAACTTCCAACAGAATTTGCTGTAGAGGAGAAGAAGGTGCAGGCGTTGATTTCTCTCCTGGCTTAGGTAGCAAATCAAGTGTGCTGCTTGTGTTGAACGCCAGGCAAGGCGAGCTCTCTGCTTCAACCTCCACACCAGGTGCTACAGCAAGGCGCTGGTGGCCTTAAAGTGTAACAAAGAAGCCTTGGTGCGGTGAACGTGGAGTGGCGATTTGATCGGCTGGTCCACAAAGCGAGCGAAGACAACGTTGGCGAACAAACGCTGTGTGTAGACTGGCGCTAAGCGAAGACGTCAGCGGCCAGTAGCGAAGGGAGCCCGTCGACGTGTATGCGGTGCTAGGCGCTAGGCGAATACGTCAGACGGGCGTTGAGCCATTGGCGAAGACAGCAGCCCTAGGCGACCCGTAGCGTGGCTGAGGCAGCACACGTCCATACTCAGGCGGACACGGAGGCTGGCGAGCGAGTAGGAAGAGCAGCGGAGCTTCACAGGTTCACGCGCAGCAGGAGTACTAGTCGGGCGTCGAGCGGGAGAAACCGTGCGTTGCCGACTCGATAGCACACTTAGTGCCCGTCATTCATCCGCTTATACTGCGGCTACACACGACACTGCTTAGGTGTCCTTTCTGGCTGCCATTGCCCGCAACAGTCACCTGTGTAAAGGCGCCTCTCTTGAGCCCGATGCACAGCAGCTCTTGTGCTCACACCTTGGGCATCTATTGAGCAATAGCCAGCTATATCTGATTCAGCAACAAGCTCCTGGCACGCCTGGTGGGACACGAACCCACAATCCCTTGAACTGTCATTCGCCTGTCATCCAATGCCCGACTACAAAGGTCTGCATGAACAGCAGCATCAGCATCAAGCATCAGCACCAAATTCATCAACCCGCCTGCAAATCAGAGAAAAATCAAAAAATTACAAGGTATTTTGCTTCAATTTTTTTTTTTGGGATTTGCAATTGAGCAAGTACAATCAACAATTGAGCAGGTACAGGTGTCGAATTGCTCAATTTTGAGCAAAATTGGCAAAATTGGGTGACATTGGTCACAATCAGGATAAATTTGCAGGAAATTGGTCAAATCAGGATCAATTTGCAGGAAATTGGATGTCGAAATTTGGGGCTTTTGATGTAATTGTGCAATTAAGCACTCATACATGTTGTATGATGTGAAAAATCGCACATTTGGGCAAAATTGCAGCAAATTGCAGCAAATTGCAGTGCAAATCAAGGGGCTTTTGTGCCGATTTGGTTGATTTGCATGCAGGCAATCGCATTTGATGCTGTGGATAATGTGTTGATGCCTTACAAGCACTCAATGTGCCTGTAAATCAAGGGGCTTTCATGTATTTGATGTATATGTGGCCAGGAGGAAGTATCGTGAACACTCTGGATGCCTTCATGTGCGTCAATGTACCATGTATGATCAGAAATTGATCTGTAAATCAAGGGGCTTTTCAAGTTCGTATGCTTGTTGAGCTTGGCAAAGCAGCAGGCAAGACATTTATGCCTTGAATCCTCAAAAATCAGCTTGCAGTCAAGGGGCTTTTGCCCAATTTCTGTTCGGAACTGTTGTATGCAGTGTACAGGACTGTAAAAGTCTGATTTTCACTCATTTGGACAGCCAGGAGAGCATTTATTGCTATTGTACCTGTTGGTACAGATTTGGCACAGCTTTGTGCAAGTTTTGGCATGGCTGTACACTGTTTTGAGTGACCAAAAGGTTCAATTTCAGCTGCTGTACTTGCCGGTACAGGTTTGGTACATCATTGGTGAGCACTTGGTACTGCTGTACAGTACTTTGGAAGGGCAACAGAGCACATTTAAGGTGCTGTCCAAAATCTGCAGCAACCAGATTTTGGTGTTTTCATCACATAAAGTGGGAGAAAAGTTGCATTCTTGCTTCCGCAGTGGGAGATAAAGCTTGGGAGAAAAACTGTGAGCACTTTGTGTGCTTTTGGTGCAGTGTTTGCACATTTGCAGGGAGTCAGGCATTAAAGGTTGCATATTGCTATGGCAACCACAGGTGAGAGCTCTTCATTGCTTCACATCAAGAAGCTTGAAGGCTCGCATAATTATGATATTTGGCAAACCCAGTGCTACAATGTGTTGCTCCAGAAAAAGCAGCACAAGCCTATCAAAGAAAGGGGTGTAATGCCCGCTTCTCTTACTGCTGAAGAGTGGGAAGATATGGATGAGCTGGCAAGATCTACTATCATGTTGTCTGTGTCAGACTCATTACTTTTCAGCATTCGTGAAGAGAAGACAGCTTGGGGAATGTGGCAGAGATTGCAGGACTTGTATGCCCAACAAAGTGCCTCAAGCAAAGTGTATTGGTTGAAGAAACTCATAGGCCTTCAGATGAAGGAAGGGGCGTCTATGACAGCCCATCTAAATGAGTTTAATGGTATTGAAGACAAAACAGGGTTAGGGTTAGGGTTTACAGAAAGCAAACAGGCGTGGAAACCAAGGTGAAGGAGTGAACACGACTGCTGTACTCTTCAATGAATGAAAAAAGTGAAGTACAAGCCACATGATAGTGACCCCTAAAGGATAAGTGTTCACATGTCCGGCCATAAATGTGCCGGGTGGACCAAAACACTTATAAACTGCATATAAGTGAAAATGAACTAAACTGGGGGAAAAAACCTCCACTAACTGAAGTAAAAAGTGCCCCAGTAACCTACTGATGATCACTAGCACTCCTCTGGGTGCATACACAGCATAAAACCCAACAAACCCCCCTGGAGTGATATGTGATCACTGTACATCATCCACCAAAAGGAAACAAATTCAAAGCATTGCGGAATGCTTCAAATTTCGGACGTGGTAATGCCTTGGTGAAGATGTCTGCCACATTCTGATTTGTAGGACAGTAGATCAGACTGATATCTCCTGCCTGGAGTCTCTCCCGAACAAAATGATAGTGAATCTCAATGTGTTTCGTGCGAGCATGAAACACAGGATTCCTGGCGACAGCAATGGCACTCTGACTATCAGTATAGATAGGTGTAGGCTCCTCCACTGAAATATCCATATCAGTCATAAGACGACGCAGCCAAACACACTCAACAGTAGTAGTGTAGGCTGCTCTGTACTCTGCCTCACAAGATGAAGTGGCCACTGTGGTCTGTTTCTTGCTTAGCCAAGAAATGCATGAAGCGCCAAGGAAGAAACAATTCCCACTAGTGGAATGTCTGGTATCAAAATCACCAGCCCAATCTGAATCACTGTAAGCATGTAACTGCATGTCACCCCCCTCAGGATAAAGCAACCCAAGAGACAAGGTACCCTGCAAATAACGGAATACACGCTTCACAGCTTGCCAATGTGACAACCGTGGGCTGTGCATGAATCTGCTCAACTGAGAGACTGCATACTGAATATCTGGCCTTGTATTACACAAGTAAATGAGGCACCCAACAGCCTGAGCATATGTAGTGGCATCAAAGGAAACACTGTCATCTTGTAGTGACAGTTTCATCCCAGGCTCCATAGGAGTACTAATAGGCTTGCAATCCTGAAATTTAAACTTCTCCATAAGTTTAGCAACATAACGTGATTGCAACAACCCAATGCCTCTGTTATCCTGCACAAACTGTATGCCCAAATAGTAATGTACAAGGCCCAAGTCAGACATGTCAAATGTCTGTTGCAGTATCTCTTTAAATGCTGCAATTTTGTCATCATTTGATCCCATGAGCAAGAGATCATCCACATAAAGACTGATGACCAGCAGATCTGTCTCTTCTTTCTTCACATACAAAGTGGTCTCTGATGGACTGTTCACAAATCCCTGAGTGAGTAGAAAAGCATCTATTTTTGCATACCAAGCTCGTGGAGCTTGTTTCAAACCATACAAGGCCTTTTTCAGCCTGCATACTTTCCCCTCATGACCATGTTCTGCAAATCCCATGGGCTGAAATACATAAACTTCCTCCTCGAGGTCCCCATGTAGGAATGCAGTCTTTATGTCCAACTGGTGAACAACCCAACCACGATGTGCAGCCAATGCAATGACACACCTAAGTGTCGACATACGGGATGTAGGAGCAAATGTCTCCTCATAATCAATGCCCTTCTTCTGTGCATAGCCCTTTGCAACTAGACGGGCTTTGTACCTGTCAATGGATCCATCTGCATGTCTTTTCAACTTATAGACCCATTTAGTACCAATGGCTTTCTTGCCTTTGGGCAGATCAACCAAATCCCATGTTTGATTCTTTTTAATAGAATCAATCTCATTCTGCATGGCTTTGTTCCAATGCACATTATCTCGTGCATCCACAAATGAATCAGGCTCATCATCATCCTGTCAACTGGCTGCCATAACCAGATTCAAATCCATGATGTGTGCATGCTCATTGGTCCTTGTCTCCCTACGAGTACGACCAGCAAGAGGACCCTCTAAATGGCTGTCCTGTAATGTCCTCAAATACCATCTAGGTATATGTCTAACCTGTGGTGCCTGCTGTCCCATATTTGGTTCAGCTTCTGGCTCATTTGGCTGCTGAATTTCTGCACCACCTACATCATTTGCTGGCTGTCCAGTACCCTCATGAGTTGGATCACCAACTGTGGAATGAAACTCCATGGGTAGTAGACCTTCAAACACATCATTTTCAGCCTGATTTGCCTCATAACCAGCCATGGATAATTCTGATTTTTCATCAAAAATCACATCCCGACTAATGAATATCTTCCTGGATAGTGGGTCATATAACCTGTAGCCCTTGCTCTCACGGCTATACCCAACAAAAATGCATTTTGTGGCTTTATCATCAAGCTTCCTCCTCAACTCTTTGGGTATGTGTGCATATGCAAGACACCCAAAGATACGAAAATGCGATACAGAAGGCTTGCGGCCATGCCAAGCCTCAAAAGGAGTAATAGAAACCAATGCCTTTGTGGGACATCGATTTAAAATATGACAAGCACACATTACTGCTTCCACCCAAAAGATATGTGGTAGTCTTTTTGCCTTTAGCATACATCTGGCCATCTCCATGAGTGACCGATTTTTCCTTTCTGCAACCCCATTCTGCTGTGGAGTGTAAGGAGTAGTATATTGATGTTTTATACCTCTACTCCCAAGAAAAGAATTCAGCACATGTGACATATATTCCCCCCCTCGGTCAGAACGGAGAGTCTTCACCTTGCATCCTGACTCTGTCTCAGCAAGTGCTACAAAGGCCAAAAATGCATCATATACCTGTGATTTCTATGTCAAAGGATAGACCCAGCATATACGAGAGAAGTCATCAATAAATGTTGCAAAATAAAAGCAACCACCTAATGACTTCGTCTGCATGGGACCACAAAGATCACTGTGTATAAGTTGCAACTTTGCAGTTGCTCTTAGAGCCTGATCACGTGGGAAGGAAAACCTGTGCATTTTTCCCAAAATACATCCTTCACAAATGTGATCTGGAGGCTTCTCCATGAGAGGTAGATCTGTAAACATATTATGTCGCTGCATAAGCATAAGACTACCAAAATTTACATGCCCCATGCGAGCATGCCATAACTCCGCATCAACCATAGCTGGAGTAAGAGTGAATGCATGATAAGCAGACTGATCCACGGGCTGAAATGCATCCAACTCATAAAGTCCATGACATAATGTACCAGTAAGCATCAAGGTCAAGGCATTTGCTTTGTCTCTGACCATGCATTTATCATCATCAAAGTGGACTTGCATTCCACAATGTGCTAAAGAAGAAATGGACAACAAATTCTTCTTTATCCCTGGTACATATAAGGCATCTGTAAGGCGGAGAATGGAGCCATCAATGGCTGTAAGCTGAATCTCCCCAATGCCACACACTGGATATGAAGCATTGTTGGCACACTGAACAGTTTTGCCAACAGGGGCAGGGCCAACATGACTAAACAAATCCCTGCGAGATGTGATATGCTTTGAGGCACCACTATCAAAATACCAAGTACATGCATGCTCTGTCAAACTGAGTGCCTGTGAAGACCAAGAGGCATCATAGCTGCATGTAAAAAAACAGTAATCCCTGTCCTCAACAAAAGAAGCAGTCTCTGGAGGAGCTTTAGGAGCATCATTAACAGACATCCCAGCTTCCTTTGCCTTCTCTTTGGCAATCCTCTTCCTACATTCCGTGATGTAGTGACCTGGCTTCTTACAGTAATGACATTTTCCCTTCTTCTTGGGCTGTCCATCACCTTTCTTTGTATCCTGTGAAGAACCACCATCACTTGAATTTTGATTTGCACTCTTTGGCTGAGATTTCCCTTTCCCCTTTTGACCTGTAGTAAATGCTTGTTCAGCATTTGTGTTCATATTCATATTCTTCCTCATTTGCTCCTCTTGTAGTAAGAGAGCAACAAGTTCCTGATACTTGAGGGGTTCTACAGCATTCCTCATGCTGAGGTTCAAAGAGGTATGGAAAGCCAAGTAAGATCTTGGCAAAGAGTGCAAGATGGTGGACACAAGCTGTGTCTCAGGAATAATCTCATCCACATTGATGAGTTGCTCTCTCAAATCCTGCAGCTTGTTTAAGTGGCTAGACATATCATCTCCTTCATTCATTTTCTGATTTTCCAGCTCTCTTTTCAAAAATGAGATCCTAGCCTCATTACGAGCAGCATACATTTGCTCCAAAGTCACCCATGCATTCTGTGAAGAGCCAGCTGAACGAATATGAGGTATAATGGACCTCTGAACTGACAATGCAATGAGTGACAATGCTTGTGCATCCCTGGCATCCCATGTCTTTTGAGCATTTGTTCTCTGAACAGGCAATGGCTGTCCTGGAGCCTGTACCTGTTGTCCTCGTCCACGAGCACCCCCTTGAGGAGGAGTCTCTGGAGCCAATGGACCTGGACGTGGTTCATCACCACTAACAAAATCCCAAAGACCTTTTGCCACAAGCACATTTTTCAGCATAAAACTCCACAAGGAGTAGTTCGTGCCATCCAATTTGTCTTCCTTAGACAAATATGTGAATACATCACTTTGCTGTTGATTTGCCATTATGCTTTACGCACAAAGTTGTACCTGTTTACCAAAAAACCCAATAGCAAAAAAACCCTGATAACAACTGTACTCCACTGAATACAGTTCACCCAAATCTGCCTGCACTCTCAATCCTCTGAATGTGCAGCTCAATGCACCAATGACTGAGTAGAGCAGCAAATGGCGTACACAATGCCAAAATGCCCCAAAAATGCCCAAATTGGCTGCACCCAAACTGTGCTAAAAACCTGTATATTTTTCTTGCTAGAAAAACTGCCTGTTGTGCCTGTATATTTTTCACAGAGAAAAATAAAAATGCCCAAAACTCAAAACCTGTAATGCTTACCAGCTGAGATATGAGTTGATTGTTGTACTCGTAGACTGTTGTACTGTGCAGGTACTTTACGAAACCAGTCCTCTGTAAGCAAGCAGGTATACTGAGGCGACCACAGTACTGTGCAGGTACAGTCTGCGCTGAAGGCTTATGGCTACGCAGGTGACATTCGCAGAGTAACCTGACATTCGGCGCTGTCTGGGGCTGCAGGCGGCGCTTGCAGTACTGTTGGCGCTGGCAGGTGACAGACGGCACTTACAAGCGTATGGGTGCACAGTTGACTGTCGGCGCTGTTGGTGGCTGGTACAAGTACGCTGAGGTTGTAGGCGGCGTGCTACAGGTGGCGCTCAGGTACACGGGCGCTACAGGTGGCGCTCAGGTACACGTTGTACGGTCAGCAGCAACACAGAGCTTCAATGCTCTGCTGAAGTCGGCGCAGGCAGTGTACGTATGATGTACGGGTAGTGCTGAGCGCAGGCAGTGTACGTATGATGTACGGGTCAGATGTACGGGCAGTTGATAAAGATAAATGTGTACAGCAATGGGCAAAGGCAAAGCTTCAATGGCTCTGATACCAATTGAAGACAAAACAGGGTTAGGGTTAGGGTTTACAGAAAGCAAACAGGCGTGGAAACCAAGGTGAAGGAGTGAACACGACTGCTGTACTCTTCAATGAATGAAAAAAGTGAAGTACAAGCCACATGATAGTGACCCCTAAAGGATAAGTGTTCACATGTCCGGCCATAAATGTGCCGGGTGGACCAAAACACTTATAAACTGCATATAAGTGAAAATGAACTAAACTGGGGGAAAAAACCTCCACTAACTGAAGTAAAAAGTGCCCCAGTAACCTACTGATGATCACTAGCACTCCTCTGGGTGCATACACAGCATAAAACCCAACATCAGCCAGGTCATTAATCAAAAGTTGGCAATGGAGGATGAGTTCAAAGCCACTTTTCTGTTATGCACTTTGCCAGAGAGTTGGGACACATTTAGGACAGCCACTAGCAATTCGAATGCTATGCTGTCATATGCAGATGTTGAGGGTGCTCTTCTTCAAGAAGAGATGAACAGGAAGAACAACTCTGTTGGAAAGTCCAATGCAATGAATGCACGTGGGAGATCCCAGCAAAGGGGGAAAAGCCAAGAAAGGGGAAGGAGCAAGTCTCGCTCCAAAAAGGATTTGGAATGCCATTATTGTGGCAAGAAGGGACACATTAAAAAGCAATGCTACAAATGGAAAAATGATCAAAAAGAAAAGGGAAAAGGCAAAGACAAAGAGAAGGATGAAGCCAAAGATGTAAAGCCAAAGGGCAAAAGTGGAGTCAAGATTGAAGAAATCAATGTGTCACATGCAGGTGGCAGTGAGGATGAGGTCCTATTTACTTCTTCACTTGATGCCCATTCACTTCTTACAGGTGGTCATGGTATGCACTCATGGATCATTGATTCAGGTGCCTCCTTTCATGTCACAGGTTGCAGAGACTTGTTTGTCAGGTACACTGCTGGCAATGAAGGAGTGGTTTATTTGGGTGATAACCATGCATGCAAAATTCTTGGCAGAGGTGATGTGAGGCTTGTATTTTCAGATGGCTCACAACTTATGCTCCATGATGTCAGGCATGTGCCTGAGATCAAGAAGAATCTGCTTTCTACTGGACAGCTTGATGATGCTGATTATGTTACCACATTTGGTAGTGGAAAGTGGAAAATTAGTAAGGGCTCACTGGTTGTTGCCAGAGGCTCTAAAGTGGACACTCTTTACTTTATGCATGCAAGTGTTTGTCACCATGCTAATGTAAATGCAACCGAGCTGCCGGAAATTTCTATGTGGCATAGCCGGTTGGGACACATGAGTGTCAAGGGAATGGAGCAATTGTCTCGTTTTGGTTACTTGCCTTCTCTAAAGTTTTCAAGTTTTCAGTTTTGTGAGCATTGTATATATGGTAGGCAACTACAGTGCCCCCACAAGAAAGCTCTTGGACAGAAAGATGCTCAGTTAGAGCTTGTGCATACAGATGTATGTGAGATGCCTGAGCTTTCTTTGGGAGGGGCAAAATACTTTGTGTCTTTTATAGATGATGCCACACGCAAGGTGTGGGTCTATCCTCTTCGTTTGAAGAGTGATACATTCTCAGTGTTTGAGAAGTTTGTTGCTCTTGTTGAGAATCAAACTGGCAAAACACTGAAAGCTTTGCGTTCCGACAATGGTGGAGAGTACATGTCCAAACAGTTTCAGGACTTTTGTGATGCTAAAGGCATCAAGAGGGAGCTCTCTACTCCTTATGATCCTCCACAAAACGGGATAGCAGAGAGGATGAACAGGAGCATACAGGAGAAGGTCTGTTCTATGTTGTCACATGCTGCATTACCTCATGGTTTTTGGGCTGAAGCTGTTATGACAGCCGTTCACCTTATAAACAGGTCACCTAACACGAGGCTTGGTGGGAAAGTGCCAGAAGAAGTATGGACAGGGAAGCCTCCGTCATACAAGCACTTGAGAGTGTTTGGTTGCGTTGCGTACGTGCACATACGCAGGGAAATGCGCACCAAACTTGATCCTAAGTCTCACAAATGCATATTCCTAGGATATGGTGACAGAGGTGAAATGGGGTATAGACTTTGGGATCCCATAAATAAAAAGATCATACGCAGCAATGATGTCATTTTTTATGAAACATGCATGTATAAGGAGCCTGCAAAGCAACAGGAGCCTGGCAGAGTCATCTTTGATGATGATGGACATCATGGACAACAACAAAGGGCTGTAAATCAGCCATTACAGCAGGAAAACCAGCCCTTAAATGGTGCTGAAAATGGTCCAAATGGACAGCCAGAGATGGCAGAAGATATCCCTATGGATATACCACAGTTGGAGGAGATACCGGGCATGATATTTCAGCCTTATGGCATGGAACAGGAGCCACCAATGGGTGATATGCAGGCTGGACAGCAACCTGCAAATGATGGTCATTGGGTACGGAGGTCCACTAGACCCTCCAGAGCCCCTGACAGGTTTGTTCCAGGGGTTGACTACTTGATGCTCACTGACTGTGGGGAGCCCTCATGTTATAAGGAGGCTTTACAGAGGGCAGACAAAGCTCTATGGGAGCGTGCCATGAAGTCAGAGATGGATTCTCTGCATAAAAATGAAACATGGAAGTTGGTGCATTTGCCTGCAGGCAAGAAGGTTTTGCCATGCAAGTGGGTTTACAGGCTCAAAGTTGCACCAGATGCAAAGCCAAGATACAAAGCCAGGTTAGTGGCTAAGGGCTTCAAGCAGGAATATGGTGTGGACTTTGATGAGATCTTCTCTCCAGTGGTCAAAATGACCACACTTAGAGCTGTGTTGGCTTTGGTTGCGCATGATGATCTGGACTTGATTCAGATGGATGTGAAGACTGCTTTTCTTCACGGTGATCTCCATGAGGAGATATATATGCAGCAACCAGAGGGTTATGCAGTAAGTGGAAAGGAGAAGCTTGTATGCAAGCTGAAAAAGAGTCTTTATGGGCTCAAACAGGTACCAAGAGAATGGTATCATAAATTTGATACATTCATGAAATCTCAGAAATTCAGGAGAAGTGACATAGATCACTGCTTGTACACCAAGAAAGCTTTGGATGGCAGTCTATTGATTCTCATCTTGTATGTTGATGATATGTTGATTGCCGGGAAATCTCGTAAGGAGATGGATACCTTGAAGCAGAGGCTGCATCAAACCTTTGATATGAAGGATTTGGGTGATGCAAATCACATTTTGGGTATGCGGATACTTCGGGACAGAAATCAGCATGTGTTGTATTTGTCTCAGAAGGAATACATTGGCAAAGTCTTGCAGAGGTTCAATATGGATGGGGGGAAGAAAGCTAGTACTCCTTTGCCTCCATATGTGAAACTCAGTGCTATGGACAGCCCACAGTCAGATAGAGACAGGGCTGATATGGCCAAGATTCCGTATGCTTCAGCTTGTGGCAGTCTCATGTATGCCATGGTTGCTACTAGGCCGGACATTGCATTTGCAGTGGGAGTGGTTTCTAGATACATGGCCAACCCTGGCAAGAAGCATTGGGAAGCAGTGAAAGGTGTCATGAGATACCTGAAGGGCACACAGGATATGTGCATTTGCTTTGGCAAACAGGATGCATTAGTGCATGGTTACACGGATTCGGATTATGCCGGTCATCCAGATAACCGGAAGTCTACTACCGGTTATGTATTTACATTCACAGGAGGTGCTGTGTCATGGATATCCAGGATGCAGAAGTGCACTGCCTTATCTACTACAGAGGCCGAGTATATTGCAGCCACAGAGGCTTGCAAGGAGGCATTATGGCTATCTCGGTTAGTGGTTGATTTGGGCTATACAGGGGATATTCCATTGTTGCATTGTGACAGTCAGAGTGCCATCCAGTTGGCAAAGAACCCTGTCTTTCATGCAAAGACAAAGCATGTGGATGTGAAGTATCACTTCATCAGAGAGGTGATAGAGAACAAGCAAATTCAGCTTGTTAAGATTCATACGGATGACAACCCGGCTGATCTGCTGACGAAGAGTTTGCCTCCGGAGCGGTTTGCTCATTGCAGACACTTGATGGGCATTGGATGAGGCCAGTTTCAGCCTTGATATGGCCTTGTATATTATCATGTACATGCTGATTTTTCTTTTTCTTTCATTTAAGGGCACTTTGCCTTTAAGTGGGAGGTTGTTGGGGTAAAGGCGTTATGCCCACCCTTATAGTGTGTACAAGCCCATAAGTTATAGTACATAGTACACTTAGTACTTTTAATGTACTAAGTGCACTATGTGTACTAGTGCAATATACATGTGTGATAGGGGAGTCACACACTCATACATGATGAGTTGACTTATCCCCACAACTCTCTCTCTCTCTCTCTCTTGTTCTTCTCTGTGTGTGTCTCCCACAAGTGAAACCCTAACTGTTTCTCCCCATCAACTTTGACGTTTTTTTGATTTGGGAGAGTCGGCCCCTCATGCGCCTCTTGTGGGACCTGGACTTGGCGTGATCTTGCTGACAGGAAGGAGATGTTGGGTACCCCGTTCTTCGCATACACCGCACGGCTAGGCCGTAGTATCCAGATGCGTGAGGTCGAGCGCACCCTGGCAACAACAGTACATTGGCAGTCACACAGGGTCTCTCACAACGGTTTCTCTCAGATTTTTGGAAGAGGCTCTGGGACAGTTTTCGGCCTCAAAAGATCACCCTCTTTCTTTGGTTGGTGGCACACAACAGTTCGGTGGTTGGCGCGTGGTTGGCCTTTGGTGGTCAACCAGCAGCTTGTTTGAGGTGGGGCCACCCTTAGGAGTCTCAACAACATTGTCTTCGAGATTGCCCGAAGGCTTAGCAGGTTTGGAAATGGATTCTCCGCATTTTTTCATGATGGACAAGACCTCGTCGACCCATATCATTTCATGGGGCAGTGTCGCTTGGGGCCACCGAGGCTGAGTTTGTCATGGTTTATGAGGAGGAAGGTGGGGGGCTAGCCCTTCAGGTCTCTCACCTTCGCATTTCAGCAATACCAGTGCTAGCCCCATCTACTGATCATTGGACTCCGGGTTCGTGCCAAAGATGGGGGGTTTGTAGTAGCATTGCAGCCTGGCACATCTGGAGAGCTTGATGCACTGAAGCCATCGAAGGCACCCACACTCCGCTTGTGGAGTCCATCAAGAGCATTTGGCTCGACATCATTCATACCGTCCGTGGCCAGTGGGAGAAGTTACAGTGTGGCTCTGACCTCATGTGGAAGCGGCGGGAAGCCGTCTTGAGGCTCTGGTGGCCTGGCCCTTTTCTCACGGATAGAGGTGGCGATCCCACTTGGCTTTACAGGCCACCTGTGTGGTTATTCCCTCCCCTTGTATGAGATAGCCTTCTCCTCAAAGAACGGCCAGCCGGAGGCGAAGTGCATCTTTCTCCACCTTTTGATTCTTCAATCCCCGCCCTGGACATGGAGGCGAGTTTGTATTTGGCCCTTCATGGTTGTATTTAGCCCTTCGTGGCTGGCTCTTTGTTAACTAATAGAAGGATCTTTTTCCCAGAAAAAAAAAACAGTGTACAGTGCCTTACACACGTTGGCATAATGGTGTAGCAGAAAAAAAGAATAGGACCTTAGGCTTAGCTGATGGATATCATGGGATTGAGGGGAGCAGCTTGTGCTATTCAGGAAATTTGAGGCAGTTTCTACAAAATTTTGGAGGGGGAATGAGAATAAATCCTCAGTCCGTCCTTCGACCTCTGAGTTACATAGCTGTATTATAGTGGCGATTGCAGATCAGAGTAGATAGGAGCCAGCTGAGAATCATGATATGACACATAATAGAAGGGATTCCTTGTGTGTACATTATAAAGAGTTTGTAGTCCCATTTCCTACCTTGTGTGGCTGCTAGTGGGAGGTGGGCATGTTGCTTGTACAAGTCATTGGGTTACAATGCTTTTTGTCATGCACAGCAGGAATGCAGGAGAATTATGGCACATTGCGTGAGAGACAGAATGAGAGGCAGCATCTTAGAGGGTGCATCAAAGGCTATCTCAGCGTTTCTATGTGCATTGATTGTGTTGATGTCTTCAGTATTGAGATGCAGGATGACTTGCAGTGACAACAGTAACGATCTAGTGGTGGACACTTAGTAGGAGCTGGTAAGTTGCTCAACTACCAGCTTAGTGTTTCTGGGGTGCACTTTGCTTGGAGCTCATTGAGGGTGTTAGGATGGCATTTAGATAGCCCCCCAGGCTGGATGTGATGTAACAAGAGTACATATGCTGCATCTCACTCCAAGTGTCACAGATTCTTTCATGTTTTCAATTTTTAACTTTGAATTTTGGGATTCACAAAAATATGTCTGCAAGCTATAGGAACTGTTTGTTATTTGTGACGTTTCTGGGATAACAGAAGACAGATTAAGACTTATCTAAATGCCTGGTGTTGTCTTTAGGACTTGGAGCTTAAGGCGCAAAGAGCATTGGATTGTCCTTGTGTTGCTGAGCTACGAGAGGGCCCATGTGGAAAGGCCTTCTCAGATGCCTTGGTATGCTTCATTAAGAGCACTGCAGAAGAAAAGGTGCATATGCCAAAACAATGTCTTTTTTGAGACCAATGCTGCTTTGATGTTTTAGATGGTGTCATGTGTCTTAAATTAGATGCTTCTTGCCTCACTTACATAAGAGTGTAACAACAAACTTCATCTACTTATAGGTAAGCAGTCCTATAAACCCTAAATTCAGCAAATGAATCATTAATATTAGATTAGTTTAGCCAATGTGGTCACTGGTAATACCTCAAGTGGTAGATATGTTTGTCTAGGATGAGGTCTAGGTTCAAAACCCCGCATGATGCTTCCTCGGTGGGCATCACCAACGGGCGGATAAAAATGGGCAGGTGCCTGCAGGCAGTGAAAAATTCAGATTTTTTTTTTTAAAGGAAAAAGAAAAAAAAACATTAGATTAGTTTAATCCATGGAAAAACCTAGATCTACAAGGGAAGCCTTAATAGGTATTTTTCACAATTTGTGGTTTCTTTCACATGCTAGGCATATACCCCTTTGCCCAATGCTTGCCATGTGGCCAAATACTTCTCTAAGGTTTAAATTCTTTTTGGCCTTTCACCATATTCCTTCAATCAATGCACACCTCAAGCATTGTCTTATTCCTCTAGACTCCCGAATTATGCACCTATCCCTAGGGGAATCCCATGTAACACTTCCTCCCTCTCAGAAACGTTTGGAAATAACATTATGAAATTTCTTCTTTAAATTGGTTATCTTCTCCCATATTGAGCTTCCATGGGTCTATCCTTCCACTTTACCAGGTATTCTAACTACTCAGTATGTCGAGTACGTTTGGTCCTGATATCAAGAATCTTTCCTGGCTCATGCTGAAGAGTACAAGGCTTTTTAAACTCAACAAGGGCTTTATCATCTACTTGATTACCAAGTTTTCTTCTTAAGCAACTTACATGAACCATTGGATGTACTTTATCCTTTGGTAAGCTAAAACACAGTAGACGCCCTTGGCTCGACAATTGGATGTACTTTATCCTTCGGTAAGCTACAACACAGTCGATGCCCTTGGCTCGACAATTGGATGTACTTTATCCTTTGGTAGCTTCAATTTGTAGGCTACAACACAGTAGACGCCCTTGGTGCGACAGGAGGCAGCCATGTGCACGCTAATTTCAGATCCAAGAGATCCTCCAAAAATACAGAGATCCTCCACCACAAACTGTGGAGTGCCCCGTCTCTTTATTGTCTACCATGTACTCCTACCACATCATAGGCTTCAGCCACATGGCAATCGTGTATTACTTTTTCATTCTCACATGTTCAATCATAGGTAGCTAGTTTCTGTTTAGTTTTTGACTCATTATTGTCATGGATTCATTGTACTACTTTTTGGTCTCATAGACCCTGTGGGTTTTATAGTGCATGGATCAAAATACCTAGGAACAACTTAGGGCATTTGTCCTTCTCTAGGGTATCGAGTACTTTTAAAGATACTTGGTGAAACGTTTCGTGGTGACGCAGTGATCTGATTGGCCCTCTTGGTCTGACCACCGTCTGTGGATGCTCAAGCGTGCTAATATGCAACATTGTATCCAACCTTTGAAAGAAAGTCCTCCAAAAATGAATGTTGAACTTTTTTTTTTCCCTTGAGTAGATCCTTTTGTAGTAGCAATTTGAGTTTCCACTCAAAGGTGGCTTGGTCTCTCGCTTGAAGGTGATACAATTATGTTTGCAAAAGGCCCGGATGCCATCAAGAGCTTGTAGGGATTTGAACTCGGGACCTCTAGGCTCTCCCTTCTCGGTTGTAAACCCATGCCACTAGGCTACACACCGATTGATGCTGTCAAACTTACTATCCGGGTCATTAACAAAGAGGGCTGATGGCTTGTAAAGTCTAAATAAACACTCTACGAATAGACGAGCCAATTCAGGATTCTTCACATTTTTTCAGGTTTGAATTAATGAGCCATTTTTGCGGTTGGAATTAAGTGAGCTAGTTTTTTCAATGGATAAACCTACTACCCATACAGAGTCATGTTCTCTCTATGTCTTATAAAAATCATGGAAATACTCCCATCTGCCACTTGGCATCTTCAATGGATTTAGTAGACCACCTTGTTGGATATCAATGCTCCACCCTTATATTGTATTGCCTAGGCATCCGGGCTAGCTCATAGTTGTAATGGCCCCATTATGAGGAGTAGCCATGGTTAAGGAGCTCATGTGCTCGGTGTCCTTATATTCACAGTAGAAGGTGGCCTAGGAGGCCAGATGGTTTAGAGACAGCTTGGATTAGATTTGCTACACTAGACCGGTATCTTATGATAGTCCACACATGGAGTAGGTAGACTTTACTCTTGGACACCTTGTCTTGACATTGTGAGGCCCAAGATGAGCCCGAATGGCCATGGGAGGTGGGGAAATTGCGTAGCAGACTCTAGTACATCTTTATGGGCCAAGTCTATACAGGGTTTAGTGCTGAGCTTCGTTATGGAGGCTTGAAGCAATGAGCAGTCATGGCTAAGGAGCAGCCAGTGAGAGAGAGAGAGCTAGAGAGAGGAACACTATGCCCGAGAGAGATAATGATAAACACAACTGAATGGTGTTGATTGATTTTACTTCACACAAGTACAATACCTTTATAGATTCCAAGGTACATCTCTTGACATCATTGCTTATGTCAAAGTACACAATATCTAGGTATTATTATAACCCCTCTAGGAGGACGAGCAACACTATTTGTTTTGATGCCCACCCTGCTATGAGATCCGATGGAGATTTCACTTTCTTCCGGGATATATTTGGCCCCTTCTCACAAGTCGTGTAGTATGAGGATCAGAGATGTTTAGGCATGTATTTATTGAAGCTTCGCCTTCATAGAGAGCTCATGTTTAGGCAGCCATCCGAGAGACACTCTGAGAGGTGGTGTCAGCAAGGTGCCTTGCAGACCTCCATCACTGATTTCTTTGGGTCACAACACTGACTATAGTGGCCGGACAGGAGCAAACAATAGGTCCAGCCACGTCCAGATGGCCTACATGGACACGTGATCCTCTGGCCCCACGTACACGGGGGGTCACTACTGACGCCCCAGAACTCGGTGGCCTCCTCCCTCACCCGGTAGCTGCAGATTCAGAATCTTCTTTGACGGCATGGCAAGCTCCCATCACAGAGGGGAGATGCTATGGCTACTTTGTGTTCTATTCTAGAGGAGGATGGTATCACTATATAGCCACACAGTGTCACCACGTTGCATCACATGGAGCTTATGTAGCTAGTTTCGTTCAGTTTTTTTCCTTTTACATGGTTCAGATTCATCATGGATACACAATAGTACCTTTTTGGTCTCATCATAGACTCTCTGGGTCTTTTGAAGTTGTTAATATATCTCTCTCTCTTTCTTTCTTACTCACTATGGACAAAAACGCATAATCACACACAAATCAAAAGAACAATGGCAATAGAAATGAACACACTTGAAGAACCACTTCTCAAAGGCAAATAAACTCATGTCCAAAAGCTCCAAGCATAATGCAAATGAAAGTAGTATCCACTGTAAAATGAGAAAGCCAAATACAAAGCTCAATGCGTTGTGAGATGTATTGTAAAAGACCCGCACCCTTTGATATACATAAATGTAGGTACCATAGATGATTGCCATGTGTCCTTGCCTAGTCACCATCTAGTAATCAAGCTTATCCTCACCCCTTATCCACCTTAAGCACCGTTTAGGTCCATCAACAAGTGCATGTGAACCCAAAATCTCTTAAGTGTAACAAACTTTCTCTAAGAACCCAATGCTCACTAATCTCCAAAACCATGCTAAATGAGCATCTGGTGAATACAAGAGATAGCTGTTCTCCAGTGTCAAAACCCCATGCGGGCTTCCCACTATGCTATGCGGTCAAAGATTGATGCAAACAAGATGTGTTGGGGATCTCAGACTGATCCTCTCCCAGGGACGTGTGACCCTCACATGTGGCACAAACCCGCCCCGGCAGTGTGTATGAAGGGACAAATGTTCGTCCATATTGTTGCCTTTGTCCATCATCTAAACACTCCCACAAACAGCCTAACAAGCAAACAAAACACCTTCAAGAAATCATGGAACACACTCAAACACTCATATTACCCAATAAATACAAGAATGAACCGTGCTAATGAACTTCATTTCACTAGTCACACTACTAAACATCACACCAATCACCACTCATAATCATTCTCTCACGTTATCCATGCACATAAGCATCCCAAGCGCATGGCTCCACTCATTCCAAGTGAGATGAAGAAGAAGATCGAGAATTCTCCAGATAAGGTGACTCATTTTCACTTATATAGTGCTCTGATTTACGATGCTTTATAGACCTACCACAACCTAAGTATGTGCTGAAGACATTCCTTTGCCACTTAACCTTATGCCGTTTCGACCATGCTTTCTGTCATCTGTCATGTGCAACTGCTCTTTTTGTCTTCAAATGTCCCCCTTGGGGACCATAACGTGGCCCAACAAGGGGATAGAGGAGGCGAGGAACACATCTTTCTTCCAAAAGCATTGCACATAGCTTTCTTTCAAAGCATTGGGCATAGCAGAGCTTGAGAGCCTGCATGATGAAAAAAACGTGTACCAGATTAGTGCACAGGCAGAAAATTTTTAGCCACAAAGAGTTTCCATCTTGCCTGACCTCAAGACGCCTCTGAAGACTCACCCCTTGTGAAATCAATTTCTTGCGAGTCCAGCTTTGGATTGATTTCACAAAAGTTGAGTCGATGTCTCAGGAATTTGGCTGATTTCTTGTAATTTATGTTGAATTGAGGGCTAAAATTTTGTTTAATTGATCAACTTTGGGGCTGATTTCAATTTAGCCTCTAAAAACCTGCTCCCATCAAAACTTTGAACCCCTGACCCAAATCCCTGTATGGAATGCCTCCCCTGGGATTGAAAGGGTTGAAGAAACCCACATGGGTTTGCACTCGTCTGAAGCTCTGTACAACCATGATTGTGAGGAGCTTTAACGGTTTATTTCTTTAGTGTTTCATTGTTTGTGGTTTTCATAGGAAGGTTTAATTCTTGTTGGATTATGCATGTACAAAAACGTCGAGTGTTTCATGAAGGCCTCTTGGAGGGTGCCTTTTTCACTTGCTGTTTTGAGGAAGTAAGAGTCAATTATGCCAAATTGAAGACTGAGCTTTGATGTTTGGGTTCTGTTACCTTTCCAATCTTGTGGATTGTGCAGGGGTCTGATTGTGTGGATTCTTTTCTAAAAATGCAAGCATGCATGCTGGAAAATCCTGATGCGTTTGCCAGGCATGGGAAAGCTAATGTAGAAGAAGATAATGCTGAGCCTGCAAAAGATGAAGTTTCCAAGCACTAACAAGCCGGGTATCATCCTGTATGTTTCATCCTCTGGCTGGTTACAGAAAACTGGGAGCTGGACGAGCAAGATTGCTTCACAGGTGTTCAAGGTGCACAAAGTAGATGACTTGCTAGATTAATCCTTGTGTTTTAAGTACTGTTACATTGTTCTACCAAATCATATATCTATAACACCATCATTGATTGGTGTTACACATTATTTTTATTTAGATGCCAGGGTGCTCCTGTGCATTGGCAGATCAGGGTGTTTGAACCTGCAACCTCATGCAGGGAAACCGAACACCCTAACCAAATGGGCTAGCACTTGTATACCTTAAAACAAGGTGTTGCCTGCCTCATTTATTTAAGATTGTTGAGACCAATGTAGTGGTGAAGCCACTAGTTATTAGTAAGCAACCTTTTGATGTCTTATGACAATTCTCTGTGATTCGTGCCTTCCTAAAAGAGACTTGAACTTTCGTTAAGATTACACACTTAGAAGGAAGTTTTTGTAGAATTCAAAGATAGAGGTTGGACTGGTCACGAATGATTGCTGGACTTTGCTGAATACAAGGAGTATTAATGTGTAGTTGATCAAGGATCTTGACATTATTTTCCATCTAGTTCTTTCAAATACTTCCTTTTGATTGGAGGTTAACACCCATCTTTCAGAGCTATCAAATTGCTTAGTTCTAATGAAGAGGGTGCCATGTAGTGAAAAAATCATAGTTGTGCTTGAGTTTGGCTTCTTGTCGTTTGCATGTGCGGAAGGGACAACAGAACCACTAAAGACTCAATGGGTCTATGAGACCAAAAAGTTCCATGTGTACATTAAAGATCATAAATATGGAGGAAAAAAATGCTTTAAAAAAAGACTCTTGCATACTACATGTACAATGAATAGTGTGGTTGGTGTGGCAAGTGGTATCATACTCCTCTGCATCAGCGGTTGCATAGAGGCTCTCCACATTGAGGGGAGAGGAAGACACCAAGCCATAACCCCCAAAGGCATTGTGGGTTCTCCTTTGGGCTTGGTCTGTGCAAACACCAAGTCTTTGAGTTGTTCTAAAAACCCGTTGGAAGAAAGCATTCAAATGCCTCAACTTTGGAAGGAATCATAGCACTACATCTGGAGAAGGTCATCCGAATTTGCTATAGTACTACATGAGGAGAAGGTACATCCAAAGGAATCAAAGCACTGCATGAGGAGATGATTTTTGAGAAATTTTTTTGTAGGACATAGATGTTTGGTTTAATAATGAACTTATCACAATCTTGCAAATGAGAAAAAATGATACTGAAGAGCAAATACAAGATTGCCTACAAAATGAAGATGAGTTAGATCTGCCAAACTGCTTCAAAATTCAAAATCCGGAACCACATAGTAAAATACTTTATTTTGTGCATATATTAACAAACGTAAGTATCAATTATTAAAGTTTTCATCTTATATGTAACAGAATGGTTCTATGGGTCTATATGTATAAAATTATTTGTTGTATTATTTGGTGAAGCATGTTGTAAACTTGCAGGGCTTGAAGGTGGTAGGGGTGCACCTTGATATTGCAATATTGTTGTATCAAGTGTTTTGTACGATGATAAGATCCCCCTTTGCAAAATATGCCCAGGCCTTCTTAGTTTGGAAATTTATTTTTACAAACGATATAATGTATGCCTAGATTAGTTAGGAGTTACTTGCTCATTGAATCCCGGATTAAACAATGACGTTAGCATCATCCTTACATTTAAACAAACTTGATAGCCACAAGAATGAGCATCAAGTTGCACTGCAACTTGACATCTAATCTATGTCATGTAGTCATATATGTTGGCTCCTTCGTAATTGCCTCTACCGCACTTAAAATGTTTTGCACATACCTACATTGAACATACGAAACATAATAAAGATTGAATATTCAATTCAATCTATCAATATAACAAAGAGAATAAACTGATAAGAGAAAGACTTCTAATTTTACTTTAGCATGGAATCCTCTAACCGAATTGGTGTAATAACAATTTCTTACAGTCGAATGAATAATCATCAAGCTTCAATGCAAGCTACAAATCGCAAACAATTTAAGGGACTAACTTCTAACTAACATTTCGATCTCGTCAAAGTTCACCCTTGAAAACCAATTAAAGGTATCCAAAAAGTTTCTTGCATCATTGTGCAGGATTTGTGAGATTGTAGAATCAAGAATAAAAACCCTGCATATTGCAAATCACTAGGGTATGCATCTTCAATCATACTGCAACCAAATAAAGAAGTTACAATACGATGGCACCAAGAGAGGAGATATAAATTGCAATTGCAGGATTTGACAACGTGATATGATATACGCAAAGCCTTTGGTTGTTGATAATCGCTTTGTCATTATGCACATGACAATGCATGAGTTAAAGTGCGCTTCAAAGCAATATAGCATAAAGAAAACCTTTGGATGGTGCTAATTACGTTGTGAGACACACTTGGTTCACTACAAAGAAATATAGCATAAAGTAAGCCTTCGATTGGTGCTAATTGCTTTGTGATGCACTGCAAAGAAAGACATTTTGTGAGTTACACAAGTGGCCGAAATGTACATACAAAATAGATTACTGCATTACAATGCGATCAAGGTATCTTCTAGTGCAACTTATTACCTATTTGTGTTACCTATTTGTGAAATGCCTAATAGGCCAAAATGTAAAAATGAGATAGAATAGTGATCTACAACGCGATCAAGGTATCTACCACTTCAACTTATTGTCTCGTCACATTGTAGCAATCTTGTGAGTTACACAATAGGCCAAAATGTACAAACGCATTACAACACAAGATTAAGTTAACTCTTTGTACAAGTAAGTTTCTATTTGCATTGTAGAGGTTTTTTGAGGTATAGAAAAGGTTAAAAATGTAAAGCGTGATGGAAAGGTTCTTTTAAACGCGATTGTATGAACGTTAAATCATAAAAACTAAAGGTTTACATTGTGTTTACCTTACTTCGATAGGCTAGTTATACTTAATTGGGTTGCCCATATGGAACACCAGCAAAGCTCAAAAATTTGGTAGATTAGCCATGCATGTTGTCTTCTTTGTTTATGAACAAGTTCTATTACCAATTGTACCTGAGATTCTTTATTTAGTTCTTTTAGTCTAATCCCTTGAAGTATTTTGCAATAAAACCATTAGAAAACCTCCATTAAACTATTTGCTCTTATCTATCCCACCATTTCTCCTTATGTGTCGGAAGAGTAAAGTGTTTGCTTGTCCAAGCTTCTGTGAATGTTTTGCTCCTCATGGTCTTTACTCTCCCACTTCTCAGATTTCTCACAAAATAGTAAAACTTTATCTAACTCTAATCACGTGTTAGCTTTGCCATTTCTTGCATTTCCATTGTCTCTAAATTTTTGACAGTAATGTACAAGCTTCCATGCTCCATATTTTATTGTTGATTGTGGTTTCTTGCCTACTTTCTTCTAGTCTTTGTGGAATCACACGAATCTTTTGCTTTTCACACCGCCGATAGATGGTTTAGTAGGCACATCATGTTCATTTGATGAAAGTTTGATATCTTTTTCAATATGCACATTTCCTCCATGTAATCCTGTATCCGATAGAAGCTTTTCCAAACTTTTATACCTCTTTCTTGTGTGCTAATTGTGGTTGATTCTTGTAAGAAAAACGTATGTAAAGATAGACCTACTTCTCGACTATTCTGCACAAAGCATGTAAAGTATAAATATGTACTCTACATAATGGAAGATTAAGCATTGGCTCAAAAGTATCATCATGTAGATGTCGATCTGGTAGATTGGTCCAATACTTGGTATCAAGCTCATCTGTTGTCCCCATACAATATATACATGGATGCTTAATAGTTGAACCTCTTTTAATATTATACATACAGTTGATTGTTTTTAAATCACCTACCAAGCGCCATTCCACAAAAAATTCTCCATAACCATTAAATTGTAAAGAGCCTTTTGTTTAGTTGTCAATGATCTTTGGTATTGAAGTGTGATGAAAGATCCATTGCAATATGGCATGATCTTCTTTATCAACCTTCATAGAAATGGCAGTAGAGTAAAGATATATTAGTATGCTATCAATAGAGAAATATTACTATGCTATCAAATGGCTAAACAAAATCAAAGTCATTTATTATGCTATCAATAAAGAAATATTATTATGTTATCAATAGAGAAATATTACTATGCTATCAAATGGCTAAACAAAATCAAAGTTGTTTATCTTTATAAACCTTAGAATGGAAATTAACTCAAAGGCCCCAAGCCACCAAATGTTGTTCTCTCTGACCACACACTAAGATGTTGAATGATCTTTGGTAATCATTGGGTCCAATGCCTTGTTCATTAATGTTATTGAAACACTTTCTTTCTTTCGGTTTTTTAAGTGTTTTTGCTTCATCTAGCTTGATGACAAATTTTAACTCCGCATGCTTCTTACAGTGCAGCAAACACACGTTTTACGAATTATTTAAGATGACCCCAACATAAGATTGTCAATATTATTTAGCTTCCTTGATCTTTTATGCGGTTCTAATGATGTATTATTCTCTCTTGCCATAGCTAGTTTTCTTTTAAGATCTTGAATCTTCTCCTTGTCCTCTTTCAAATTTTGGATACATTTTTCATAGTATTATTTTAGCAAATCAATCTCGCAAATGAGCAAGATGATTTTCTAACTTGAGAACATTAATCTGTGCTGACATATTATGTGTGTAACCATAGAAACCAGTATGACCATCGCCAAGAAATCTTACATATGATGTTACATTTCATAATGGTGGTGATGAAGATCTTGTGAGTGACAGGATCGATAGGGTATAGTGTACCTTCCATCCAAAGGTCGATGTTCTTCTTTCCTTGCTGTGCCGAAGATTATTTACCTCTAAGCTTGTTAATGTATTTTTTTTGCTACACTTCCGCATTGGTGCATACTCATTTTCAAGATCTGTGTAAATTTTAAATATCCTTTTTTGTTGAGTTCAAGCTCCTCACTAAGCATGTTGCTTCGCCTTGCTCGGAATTCATGGAAAACCTACTTAAGGTTGTTGGTTTGCCTTGCTCGGAATCCATGAAACCTAATTGAACCTTCAAACTTTGGAGCCAAAACAAGTAAACGGAGGAAAAACCCAAAAAGGGATGCATTTGAAAAGACATAAAGTTTCATGATGGTTTTAAGGAGTTTCATTATCACGATTTGGGTTTTTTTATTTTATAACTTTTTAACATTCACCTTCTTATATTTTATTATTAATTATTTTACCATAAAGATATGTTTTTTGATGTAGATACCATTTTTACATACTCCCTCTCTAAGCTAAGGTGCCATTTCTTACACAATCAATTTGAGACCCCAAAATTTTCCTAATGTGTCCAGCCATCTAATTAATCCTCTGTGTTGACATATACTAGATCTACATCACCTGTGTGTGCTAAAACATTCTCCCTCGCAAAGTGATAATGCTTCTCAATGTGCTTCATCCTAGCATGCCATATTGTGTTCCTGGCTAGCTATATGCTACTCATGTTGTCACAAAATGACGACGACTCTATCCATAGGCTCACCCATATCACTAAGTAGCTTTTGAAACCAAGCTACCTCACAAGTTGCCACGTAGTCTACCTATGTACTTGATAAGGTAACTGTTGGCTATTTCTTACTACTCCAACTCATAGCAACACTCCCGAAAGAAAACATAAAGCTGCTCTGGTAGATCTCCTATTTGGGACACTACCAACCCAATAAACATTTGTGTACCTATGTAGCTGTCCCTATGTGACAGCCTTATAGAAAAATCCATAGTCATTTGTGGACTTTACATACTTGAGAATCCGTCTAGCCACATCCAAGTCCAATAGCATAGATCAAATATCACCTAGTTAATAGTCATGTAGATCAAGCTACCCTTATGCGCTTGTACATAGTGGGGTCCTCTAAAATCTTACGTGTATATGTACAAACAACTTTGTGTTATGTTCCAATGGCACTGAAATAGGCTTACAGCACTTGGGCAACATGTCCAAGCCATACTACCTCTGTAATAACAAAATGCTAGGAAATGATCTCACCACCTCTATGCCTAAGAAATATCGCAGCTCACTCAAATCTTTCATGTCAATTTTTTGTTTCAAAAGTCTCTTGATATCAGGTATGTCAGCATCACTAGCACCACCCAATAACCAAGTCATCCATCCACATAAAAGACTAATAACATTATCCCTCTAATTGTCTTTTCCACATAAAGTGAGAATCTACATTGGATATCCAAAATCCAATGGTGACAAGATACTCCCCAATCTTAACAATGCTCTAGATGCCTGGTTCAAGCCATACAAGGCTTTGCATAACCTGCACCCAAAATCTTGGTGTGCATCACTTTCATAACCTGGTGGCTGCATCATATATACTTCTTCTTGTAAATCACCATGCAAGAAAGCATTCTTTACATCCATCTAATGTAAATACCAACCCTTCACCTATAGCCATAGCAATGATAACTCTCACGGGCTTCCATTCTCACAACCGTGTTAAATGTCTCCTCATAGTCAATGCCATAGGTTTGTGCACAACCCTTGGCAACCAATCTTACCTTATACCTACTCACTGATCCATCTACATTATGCTTTATATACCCACTTATTCCAATTGCCTTCTTTTTCTTAGGCAAAGGTGTACTAACTCCCTTGTTGCATTTGTATTCATGTTGTTATCTCCTCATTCATGGCATCTTCTCATTTTTTTAATTTCCAAGCGCGTAATCAAAAGATGGGGGCTCCAACTCCTATATTTCTTTCACAATGTAAGAATAATGATGGGCTATATATCCATCATATCTCAATCTATCTCAATAGGATATCTAACCCTCTTAGATCTATATACACCTAGATCACTGCCATGTGCCCTTTAAAACAGCCCTGGTTCTTCTTGCACCAAGAGTAACTGATAGAATGCCAAGCTCCTCACCAAGGCTCTGCGCTGAGCCACCAGAGTCATCATCCACATGTGAGTGACATATTGCAGGCATAAAAGGTTGATCTATCTTTGTCTTCCCTTTATGTGATGCACGTATTTCTACATCTCTCCTCAACCTGCCTAGCCATGGAATAACATTGGATCCATTGCTAGAGGACTCTCCAAGTCCACTAAGCACTTGTGAATTGCTGCTCTGCATGTAAGACAGCATCATTACTTCTTATATCTACATCTTCTATTGCCTTTAGTGTATATATTGGCTACTCATCTCATTAAGACAACATCTCTACTTACTCGTATCTCACAAGTGGTAGGGTTATAACATCTATAACCTTTTTACTTTAAAGCATAACCAATGAAGATGCATTTCTCTACCTTTGGATCTAGCTTTGTTCTTACTTCATCATGGATATGCACATATGTAATACACCCAAACACTATCAAGTGAGACACATCTAGTTTTATGCTTGTACACTTCTATTTAGGTGTCATACCAGGAACGCTTGCAATGGGATTTCTGTTCAAAATGTACACAACAACAACTACTACTTGTGCCCAAAAAGCTTTTGGCATATTCTTTTAAACATCAAGGTACATGCCACTTCTATAATGTGTCTATTTTTCCTTTTTGCAAGACCATTCTATTGCGGAGTGTACCTACATGTAAACTGTCTCTTAATCCCTTGCTTTCTCAAGAAATCATTGAACGCAGTGAAAAATTACTCTCCCCCACCATCCAATATTAGATATTTGATCTACATACATTTTTCCTTCTCAACCACAAGGCTTTAGATCTCTAAAAGTGAGAAAACACCTCACTTTTCTCCTTCATAAAATAAACCCATACTTTTCTCGTGTGATCACGAATGTACCATAATACATCTAACCTAAAATTGTTGTAGTCTTGGTCGGTCCCCATATAACCAAATGTATAACATCCAATGGACTTGCATTGACATGCTTTTCATGTGGGAAAGCATGTTTGACCTACTTACCAAGCTAGCATACTTCACATACTTTATCCATATCAGCAACCTTAAACTTTGGCAAACTTGCAATAATATTTTGTACCTACATAGACATCATCCCATTGTATATTCACATGATCACTTGTACCTCATTTTTCTCCTCCATAAAATAAACCCACACTTTCCTCATGTGATCATCAATGAATGTAACATAATACATCCAACCTAAAATTGTTGGTCTTAGTCGGTCCCCCCATACAACCGAATGTATAACATCTAGTCCCCATACAACTGAATGTATAACATCCACTGGCCTTGCATTGACATGCTTTTCATGCGGGAAAGCATGTTAGATCTACTCAAACTGGCATACTTCACATACTTTATGCACAACATCAACTTAAACTTTGACAAACTTGAACAATATTTTGTGCCTACATAGACTTCAGCCCGAGGGAATATTTGAAGGCAGCTGCTGTCAGAAGATATGTCATTTTGGTGCATTCAAGATACCTTCCCAGTGTCTATAAGCATACGTCCGTACCTTCACAGACGTACGCCCATTCCCTAACAAGTGAATGGACATACCTTCCCCAAGTGAACGGACGTACCTATACTGAAAATTATTTTGCTAATTCCAGACACGGCCATACCTTCCCCTAGTGAACGACCATTCCCTTACCAATGTATGACCGTTGCTCAACATATCCATGTCCATACCCTTCTAGATTGTGAACGACCGTTCCCACACTAACGCATGACCGTTCCTCAGCATATCCACGTCTGCACCTCCCACTAAGCCACATTCGTACCTTAACGAAAGAACGAATGTTCATCTATGAGAAAATGGTTGTACCTAAGCCTCCAGATGGCAAAAAACAAATAGTATAGGTATTGCTGTACCTATACTGAAAATTAATGCTAGACACAGCTGTACCTTCCCCTAGTGAACGACCATTCCTTCACCAATGTATGATCGTTCCTCAGCATATCCACGTCCATACCCTTCTAGATTGTGAACGTCCATTCTCTTCTAGACCCACGACTATACCAACTTTAACGTATGACTGCACCTCCACTAAGCCACGTCCCTCTGTGAGAAAATGACCGTACCTAAGCCTTCAGAGGGCAAAAAAAATTTCTGTCCAGAGTGTGATCCTACACTCACTTGACACATTCATGCACCTACGCTTAGGGAAATTTGTGCGAAACAACCCTCTATTTGACAACGTTGAACCATCAAAAGCGCACAAATAACTTGTGAGATCTGATCCTTTGATCAGCACAAAATGGAATCAAACGGTGTTAGTCCTTTGACAGAACTAGCGAAAGCGAAGAGCATCCAAGCACGGGATGCAAAACCCCTAACCTAGAGGCATGAGGATTTGCTGCCTACTGCATGGACAGACCATCAATTCTCGAGCAAGACCCAGGATCCCCTACACACTCATAAAGGAGTCTTACCTTGGGACTAAGAAACCTTATCCTAGGAAATGCGCAATTGGAAGAGCCTCATCCTAGGGACACAAGCATGGAATGCCAACTAGAGAGAACCATCACACTGCTGCTAGACCATAGACCAGAGGTGAGGTAGAGCCCTGGTAACCCAATCTAGAATAATCCAACAGAATCGGGAGCCATGCCAACTAATGTGTAATGACAAATTTGTACCCTGATCGTAGGCCAACACCAAACCTAGGTTTGGAGAGCCAGCTCACCAAGGTCTAGAGACCTCTTACCAAGAACATTTCAGCCAACACATGGTGCAAATGCACAACCACTACCCACCTCGCGGAGTGTATCTCGGATACAATGTAAATACCTACAAAGCACACACTGGCCCACCATTGATGCAAGGACTACAGATGCGATACTATCCTATAGGACTAGCTCCCCCACCTATCATATCCCAACCTACACCAGCTCCAGTCATGGTGGCAGGACTGGCATTGAAAATGTTGAGGATATCCATGGAAATAGAGAGGGGGTAGCTTCAGGAATTTCTCCACCAGTACTTATTCAGTCGGTGTAATGGCCAAGACAGGAGAGAAATAAACCAGCACACATCTTCAAACTTATCACTAAGTTTGATTCGGCTCGAGACCCCATACCTCATCTGGAGATGTTCAGCTAGATTTGTGAGCATTTGGCCATGTGGACGATCAGGTTAAGGTGAGTGTCTTTGGCCTCACCCTGGATGGAAAAGCAGGATAGTGGTTTCGATTCACTGAAGGTGGAAGACAAGGCTACCTTTGACGCCTTGAAAGAGGCTTTCAAAGTTGGATATTCAAGACAAGGAACTCGATGGAGTCTAATCAAACAGTTACATGATGTAAAACAAAACCATGGAGAATCCATCTGGGAATATATCAATTGGGTGAGATATCTCCACTCAATGTATAACGATAGAGACAAGTTCTCTAAAAGACTGATCGAGAGATTCCTAAAGGGCCTTGAAAATGTAGCCTTGCATAACTCCCTGTGTGCACTTCCTTTGAGTAATACTGTAGAAGTGCCATGGGTTTTGAGGATAATTTCAAGGAAACTCATTCCCAAGAATTGCACGAGGGCACTTCTAAAGCTTCCTTCAAAACTACTAGCACGAAATCTTAAGGAAAGGCAAAAGAGTCCTCTTGAGGATAATAAGTGGAGCAGTTAGCAACTGCACTAATACATGAAAATGACCCAACACTGGAGAATAGGCCAAGGCCATGACCAAGTTGGGCAACCCCATCTTTACCCTAAGAGAGAGGTTAGTATGGTGCTCCATTTATTGAGCTAACCACACTAGTACAGAGTGTTCACATTTGAGACCCCTACCCACTCTCTATTACCATGAAACCTCCAATTGTTACCACTAAAGAGCCGTTCTCAAGAACGGGGTCTACCCCAAGCTTTGCCACCGAACCCTAGACAATCACTGGCCCCCTAGACAACCGCTGGCCTTGCGAGCCCTAGCACAACATAATGCACCTCAACTACACCATGAGAGGAATCTTTAGGGTGCCCGAGGTACCCTTAACACCCCCACTTCTTCTGTCTCGCCGGTACCCACCATTACCTTAAGTGACCCCTATTCACCAGTTGACCTTGATAGAGATATTTGAAGAAGGTGAGGAGGGTGAAGCCATTAACAGTACTACCGTTAAACCCATTGAGTCAGATAGCCCACCCCCATAAATCCTAAGTCATTATGTAATGTAGGTGAACACATGTACCCTTGTACCTAGCAGTTGTAACCCCAGAGGATGAGAATTGAATAACATGGCTAAATGATTGCCTATGCAATGCTATCATTGTGCTGGACCTCATCAAGTAGCTAAGTGTCTGGTAATGAAAGGGATGGCTAGTACTCATGTGAGTACCCCTACCTTAACTCCTTTATGCATAGGATGTGGCATAGACCATATGTACGAGGATTGTCCATTAAGAATAGGAGCATTTGGGAAAGGGAATGAAACTACGCCTAGCACTAGCCTTAACTTGCTGAGTATACAAGACGGCTTCATACACACAATGCCTCTAAATGCGGTCACTATAATGTAAAGTAGAAGAGCCACAACTCATGCTACCGTCGGAGCATCTACATCACAAAACCAAGGAACCCTACATGCTCAATGCCACAAGTATGCCCGATACTGCAATCCATGAAACATTGAGCATTAGAGAGGAAAGACCATTATGGGGAAGACACCCACCCCCTAGAGGAAGGCAAGATCCCTCTCCAACCCTCGCGCAAGAGCACAAGGAGTTGGATCCCCCCTCAACCCACTCAACTAGCATGATCTTTTGACCACACAGAGTTCAAGTAGGCCATCTGAATCTTGCTTAGTTGACAACTCTAGGAGAGACGCCTAGCACCAAGCTCACATACCACATGGACATCCATGTCCTTTGACCCTACCTTGATGCCAAACACGATGCCTGGAAGTGCCAACATACACACCGCCAACATGGAGGTTACGTCAGGCCCCACTCCAACGCTCGGCCCCTCACATTTGACCTCATGGGTGAGTAGCCAGTTTGGCGACGCCCATTCCTCCTCAAACCCTACATCTAGATGGAGTACTACAAGGCCCCTCAAGCACCCGGATTAATTCTGTTTACCTCCCCATCCACCGACGCTGGGCCTAGAACCTTTTCCAAACTAAGAAAAAGGAGAATCCCATATTATAATTCGACTTCCCCTGGTTTGCACTTCCTACGTCCTAGAGACCATGCACAGAGGACAACATGGTTGCGAAGATGCATGCATTTACCACATACAATTAGATTCCTGATCTAGTAATCATGGCCACCATACATTTTTTCAACCTCATCACATCACACTTTTGGAGGCCTTTTCATAGTGGCACCACTACCATGAGGGAGCTCAAGGCCTTGCCTTCGACCTCAACAAAGGCCCCACTCTGAAGTAGCTCTTTGGCTACTACTCATGTGGTGTCTCCAAACATCTGAAGATATGATGGAGACGGCCTTCTGGATGAGCTACAAATCTTTTCACACATCCCCCCATATCTGAAATTGTATTACGATTTCATCCAAACATACTCCATCTACTACCGCTGATTCTCCTTGCCATCTTCAAGAATGGAACTGAATAGGGAGGGGGGTATGTTAACCACACTGGTTAACATTATTTTTAAGCGTGGTTATGCTTCATGTAACTCATTTTGTGTAAACTGCGCTAAACACTTTCTGTAAAAGATATATGGGATGTCTGAGCTTACGACTTGTGTAATTTCGGCCATGAGCATAATCCTAGGTGTATATAGAGCTCAAAGAACCAATTTTGGGCTCCCAATAGAATAGGTGGTTGGCCATTGTAAAAAGAGAGCTCATGTATGTAAGTGACTTATGAAATATGAAAAGGGATAATCCCATCATCACAATTGAGTTTCTCTCTCTCTCACTCACTCTCTTGCAGCTATGGTGGTAAGCTTGTGTGCATCCATGCTTGCTTGCTTGATTTTGTGTGTGTGTGTGTGTGTGTGTGTGTGTGTGCATGTCGGTGAGGTTCTCATTGCTTTCCTCTTCTTCTTCTACTTGCTCTCTCTCTCTCTCTCTCACCTTAACTCTTGCACACATAAAGGTATTGGATAGGAGTTAGATTTCTCCATAGATCCTTCTCTCATCCTCACCTAGCTTGTGGAAAGCTCCACTTGAGTGACACAAGTGGTGGTGGAGTGAGCCCCTAGCGGAGTTAAAACCCTCATTAGAGTTGGTTAAATGCTAGTTCCCGAACCAACCCTTGCATTGTCTCCTTTATCTTCTCCTCTCTCTCTCTCTCTCTCTCTCTCTCTCTCTCTCTCTCTCTCTCGTGCAAGGAAGCATGCTCATTTTGGTGAACATGCATAGATAGTGGCACGTTTTCTAACATACACAATGAGATGTGCAATATCATTACCTATGTCTACATAACTTAGTTTTTCCATTCTCTGCATGTCTCTAAAAAACTCACCATGATTGGTCATGTGGTTAGAGGTGCCAGAATCCATATACCAAACATCTCCAAATCCTAACACCTCTCTTGTTATGGAACTGAGCATATGTTGCATTACAAATAACTGCTCACTTATGTTATCATTACCCTGTTTAATTGATGATGCATAGTTGCCTTGCGTAACTTTCCACTTTTAATTGATGATGCATAGTTGCCTTGCGTAACTTTCCACTTTTAATTGATGATGCGCGTAACTTTCCACTTTTAATATCATTCTACTTTTTATAACAGTCCTTTGTCATGTGCCTTGGTTTACCATAATGATTTCTTTGCCATAGTAATAACACTAATTTCTTTTCCCCTTGTTATTTATATTAATTTCTTTGTCAACAACCACCTCGGCCCCTCTGCTGGTTCCCCCTATCTCTAGAGTGGCCTCTTCTTACTGTTTGTACATTTGAATCCTATTATTATTGTTTCCCATGATTTTTGTTTTCAAAATGGCCTACACCTCAGCCTCTAGATGATGATGTCCCTTTGCCTCTACCTATATATGAGTAGAAGGCCTGCTCATTTGAATTTAAAAAGAATGAACCTCCTCAATATTCATCTCTCCTCACAAGAATGAGAAGAGCAATCAATTCCTAAAAATTAATAAAGTTCTCTTGAACTCCAATGGAGGTCTAAATTGGTTGTATTCTTTTTCCAAGACCATTCAAGGTCATGCGGACACCATATCATCATTATCTAGTTGGTGATCCAATAGAAGTAAGGGCATCTACAAGCCCTTTAACCTTCATTGAGTAATCATTTATCCTCTGGTCACATTATGCAGCTCCTACTTTAGTTGCATCTTCTAATCTTGGGTGTTTATGTTGTACATCTTCACCAAGGTGTCCCAAGCCTCCTTAGGTGTTTGTGCTTCCTGTATATGCACACTCATAGAATCTGTCATAGTGATAGACAGCTAATACAACACCTTTCTGGCTTTTTCATGACATGCTTTATATGTCTACACTTGCTAAGGGACTGAATCTTCTTCAACAATCTCTGACTCCTTATTATTATCACCTATGATGAACTCTCAATATCCTTTTCCCATAAGGAAATTGGTCATCCTAAACTTCCATGCCTGGAAGTTATTCTTGTCTAGCTTCTCATTCACAATGTGTGATAGACTATCAGAATCTTTACTTGTAGTAAATTACCAAAAAGTGCTTATAAAACAGCTTCTACACTTTTAGCAAATTTTCAACCTTCTATAGTAGTACTGTAAACATGTTATAATGCATTGTATGTGAACCATTCACATACACATATATCTGCCAATACCTGCAATGCATAGATTCTCTGCATAGACTGTCCAATTTCTGTTGTAACTTTGACAATCTTTGGGCATACAGAGTCAAAATCGACACTTCACAGAGTGCCTACAAAAAAACTTGCAGCACCAAAAAGGGGCCTAAAACGTGCCCGAATCACACTGAAACATGCAAGAAATTATTTAACTATGTTAATTACACAGAATATGGTCTTCTTACTTCACCCAGGAGAATACCTCAATCTAGGACAATGACTTCCCTATCTGCCTATAGAGTTGACAGCTACCAAAGGTGTTGCTCCAAAATTAAAGAGGGAAAGAGATGGAAATACCCTTACTCATGTACCACTTCCTTTCTTGCCTTGTTATTGCCTCTTTCTTGCCTCATCTCTCACACAAACTGGAGCTCTAATACCAAAAAGAATGCAAAGGAGGGGAAGAGCTTGAGTCCCAATACACATATACAAAAGAGAGTAAGACATAAAGAGAAAGATGGATGGTTGAATTATCCTCTATCTTCTTCTCTTATCTACAACCATTGACATAAAGGAGATAAGAGTACATACATAAGGGAAAGTACTCTCCTACTATAACATACAATGGTCGGTCCATAGTGTGAACCCAATCGGCTACATGAGCTAGATATTTAACTATGCCAGAATTCTAGTACTCCAAAGTGGTTGTCACATGGCCTATTGTCCATTGGTGGCATATCAACCATAATATCACCAACCGCCAGTGACATAAGTGTGGATGCTATCACCTAGGCGGGTCATCAATGTCCGTAACACTAGTTGAGCTTGATATCTTAACAATAATTTACACATATATCCATGCCTTCCAGTGGTTCTCTCAGGTCTGATTTAGGAACTTTCTAAGGACACAAAAATTACAAAGTTGATGTTAGGCCATGTATTTATAGAAAGTTCAAACTCCCCAACCACCAACCTCTTGTACTTCTTCATATCCATAATAATTGGAGAAGCATCTTCCATAGATATCTTTACATCAGCCTCCATGGGTGTAACCACCACTGACATGCACTCAACCATGCCAAACGCCTTTAGAATTTCCCCAAGGTCTATCATTTCAAAATTTGAACTTAACATCTCTTGTGTGTGTTGTTGGATCTTCTCTTCATGGTTCCCTCGTCATAATGAGATCATCCACATGTAGGACAATGATCATGTACATCATGCCTAGAGAAAATATACAAATTTGCATCTAATGGGATTTTAGAAAGACAATACTAACAAATACAGTATATATCTACTATTAACATGCCCTAGGGACCTGTTACAATCTGTATAATGCCTTTCGGGTATCCCAAACTCGGGTGGTTGTGCCACATAAACCTATGCCTTAAGATGGCCATTCATAAATGTTGACTTTACATACATCTCTATAATACCAACCATTTAAACCTCCTCCTTATTAAGATGGTCACTTAGAAATGTTGAGTTCACATCCATCTACAATACTAGCCACTTACCACCGTGAGGAGCAAACGAGGCTAGTACTATACAAATACCTGTGGGGGTGAATGTCTCCTGAAAGTCAAACCCTTCAACCTATGCAAAACCTTTTGTCCCATGAACCTTCCCTTCTATTTATCCAATATGTACCATTAGACTTGTCTTTTGGTTATCCATGTACCATGAGCCTTTTCTTCTAGTTATCCAATGCTTCATGACACTTATACTTAGACTTCTAAACCTACTTGGTTCCAATAACTTTTCGCTTTGCAAGGTGATCCATAAGATCCCAACAAGTGTGATTTTTCATAATTGAGTCATACTCTGACTGCATGGCCCCCCTCGCATTTGGATTTGTAATACTTTCTGCAAGCTACCTAGCTCCTATACTTTCATTATCTTAGCTATCAAGGCCATATTAACAATGTGAGCAAAGTCCATCTTCTACTCCTCTATTCTCTTGGGTCTACAAAAAGTTGCTCGCTCTTTTGTGCCAGTGGATCTTTCCCATCCAAGCATTTCTTCACCCATTTAGGATATGGCCATTTTTGTGGTGTTGTAAGCTTATCTTCTTCATCATTTGATGAGTCTACCTCTTGTGGAGCTGCTAATACTGACATTGGGGGTGGCTTTATGTCTGTTAGGGCTACTTCTTTGTTCAAGGATAGTGTGGATGGAGACTTCTCCTCCACACTATCTTGGATGAGTCCACCTCTTGCAGAGCTGATAATATTGCCATTGGTGGTGGCTTTATGTTACTTCTTTGTTCAAGGGATGAGGTTGTTCCTTGAACACCACATCATGGCTAACAATTATCTTCTTGCCCTCCGGGTCGTATAGTTGGTAACCCTTTGACTCCATACCCAAGAAGAAACACTTCTTATTTTGTAGTCCCACTTGGTTCTGGGATATGCTCGATAGTCACAACCAAATGTCATGAAATATGCAATTAAAAGTTTCTTACCACAAAATAGCTTCTTAAGGTGTTATGCCATTGGCACTGCCTTTGTGTAACTCCTATTAAGGGTATGCATTACAATGTTGTTAACTTCCTTGACCCAAAAGAGCATTCCTTTCCCTTTAAGCATACTCTTTGCCATTTCCATAATTAAGTGATTCTTACACTCCTATTAAGGGTATGCATTACAATGTTGTTAACTTCCTTGACCCAAAAGAGCATTCCTTTCCCTTTAAGCATACTCTTTGCCATTTCCATAATTAAGTGATTCTTACACTCTTACTTTGCAATACTATTTTGTGCTAGGGATGAACAAATGTAAAATCTCTCTTCATCCCATGCTCCTTGCAGAAGTAGGCATTGAATTCACCGATGCAAATTCTCCTCCTTGATCTATTCAAAACTTCTAGCCTCTTTCATGTCTCATTCTCTACTAAGCTATGCCATATTTTAAATTTTTCAAAAGCTTTATCCCTACCCCATAGAAAATACGCCCGCACCTTCCTACTAAAGTCATCAATCACAAAAAATAGGAAGAACCACCCAATATAGTGGTTGTTATTACGAGAAAGATCTGCATGGACAAGCTCTAGAGGAGCCTTTACACGATTCTTGATTTTTTTATGAAAATGTATGCTAATGTTGCTTGCCTATCATACAAGCTTCACATACATCTGACATCTCAAAAAATGCTGGTAGATGTGCCACATCCCCAGTCCTTTGCATCTATTCATGTTAAGAACCTTCTTGATCTTTAGAAAGGAACCATAGTGCTAGACCACTTGTCTTAGATCATGGAAGTCCCTATATTAAAGAGGCTAAAGTGTCCAAAAGGTGTGTCGATCCCTCTTGTTTGAGACCTTCCTCTACTCTCTAATCAACTAAGTAATCCTTTCAAAAGATAATGGTTAAGCTAGAAAGCTTGCATCACCAACAATCATGCTCAATCACACACTCACTCAAGCAAGCAAGCAAGCATGCACACTCCATCCACACACACTCACTCAAGCATGCACACTCCATCCACACACTCTCACTCAAGCAAGCAAGCATCCACACTTAACACACTCCATCCACACACACAAGCATGCATCTTACAATCAAGCAAGTAAGAAGGTAAGAACTCAAGAGAAGAAGAAAGCTTTACACTTGAGAAATGATTGACTTCCCCCCTTCACACTATCAAAATTTGTTTATATATAAATGGGCTTTTCCCGGTCGCCCAACTTAAGTGAGTGCCCATTGCCTATCTCTAACCGTCTATACAAGGCTTGTGGCTATGGCTAGCTTTTTGATACATCTTTGGCTCTCAACCATATATAATGTGAATAAATCCTAGGTTAGGGGTGGGGATTTTGGATGTATAGAGAAAAGAGTTAACAACCCCCCTCCTCCCTACCTAGTTGCCTATGGAAGCTATAAATGATGGGTATGTCATTAAGAGGATCTTCACAACAACGACCTCATCATGTGAAAGTGTTGCATCGCCTTTGGAGTAGCTTCCCTTTATTGTGGTTGAAGATAAAATTATAGCCAAAGATAATGAACTCGAATAAGAACATCTCCTCGAACGCCTGCATATTGAATGCTTCCAAATATAGGATACACATGACCATCCCTAGCAAAGTGTGGGCCCAAGGTTAATGTCAAAGGGAAGGCCTTGCACATGAGATTTTTTGTACTTGTGCCAGTGCATGGGACCCTTATCTTCTTTGAAATATTGTAAATAGATACAAATTATGTCAAGACACTTAATGGAAGCTTGGATGGCAACACATGGGGCATCCTAATGTGAGGAAATAAACTAGACTATCATCCCACACATCCACTTTCTGTTGGGATCATGCCAAATAGTAGAGACTCGAATTCAAGAAAGTTGAGAAGGAGAGGGTTAATCTTGTTTTTGGCTTCATATTCCATCTATATCATGCTCCTGTGCATAGCATGTACGTGGGTTTTACTCTTTGGTTAACTAGCCCAACGTATTGTGTGGCCTAGCAGTCTCAATTGTAGAGGTAGTGGAGCTACCACTTGGGCTGATTCTTCAATTCAGTGCTGTGAAATGCCTTGTCATTAGGGCTAGCCTTATTTATCCTAAATGCTCTTTGATGGGCGTGCTCTGCAACCCCACCACAATGTTTGAAGGGTTGCTTTAGGTAGTGTCACATGAGTGGGACCTCAAGCCTGTGTACACCGTGAATGGAATTGTAGGGGCAAGGAATATTTTTGGCAACCTTGTAGATGGCTTCTTTATAATCATGGATTTGTGTTAGGTGGGAGAGATCCTTGTTGGGAATCTCATCTTGCATTATTTGTTCTACTTCAAAAAGAACAAGTTGGTGGGATGAAAATGGCCAGGTGGGGGGGTCACATGCCCAACTATAGTGTGGTTTTCTGATCCGTGTCAAGCAGTGAGACCTCACCTCCTTTGTGTGGTTTGCTATCTTGTAGCTATTATGGTGGTTCTTCAAAAACATTGGCATTGAGGTTTGAGAATCCCATCCCCTAGGGCTGGTCTTCTTTCTCTATTGCAATTCCTTGGAAGGCCTCGGCAACCTTTGGGGGCCCAAATTGAGGTTTGGGAACTCCATTCCCTTGGGCTGGTCTTCTCTCTTCATTTGCAGTTCCTTGGAAGGCCTCAACATCCTTTGGGGCAGCAATAGTTATGGTTTTCTAATCACTGGCCTTCTAGGTACATCTCAAGATGGGGGGCCATGGTGGGTGAAAACTTGTTCCATAGTATGGCCCATCACCCTAATCACTAATTATTCAATGATTAGAACACCACTAAGGCCGAGAATGGCTCTTTGTCTCCTTCTTCTAGACCCTTGCTGGAATCCTCAACCTCTTTGTTGTTGGCACTTCACTAGGTCCTCTAGGGCCTGACCCTCTTGACTTTCCATGCTTATTGAGATAATCTTGTAGCTCCATCTCATCGATAAAATCAAGTGCTTCACTACCCTCCATCTTGTCGAAGGTAGGGTAGGCCACTTACGCTATGGTAAAAAAAGAGTGCATTGGCCACCTTTTTTGTGCCACAATATAGTGGTAGAGGATAACCATGAAAATTATGTGGCAAATAATAAACTAATTTATAATGATTTGTATACATGGCCCGCCCTCTTCATGAAATCGCATGGTCCATAATTGCATCCACCATGGTAGCACACTCTACAAACTAATCTGCATTTTAAATGATTGGCTCTACATCATCCTTTGCACATGGATTCCTTAAAATAGCACACCAAGCATGATAATTAGAGACCATGGGATGAATTCTCTAATTGTAGATATTTACTGGCTACTCTAGACTACACCTGATAGATGTCCCCTTTGAAGATCATCATGTTCATCAAGTGCATATATTCTTATGGCACCTTTCTACAAAGCTTGGTGAACATGTGCAGGTTCAATGATTGGTCCATGTCATATCCCTTATATATAAACATGAGTGACATTTCCTAGAGAACCAAGGTGGAGGTATTGGCAGGGTTATGGTGCTACAGCACCAGATTTAGTAAATGGACTACCACGTCAAGGATCAACTGATCCTTTTCAACATCTACCCCAAACAACATGGCTAAGTTTGGTCTGCGCGGCGACGGGCACTTGGGAACTTTCTTTAACTAACTCTTACTACAGTGATGGCATATTTTTTTCTCATTTCAGCTACATGCAATGCAATGTAGTTCTTCTATTAGTCTAAAGGTCGCTGACCTTGGCCTATTGCTTATGTAAACCTCAAGGCACCCTTTTTTTCCTTCTATAATAGCTTTGTTTTTTTTGTTCAAAATTGTCTGTTTTTCTAAGATCTAGATCGTGACCTATCAAGCTCTGCTTTTGCAGGTTATAATTATGCTTCAGAGTGCATTCTTTCCATCTCCCTGATGGTTGCAAGCAATGCATCCTTGGATTTTAGCATTCATGAATCTGGGCCTTCCATAATCTTATCTACTCTTGTGAAATGGGAATCTGTTGTGCAATTTCTATGGCCCTTTGTGCATGTACATTGTGAAGCTAAGAAAGTTGAGCAGCAAAATGGTGGATCAACTCAATACATCTAGCTTGGATGTCCAATTATCTAGTTGGAGTTAGGGCATGGCTCTCAACATCACCAAGCAGGAACTTACATCTTTAGATATCCATTCATCAAGCTGTTTGGCATTTGGGGATAGCGGTTCCATTATTTATGGGACTATATGAATTCTTTTAGTCTCTCATTCTTTGCAATGTGCTCTCTTGCAAGCCTTATCCAGTGATGGTTTCTTGCATGGTCCTGGTAGAGGGGCCTTTTATTTCTTTTCCCTTGCCTTTTTCTTGTGGTTGTGGCCTTTGGGAATAGGTTTTCTCCATGTCGATGTCTGACTCTGAGGTTATCATCACTAACTCCATCCCCCTTAACTTGAACTTCTTCCTTCAGCCTTTGAATTTAGGAGCTTCTTCCTTTGACCTTTGGTTTCGGGAGCTTCTTCAATGGCCTTTGTTTTTAGGAGCATTTTCGGTTATGGTTTGTGCCTCGTCCTCTACCTTGGGCTTCTTTGTCTCGATGGGGGAGTGAATAGTGATTGCTCTGGTGGTGTCGCCTTTAAGCTTCTTTTCCCTTGCCTTTTTCTTATGGTTGTGGCCCCCAAGAAAGGGGTTCTCTCCATGTCAGTGCCTAAGGTCATCACTAAGTCTATCCCTCGACTTGATCTTCTTCCTTTGGTCTTTGGTTTCAGGAGCTTCTTCCTTCAAACTTTGGTTTTAGGAACTTTGTGGTTTTTGCCTCCTTCTCTACCCTTTTCTTCTTTGTCGATGTTTGATTCTGAGGTCATCACTAAGTATATCCCCCTTAACTTAAGCTTCTTTCTTCAGCCTTTGGTTTCATAAGCTTCTTTCTTCAGCCTTTGGTTTCATAAGCTTTTGTGGTTGTTGTTTGTGCCTCCTCTTCTACAGCTTCTTTGCCTCCCTTATGAGGCATGTGCCGGGTCTTTCCAATCAGCGCGGGAGTTGTTTTGAAGGGCCTCTAGCCTTGAATAGATAGTTCTGGTCAAAAGAAGTCCTACTCCCACATATTGATCTCCCAATGTTAGCAAATTTTCTAGCTCTCTATATACTAATTTTGTAAAGTTCTAGCTTGCTATCTCTCCATCTTACTCTTTATAAGCTTGGTAGAGTTTAAGGAGCACCCCTATGTCTACCTCTCTATAAAATGATTTGGCTTGTAAAAAGTGAAGTATGTGCATATTGCTTTGGTTGGGGTGACTAGGTATGGTAGCATGATGTCGAGTCTAGCGAGGCTGTCGGTTTTCCGAGGTCAAACAAGATTATCCTTTCTACCTCTATGTGGCATTATGCTTAATCCAAACATGGCTCCCTTTGGGCAACCTTGGTGAGTTATGCACTTCCTCCATTATCAACCTAAGAATGACCATTTGCCCACCTTGGCCTTGGACTAGATCTACATGGAATGCTTTAGTTGTTGTGTGTTCATAAGATTCCGTTGCTTGAAAGCATCATAGAAAGTTCATTCCCCAAGGTGGTAGCCTAAAGAAGTTGAGGAGGCCTATTTTTTGTAGGAGCCTACTGGCATTCACATCCTCAAGAAAAAACATGTGGAAATCTGAAGCCACCATGGCATATTATGCTTTCTCTATGTAATGATCCTTGATATGAAACTTGATCATGTGCCCATTCACCCTTTCTAGCTCTATACCCCACCCTATCTATGGTGATTTGAAAAGGAATATACGGGGGATTCCATCCTTGGGTGCAACAATTTGCTTCCTTGTAGGCCTCAAGTCCTAGGCGGTGCTATCGCTTTTGTGACTGTCATTTTGATTCACTCTTTGCATTGATGTAACAAGCTAAAAGTAATGGGCCTTCTTGGCTTGCCAATAATCTTTGCAAGATGTAACTAGTCTTGGCCTATAGCTCTATGTGCCTTGATTTCTGGAAGAGGTCCCTCATGGGGCTTACCTCTTGTCAACTCAGGATAAGAAAGGCAACTTGTAAACCCTAATACACACATAGGCACATTCTCTAACCACGCTATTTGTGGGAGCTATGATAAATGGAATAAATATGCAAAGGAGCGTGCGATACAAATACCTTTTAGGATTTAAATGGCTACCCATGCTTATGATGCAAAGGAGTGTGCACTACAAATACCTTTTAGGATTTAAATGGCTACCCATGCTTGTGATGCAAATCGGTGATTTGAGCCTTGCAACTCGTTGATTTGGTGATGTTAATTGTTGTAGGAGAGTGCTATGTGTGAGCAATTGAGTTGATTTTGGCAAAGATTCGGGAAGATTTGAGTCCAAATCGTCAGGCAAAGTTGTGTTATGGCTAGGTCTTATGCCTTATATAGTGTTCCTAATCAGATCGGCCACATGGTAATTCGCTCAAATCGAGTTGATCCAAATGTGAACAATCCGAATGTTGGCAATGTGGTTGTTGACGATGTGAACATAAGGGATTCAAATCAGAGATAATGATTCGAATGTTGATGATCCAGTTGACTCAAGGCGATGTAAAAAATATAATGATTCAAACGATCTGAAACTTGTACACCATCTATCTAACAATGGTGGGCTAGCAATTAAGCTACTTCTTGGTTAGCTCTCATTGGGTAATCAGCGACTCTGTGAGGGCCTTGGCATCTAAAGTAGGCTAAAGGAGCTCACCTTGGTGCATTAATATATCTTGGTCTATAAGCTCTTGATGCTATTTATATTAAGATGGTCAATTGGTGTGTGTTTATAGCATCAAATATCCTGGTTGGGCCATGTGGTGGTCACCCCCCTTGGGCTTCCACCAGCGAAGTCTAGGTACTCAACATAAAATTTAGGTGTGTTAGGAGGTTCATCAATAATTGGCTCATTCTCAATGAGCCTTGTAGGAGTAATTCTTGGTGGGGCTGATTGAGGAGGTAGCATAGGAGGTGAAATCTCCATGTCCCTACAAGGATTCCTAACAACAATCGGGTTGCTTCTCGGATAAGCTACATTTTTGCCATTGAGAGGTGGCACTTGCAAAGCTAATGGTTATGGGGGTGGTGCCAGTAATGGTGGCACTCCAATCATCCTCATCATATGTTAGGTATGGGGCACCAGTTGATTGATTCAGGATTTTCATATCTTCTATAATACCCACACCACGTTTCTCGCCTAATGGTTCTCATCCCTATGGACGCCGAATGTTCCTCCCACCGTACTGGGTCTAATGTAGAGGGAAGCCTCACATTGGCTTTAGATCTGTAGTTTGTTTCCCTTATGCAGTTAAAAGAGAAATCTCTCCTTTTACTACGATGCTTTGTGTTGTCGAGGTGATTTCCTTAGGAGAGGTTCTTACTTCACTTGGCCTTAAAGTTCTATGTTCAAGGTTTATGTTGGATAGGAAAAATCCCCCCCAGTTGCGATCAATATACTAATTCACCATTTTTGTCACATCCTTCTTGTCCAATGGGTGGCATATATTGTTTGGGTGCTTGTAGACACTTCAACACTGGGATTTCAAATTCGGTGTACAAACCAAGAGGAAAGTATTTTTCATACTTATCCATACCCTCTAGAGGTGAATCCTTCACCTTTCTAGCCTTCTTTGCCAAAGATTTGGGGTACATAATTTTCAAGTTTGAGGAAGGCACTTGTTGAGAACCTATAGCTTTTGATGTAGCATGCTCTTCTTCATCCACATCAAAAATATTGGCCTCTCCTTATGGAGAATATCTTTCCTTCTTTGACCTTGATAATACAACACCAAACGGGGCTTTGCAACTCTCTTTTTCAATGATTCAATAATTACATCTTGTAGCATGTCACTAGTGATATCAGATGGATTATCTACATCCATAGCTTCCATCGTCTAGAGAGTGTAGTGTCCTCTTGGTCAACTACCATGAAATCCTTGGAATATGCATAAGCAACAAGTTGATCGATAGTTCACCTGATGTCTCAATATCAATACATTCAAGATCAAGGTGCAAGTCAACAACGAAAATAGAAACTAACCTTATGGTTTATGTGAGGATTTTGTGGTTTTGTATAGTGGATGTCTGCTGAGGAAAACTACTCTTAAACTAGTGGTGTGAAGATGCTTGATAGAATGGCATTAGGGAAAAAGGGAGCTCATTTTGGGGCCCTGTAAGAAATTCACTATTTTTTGATTTATTTCTCTCCTAAAAGACCTCAAAAATAATAAAATATAGAAACGTGGCTTAGAACTGTCAGTAAGGACTACCGAACTGTCAGTTCAGAAAGGAATAAGATAATCTTTTGTCTAACTAACACGATTTTGCATTAAATATCTCCTTAGTTTTTTTTTGTTTCCCGAAGATTCCGCATCTCTTTTGACGACGTGTGCAGGCCTCTCATAAAGAATCCATCACTGAACTTAATGATTGTATGGATACCGCCACACTTCCACGATTCATGTTACAAAAAGACTATGAAATTGACAAGCAAACTTTGCAACCTCAGAAGCACAAAAAATGGCCGATACTAGTGAGTCACAATCTCAGAAGAAGCGATTACACCATCTTCACATCGACTTAGAAGAACAATATGCTCCAGCACAAAAAAGATGAAAGGATACAGTGCTAAATGCTCAACAACAGGAAAATATGAGAAGAGAAGGGCTCCAACATATTGACTTATGGTGCGATGGAAGCATATATCCAAAATGTCTAGTAAAAAACTCTACACCTCCATTTGTCAATCCAACCACACTACTGAGGTTTGCGGGCGATGGACAAAATGGACTTCTTGGTTATATTTCAGCACAGTCTGCATTTGCAGAAACATATAAAACGATGTACCTACAAAAAAAGGGGCCAGGATTCAAGAGATAGCCATTCGTGCAAAATTGGAGCAGCAGTTGTTGCAGAATGAAATTGAGGAGCATTCAAAGAGTAAAAAAGAGTTGACACAAGAGCAAGAAGGAAGAGAACTATGCTTGGAGATAGACAACGAAGCAGGAAGATTAAAAACATTGCAAATTTGAAGGCTGGGACTGGTGGATGCAAGCGAAGAATTCAGGAAGCAAGGCTAGTTTGTAATTTTTCATTTTTTATACTCAAAAATGCCCTCAAATGATTATATCTATTTTGTCCATTAACGCAAAATAAGATTGGAAGTGTTGAATAATATAGGCATATTGTGTTGTTACTATAGGAAACTATTGGAGCCTGCAAAAGAAAATATGGATCCCAACTTTCTTCCAGTTAAACAAATGAAAGGATTGCTTTCTTGTGGTGTAGCAAAAGGTTTGATTGAAGAAAAAAAATACAAAACAATCAAACGCAATGTTGTAGAGGACTTTATATCCAATAATCAAGTTGATGGTACTACAATCCAAGAGGCTCTTGATGTTAGTGGAGTTAGCAGGAAGGGATATAGTTTGATTTTCCATGTGATATCCTCAACTTTGAGAGATCAAAGGATTAAACAAGTTTTACTACCAAATCCAGCGAGTGTGGAGGATAAGAGGTCATTTGAATGAAAGTATAGATGAGTTTATTAGACAATATATCCATATTGAAGAAATATTTCATGGTGGTAAAGGAACCACTGTGTATGACCCTTGGAACAATATATTTGTAGATCTACAACAACTTCAAAGAAGAATGGTCGAGTTTTATGGAATAACATTTGAAGAGTGCAAAGGCATTTTGAAATTTGTTATCAAACTGGATGAGTGTGAGGTTGTAAAGGAAAAGAAAATGGAAAGGATTACTATTACATTGATGAATGGAGCACTTGATACATCATTGACTGAAGCGAGTTCGAAGTATTTTAGTGTGCAGTCGGAGAAACACATATGGTGGTTAGGCTCGTTCCAGGTATGATCATTTTTTGTTTCGTACTTGATTTTAGTCAATGTTTTCAAATCTTTTATAGTAAGAATTTTGTTTTCTATAATCACAGGTGAAGACAGAAGACCATGAAACACTAGATTGGGTGTTTCACCACACGGAAATACCAAGAATAATTAAAAGACAAGTGCAAGGAGAGAATCTCCATGTTGCAAGAAAAGGTGATTTTCAAGTAGAGTGGCACATGGCGGGGGATCTTAAAACACTTAAGTGCATGTATAATGTTAGTAAAGGAGGTAACTCAAAGTCTCCTTGTCTTTACTGCAAAGAATCAGCTCAAGTAATGGATTCCAAATGGTGGAAGAGAGCACCTAATAGAGATAAAGTTGACCCTGACTTCAAGGCCATTCTTGACATTCCACTATGTAATGTTCACATATGCACATTGCATGCTCTATGTCGAATTATTGAGAAATTGGTATTTTTGTATATTGGATTTGCTTGGAAACTCCATCCCGAAAGAAATAGAAAGGATGCTCTTCATGCATTGGAAAAAGTGTTATCTGATATAGGTCTGCATGGAGGTGATGTTCATATCACAAAGGATTTTAAAAAGTCTACCAATGGCAAGGAGGTACCAATCAAGCCCTCTATTGGTGGTGTTAAGGCAAGAAGATTCTTGTCTCGACCCAAACACAGTAGTAAGCAAGTAAGGCAAGGTAGAATAGTTTTAAGGATTAATTATGGATTGTGGAAGCAAGTCCATAATGCCGTGAAAGATCATGAAGGCAGAGGTGTGGAGGTCTCTTGATCAACTCTTCATGTTCTGTGACAATGTAACATGGACAAAGAGTGATTACAAGAACTTTGAAGAGGCAATTAAACATTTTGGGAAGTCAATGAAAGACGCGTGGACTTGCAATATAACTCACTACATGGTAAAGTGATGTCTTCTTCTTTTACTTAAGTGTGATCCTCTTTTTTTTTTATAACTTACTATGCATTCTTATGTCTCTATGAAAACAGCATATCATCTACAACCACCTTCCCTATTTTATCAAAAAGTATGGATGCCCAGCAATTTGGTCTACCCAAGGCATGGTGAAGTCTCACTACATGGCACGTAATGCATTTTTCAGACACACACAACACTATGGAGGGAGTCAAAAGGCAAATAGTCTAAAGGAAGTCTTCCAATGGTTTTATCGAGGCATTCTACAGAGGCTGCATGCTAAAAGAAAAGTTGCTAGTTCCAAAGTCAAGCTTACTTTTATTCTAGCCCAAAAAAAGAGACAAAGATAAACTTTGGACAATTCAATGGCAGCAGAGAGACATAGACAATGGAGGGATTCGAAGATATTTAGAAACCATAAATGGACAAGTAAACATGAATAGCAGTTTGTAACTTATTGGTGTTATGTCCACATGTTTTCAAACTCAATCAATAGATTTTTATCCTATGAAACAAGTGACTCTTGGTGTTATGCCTATATGTTTTGAGACTCCATCAAAAGTATTTCTTTTGTGAAACATGTGATCTATATTAACAAGCATCAATACATCCATGAGCTACACACAAAAAATTCAATCAATACTACTTAATTATGCTAGACACACTATTGATCCTTACCAATAAGGTACTGAGTGTCAAACGCTTTTAGAAGCTACTGAGTGTGGGAAGAGTACTGAAGTGTCGTACGGTGATGGGACAAATGCAAAAGGGTACTGATCGTCCGTACAGACAAGGAACTGATGAGGGTCAAAGACTTTGTACAAATCAGTTCAACTTCAACATAATGTTTGTGCAATATATTATGTTGACTAAATCCTATTACTCCCAGGGCGGCCTGCCAGTCGGAACTCTCTTTTTGAACTTGATTGGACTCTTTTTCTTCCTTGTTGGCTTGATGTCGACTGTCTGTTTATCAATGCTTGCCTCTGTTGTGCTTGTCTTGGAGGGGTATCCTTGTCTGGGAGGGGTATCCTTGTCTTCAGCTATCTCCACGTGTTCTCCTTCTTGGATTGTGTGGCCTGATGCAATCATGGGTGGCTCTCGAAACCTTATGAGCTTGTGTTTTCCATAGCCCTCCAGACATTTGGGCTCCTTAACACCACATGCTAATGCATAAGAAGTGTAAGACAAAAAGTAAGAGGCCCTAGAGGCCCTAGAGGCCTGCTTATTCACATAATCCCCAAATATATCTATGGCAGACAACCTCTCTATTAAAATGATCTTTTCGTTTTGCCATGGAAGATCATGTCCACCTAAAACCCTAGACAAACATTTAAAGAAGTAAACAATGGCTTCTCCATTGTTGCCTGCCTATGGTAAATCAAGATCTTAGCACTGCCTTGATCATGAATATAATGAGCTAGGCTTGACATTTTGCCAAACCCAGCCGGCCTGCTTCCACTTGTTCTTTGGAGGAATGTGTCATCCTCAATTTGTAGCTACCACATATCAAAAGATTGGAGTGAGACAATAATACACAACTACAAAACATTTAAACACAAGATAAAGTATTTGATTTGAAGTAACAAGATCATACCTTCTCATTTTCAAGTTCATCTTTCCAAAGATTTATTCCTCTCCCCTCCAGTCCAGCCTCTTCTTTAAGCTTTCCCTTGTGAAGTGCTGAGAGATTCATAGCTTCCTGTGTGAGCTGGAAGGCAGCTTCATCTGGCTCTTGGAAATTTTCAGCCTCTTTGAAACAAATAGTAAGGGCCTCTGCAGGATCAAAAGTTGTTTCCAAAGCCAGTAGTGAATGGTCATCCTCTATGCCAACCTCCTTGTCAAGCCTTGAAGCTTGGGCAATAAGGGAAATGGCATAGTCCTCCCTCAAATTGAACATACACTCTATATCATGGAGGAAAACATAATCTTTACCACCAATCAAGACACCTGGAAGCATGGGCACTGCATAGTTGCTGCTCTAAACATCAAAATCTTCAACTGGTTGTGCTGCCCTAAGAGTTTCAGTCCTCAGTTGAACAAGGTCAAGAGTAGCCACTTGCAGCCCCTCATCCTCGAGGTTGATATCTTCTTCCTGCTCTGCCATATCTGTTGCCACAAGAATATCCGCTTTTTCCTCTGCTCTACAGATGTATCTTCTTCTTCAACCTCCTGCCCTTGCTCTTCTAGAGATTGCTGATGGAAAACAATGTACATAAGGAATGCCATGGTTTCCTCAAGCACTCTACACTTTCTGGTGTGCAAGTTACAGCTGAATTTATATTCCTCAGGCAGGCTGACAAATCTTCTATTCACATGGTACCTCAGCCTGTCAATGGAAACAATATGATTTATATGCACAAAAACCTTTTCACCTTCCACAATTCTTCCTGCCTCTGTCAGTTGCTTGAAGGTATCCCAATGATCTAAAAGAAAATCTTTGTGATGCTCCAGTACAGAGCTCATAGAAGTGAACTCCCTGTTGAAAATACTGTGGTATATGTGGAAGTTCCTTGGAGCCTTGCACTTGTGAAGAAAGTCAAATAGGAGCAAATCTAGAGATTTGTCCTCTTCTGGTTCCCTTTGTTTTGAAAGGGAAGACTCACCTTTCTGCTCCAGTCTCTTGCTTTTGCCTGAACAAAAATTTATATATCATGAATTCTATATGCTGACATATGCAATCAGGGAATGTATAGGATATCACCAAACAACTCTCTTCATGAGCACACGTGAGTCACCTGGTGATTGCTGTGGTCTAAGCATAGCAGCAGAAAAGTCCAGCTTCCTCTTGAAAGGAGGGGCCTGAGAATCAACTGTTCCAAAGCAAAAACTTTTCTCATCATCAAGGAAGAAATCCCCAGGGCCATAGAAAGCAAAACAATGAGGAAGAAGTGAAAACCAAAAGGGACACATGAATTTGCAAGAAAACGCGATGCAGGGCCATTTGGAAAATGTAAAGTACTCTCCTCGCATTTTGTTGCAAATTCTCCATTTCTATTGACATCCATCTCCAATCAAATGCTAGGAACATCTTACAGTGTTCTGGGTAGTAAATGATACTAGGAGGAATTCCCCAGGGCCAAAGAGAGCAAAACAAAGAGGAAGAAATGAAAACTAAAACTAATATAAGAATTTGTAGGAAAACGCGATTTAGGCCATTTGGAAAATGTAAAGCACTCTCCTCGCATTTTGTTGCAAACTTCTAGGTCCTATTCATATCCATCTCCAATCAAATCCTAGGGGGATATACCAGAATCCTGGGCAGTAAGATTCAAGAATTCTATAGATGGAAGAAATACATATATAAAAACATTGAAAAGAATATAGATCTTTGACCTTTCTTTTCCTCTTCCATACTATTGGAGTTGCCCCGGTGATTCTCCTGCTCTCTTCCAAACTTGAGCTGCAGCCTAGGTAACCTAGAGATCTGGCAGTGGTACTGGTCTTCAGGCAGGTTGCAGAGTGGATGGAGTGTGTTGGGTAGGAAGTGATCAGAGGGGGAAGGAAAAGGATGATGGGAGGGTGCTGGGAGGGATGGAAGACGGGGAGGGAAGAGTGTTAATGGATCTGATTATGAAATCATGATTGGCACAATTTCCAAGGCAAAAAGTGCCATTCACACGTGTCAGATTTCAAATTCCAAAAGATGTGGGTCCCATCCACACATGTGAAAAAACAACTACATTCCACACGTATGGCATTTATTAGCTACTTTATTTGTATTTTGCACTAATCTATTCACTTCTGTTTAATCTCTCCTAACTCAGCTCTCTTGCCTCTCTACCTCCCTACTCTACACCATCAGCATCCTGACCAGTAGCACAGGTTCATCCCCAGCACAGGGTACTCATCACCAGTATAGCACACCTACAGATAGCTTGCTTCCAGGTCAGTAAGACACTCTATATACTTTTCTTCTTGTTTAATAGTATATTAGGATAAGGTACTGAGTGATGTGATGTAGCTTAGATATTATGATAAATATTATATGCATTCCTTAGCTTTTCCCACTGCAAAAACAAGCAGGAAGACTTTTGAATTGGGCTTGTTGAGTGAGAGTTTGATCACTTCTTGCCTCCTATAGACACAATCCATCTTGCATCAAGTTGGAAACACACTGAAATGACTGAAGGCATGCTCCAGTATGCTACCTCAAGAATTTGCAGTAAAACGCGAGGAGGAGGCTTTAGGAATCTCAAACAGCCCAAATCGCTTTTTGTTGCAAATTTAAAACTGTTGCTTCATCCACCCCTATCATTGTGATTTTGTGTCTTTCTAGGCTATTCAAGGTTGTATACTCCTTGCATAAACTCAATCCATATTGTTTGTAGTTGTAAAGATAGAGAATTCACTCTAGGAATGTAATAGCATGTTGTTTCAAGTATTTGCAGGAAAACGCAATAATGAGCTGTTAGGAATTTCAAATTATCATAATCGCGTTTTGTTACAAATTTATAAATGTTGCTTTGTCCACCTTGTCATTGCCTTCTTGTATCATTCCATGTTCTCCATGGCTGTAATCTTTTTCCATTGCTTTGTATGCAGCTTTTCAGAGTGATGGCAAGAACCAAGTCAACTGCAAGGAGGGCTGGCAAGGGGCCAGGGCTTGCAGCAGCAGCAGCTGGGGCAGGTATCAAGGAATCTAGTGTGCCTCCAAAAGGGAAGAGTTGCACATGGCAGGAAGGGGAAGCCAATGAGCTTGCTCCAATAAAAGTCCAAGAGATTGAAACACTCTGCAGGTGTGCTAAAGGAGATCAGGAAGCAATAGAAAGCTATAGGCTTTGCAATCCCCAAGGCACCTTTTCAGAGACTAGTGAGAGAAATATGTGATAGTTGGCACCTTGGTTTCAGGTGGAACAGGACTGCCATTCTTTCCTTACAGGAAATGGCAGAGGATTGCTTGGAGAAGTACTTTGAAGATGCAATGCTAGTAGCAACCCATGCTCACAGGGTAACTCTGATGGCCAAAGACTTCAACACTTTGTCCAGAGTGAGATGGAGGTATGACAAGCTGGTCCATCCTGTGGAATGGCAGGACATAAAAATGAGAGACATATTATTAATTCCACCTACAAGAAAATTGAAGGTAGATAAGGTGAAGGTTGTTGAAGTAACCCACTCAAGGAGCACCAGAGGGAAAGCTGCTTATGAGGAGTCACTGAAGCAGCAAATAGAAGAATCCAAATCTGCTATAGATGTGGAGACTGTACAGATGGAGCTGCAGATACAGAGAAGGTTGCAGGATCTGGGCCCTAACATAGTTATCCATATTGAAGATGAAACTTCAGAGAATAATTTTGACTTGACAAAACCATGCTTGGCAGCATTGGCTCATAAGAATGAGTATTGCTCAAATACTATCATTCTTGCAATGCTCTAGTAAGTGTCTTTTATTTTACATTTGTTTGCAAAACAATCCTTATTGTACCTCCTCCTTTACACCCTACCCTAATTATTGTTTGGTCCAATGTAGCATGATGAGAAGCTGGTTGAACCATGCTGTACAGCATATAGTTCATATTATTGATCTTGCCATTTCCTTCAAGTTAAGATATCCAAAGGAAACTCCCATGGATATTTCCAATTGGTTCAGACACTGTGATTTTGATGTTGTCAATATTTTGCTACTTCCCTACCATAACAAGTATGTGGGTGACTGCTTCTTTTGGGATTTTTCTTCAAGATTGCGAACTCTTGTAGCCTTTGATTTCTTAATGCTTTTTTTCCTATGCAGTGACCACTGGAGCTTTGCTTCTATTGACATCCAGCAGAAGCAATGCTTTTTATTCAACTCTCTTAGAAACACACACAGAGAGCTGAAATTGTAAGTGGTTTGTGTGCTATTTTTAACTTTAAACTTCATTATTTTGATTTAATGCACACTAACTGAATTATATGTATTGCAGTTGTATTAGAACGCTTCTAGATGCATTGGATCACTGTCCTCCTAATGTCAATCTTTTGGATTCAATAGAGCCAATAGATTTAGAGGTAGAAAGTCGTTCCCTCTACTGATGTCTATTTCATGCTATGCCTTTGAACTTATTGAATAATTTTGTTTTGTTCAGATATTAACAGTTTCTAAAATATCTTTCCAACTATCCAGACACCACAACAAGATGATTCAAGTAGCTGCGGCTAGAGAGTGCTGATTAGTGCCAAATATATACTTTCAAGCTATTTTGAGATAGGACAGCTAGAGCTTGTAAGAAAAAATAATTTTCATTTAGCTTCAAAAAATTTGATATTGGTACAAAGTGTTCTAAATCATCATATCTCATTGCAGATGAGAGAAGATAGCTTCAGCTCGAACTATGTATATAGTTTCAGAGCTGATACAATTTGGAAGTTTTTGAAGTATGCCTCCCCCAAACCTATTGTACTAGCTACTGTCGAGTTGGGTGAGAGCTCTAAAGTTCGAGAAGGTGTCATACACCTTGATGACATAGATGATGCTGATGTGGTGCCACAGGAACAAGGACCTAGTGCTGATGAGGAGAAGCCACAAGAACAAGGACCTGCTGCTGCTGCTGATGTTATTGAGGAGATGATGGAGCAGCAGCAAACAGATGCTCCAAGTAGAGGAGACAATGGAGCAGCACCAAGAGACTGTACACGACAGGATGGAGCAACAGAAAATAGATTCTCCAAATAAAGATGATACGGTGAGCTTGGACCATGTAGAGCAGCCTCTAGATCAGCCTGTAGATAAATAGAAAATTGTTGTCAAGAATATGTTCTACATATATAATTAAACACTTTTGTACAGAATTTTACTTTATTGAATATAATACCTTTGTTTATGGAGTCTGTGTTATCTCAATTTTTAAATTTTCAATGTCTTTGCATTTTATTGAACTCTCTCTTCTTTTGAGCACCTGTAAAAAAGCAATATGAAACAATAGGGTAAAGTAAACTAATAGCAGTGCTTAATGACACTAGGATAAGTCAGATGGTATACCTTCTTATTGTTGTAGATAAATAAAAAGTCCTTTGAAATAGAACCTTCTATCTCAAACAGAATGTCATTGCGCAATTGAGCTAGGGAGCAACATTGTCTTAATGAGATATTGACTAGCACATCACCATTCTCAACAACATCAATATCAAGAAGTTTATTTTCTGCACCAAAAGAATCTTCATCTTGATCCATTGGGACTAGTTTTGTACCTAGCATTTGACTGCGCTTATAATAAAAAGAAAAAATAAAATTTTGTGATGCAACCATGTACTTCAGTTGCATAGAAGGTTGGACAACCTCACAAAACACTGAACTACATGTCTTCTTATCCCAACCTTTATCCAAAAATTGTGGCATGCATGCCAGACTTGTTGCTTTAACTGTGAACATTGTTTTTGAAACCTTCACTGGAAAGATATTAAACAAGTCTACAAAAACTGTGAGAGGCATGCATAAAGAAATTTTTATTATCCTTGTGGCAATATTGGGCCTCAGAGCTTTCTGTACTTCTTTGAAAAGCTTGGCCCTATATGCCTCTGTAGTAACACTAACATGTGGGAGAGGCCAATCCACTGAATTCCATGCCGGAATGTCTTATTTTCTTAACACACCATGTGTGTTTGCATTGTCCAGCAACTGATAAAAATGATCAGTAAAAAATATACCGGATTGAGCTAGCTCTGTTGCACATCGACCTTGGTATTGTTGTTCTCCTATCGATCCATGCAAAACATCTATAAATCCCAGAATACAATCGATGTTTTGCCATGTCTCATACGATGAAGAGTATAAATCTGAAATAAAATAACACAAGAATGTCAATAAGCAAAGAAAGAAAGCTTTATCTTAAAAATCCATACACCTCATAAAGAACAAAACCACAATAGAAAAATATACAATTAGGCCTGTGTTGTGGAAGATCATTTGGATAGTCTCGCAAGACAAGTTCTTTATGCATGTACACATGCTGAATCAAAACTTCTTTCACCGATATCTTCCCTCTGGTGATTTTAAAATCTCGTACTCTTCCCTTCCATGATGCCAAGAAAATGGTTTTTGTCTGGGTTCTCTTTCTTTTGCTAGGTTGCATGAGCACCCATGCTCCTTTCGAAACACTAAACCTTTCCCAAGTTCCTTCTGTTTTGACTGTACTTGAATTCTCTAATAGAAGAAGTAGGTCGATGGGGTAAGGATGTGTGGTATAATTCTACCTTCATAGCATTATCATCCACAGAGCGTCTTCCACAAGAACGGCCATAGTTTTTATTCACCATGGAGACCTTGTGAATCTGTAACCACAGCAAAGTAATGTAAACAAGATAACAAAGTGAAGCTTCAAGAAAGAGAAAGTGGGCAGACAGTTGACAAGAAACATCTTACTCTAAGCCAAACAGGATCAAGGGAGCAGACAAACAGTTAACAAGAAACATCTTACTCTAAGTCAAGGGAGCAGTTTTGGAAAAGAAGAGGCTACTGCACAATGAGGCAGTGGTGTAGAATGGTAGACCTTTCGAAGGAAAGGCAGCACAACATTTCAAAGTTCAAAGGAAGGTGGAAGCGGGAAGGCCCTTGTCAGAGAAAATGTCAGACTAGATTCTATCTTCATGTCCAAAGATCTTGTGAGAATAAAAAACCAATCTCCACATTAATGTAGCACGCTTGTACCTACATAAAATATTGTTTCTTTGATCTATTTTCTCTTATTTCTGTGAATTTCCAACGTTACGTTGGCCCTCTATTGATTGGTTGAGAGCTTATTTTTCCAAACCATAAAAGGCCCCAAAATGAGCTCCCTTTTTCCCTAATGACATGGGGCCATTCTACACCCTGTGCTACATTAAAACATGCCCATCTGTGCTACATTAAAACATCTACATGAAAAAACAAAATACCATGGTAGAATGGTCCTAGGGCCATTCTCTACCTTCTGCATGTCTCTTGAATGCATATTATATCATAAATGTGCATTCTATACTCCCTTGTTCATGGTAGAATGTCCCTAGGGCCATTTTTCCATGCATAATGTGCTTTAGAATGGCCCTAGTGCCATTCCATGCCCATTTGTTCTAAATTAAAACATAAATATGCATGGTAGAATGGCCCTAGGGCCATTCTACCATACACAATGTAATTGATAGATTGGCCTTAATGCCATCCATGCCCACTTGTGCTATAATAAAATAATAATTTGTTTGGTAGAATGTCCCTAGGGCCATTTTGTACCCCCTTCTGCCAAATATTGATGCATGGTAAAATGGTCCTAGGCTATTCTCTACTCCCAACATGCATAGAAAATAAAGAATATGCTTGGTAAAATGGCCCTAGTACCAATCTATACCTCCTTGTTCATGGTAGAATGACCGGAGGGCCATTCTTCCATGCACAATGTGCTTTTAGAATGGCCCTCCTAGGTCCATTCTACCATCCATAATGTGCTTGGTAGAATGGCCCTAGGGCTATTCCATGCACATTTGTGCTAAATTATAACATCAATTTTCATGCTAGAATTGCCATTCTACAATGCGCATTTGTGCATGAAACAAAGGCCCTAGGGCAATTTTATTCTCAGTTGTGCTACATTAAAACATCAATCTGCCATTCTACCAAGCACATTATGCATGGTAGAATGGCCCTAGGCCATTCTATACCTCCTAGGGCCATCATACTACCTTGAACAAGGGGGTATAGAATGGCCCTAGGGACCATTCTACCATGCCCACTTATACTACATTAAAACATCAAGCTGCGTGTGGTAGAATGGTCCATTCGCTAAGGCCATTCTATACCCCCATTGTGCCAACTATTGTTACATGGTAGAATGGTCCTAGGACCATTCTCTACCCCTTGCATGCATAATATATCAAGAACGTGCCTGGTAGAATGGCCCTAGGACCATTCTCCACCCCCTTGCATGCATAATATATCAAGAATGCGCCTAGTAGAATGGCCCTTGCATGAATAATGTATCAAGAATGCACCTGGTAGAATGGCCCTTGCATGCATAATATATTAAGAAAGCACCTGGTAGAATGGCTCCTACATGCATAATATGTGCCTGGTAGGATGGCCCTAGGGCCATTCTGTACCCCTTGTGCCAACTATTGGTACGCATGATAGAATGGTCCCTAGGGCCATTCTTCTATGCACAATATGCTTTAGAATGGTCCTAGGGCCATTCTACCATGTACAATGTGCTTTAGAATGGTCCTAGGGCCATTCTACCATGCACAATGTTCTAGAATGACCCTAGGGCCATTCTTCTGTGCACAATGTGCTTTAGAATGGTCCTAGGGCCATTCTACCATGTACAATGTGCTTTAGAATGGTCCTAGGGCCATTCTACCATGCACAATGTTCTAGAATGACCCTAGGGCCATTTTATTCCCACATGCTACATCAAAACATTAATCTGCCTACTAGTAGAATATCCCCTTGTGCCAACTATTGGTGCATGGTAGAATGGTCCCAGGGCCATTCTCTACCCCCTACATGCATAATATATCAAGAATGTGTATGGTGGAATGGCCCTAGGTCCATTATTGACATGGATCCACTTCTAGGAAAATAGAGACTTGCAAGAAAATAGATTATTTAGTCCACTCAACTCATAAAAAACCACAAGTTCAACATATTCAAGAATTGAATAAATAACAAGTAAAATACTTAGCTCAAAATAACGACTTAACATTGGATGCAATCTTCCCCTCTCATGTGTGGCCTCTCTCCACACATGAGTATTTACATAATTCCTTCATTCCAAAATAGGCCATAGGCTCCAAAAATACAAAAAGATGCTTTTACTTGCACAACACTCTCTTATGAGATCAAAATAGAGTGTCCATAAATTGAGGCTAGGATTAAAGCATACCACGCTTTAGAAAAGTATTAAAGTTTAAGCCTAAGATTGATAAATCAAAGCTTTCAAAATGAATCAAAATGTGCACAAGCTAGCACATGTATATACAAAGCTTGTTTACAAAAATTTGTGCCAACAAATAATATTATGCATATTCTCCTCAATATTTCGAATCCTCTTCACCTATAAAAAAAACAACAATAAATTAGTAAAAAAAATATTCCATAAGTATACAAACCATCACCACACACATGTTTTCTAGGCATAAGTCATGTAGGTGGTCTATCAAGTCGATTGTCTCTTATGGGCAATGTCAAGATCTATAGAGATACTTTGTCTTTCCCTTAAATGCAAACCCTTGGTATAATGTTAAGAAAATGTGTTCTAGAGTACTATTTGAGTTGTTTTGTGTGATTGTGTATGCTATTGGTGTGATTGGGAGTGGACTTGCATGATTAGATTAGGATATGCTTCCAACCTTAACCTCCGATTGTGTTTTATATGCTTAATTTGTTCTATTCTTTGTCTCACGGGAGTGGTGGATCAAAGAGAAAGCTCTCTTGGGTGTGACTGAGGTAGGTTCTCTCTCCACTTGGTTGATTTTATCATGACTATGAGCATTAGCCTTAGAATAAAGATGACATTAGTGTACATTAGTATTTTTGCATTTTAAATCAAGATTAGCTTAATCAAGATTACCTTAATCAAGATTACCTTAATCAAGGTATTAATCTTTGTAGTTGTTGTTTTTTTTAAAATAAAAATCATGATATTGGAGTATTTCTAAGCAACCTTTTCAATGTTAAAAAACAAAAAACAACATTGAGAAAATCATTTCAAAATTAAAAATATGTAAAAACTTGATTTTGTTCTCTAGAATTTTTGGGTCATTGACTTGGATCCAAATCGTCTAGATCCAGGTCATTAAATATTCACGTCCAGATCACTAAACCAGAGCCTAACAGTGGTTAATGACGTATTGTTTTTTGTAAATGATCTTCATTGCCACATACTTAAAAGCGGCTATCAAGATATTAATCAAATATTCTCTTGTGCTAACAAGGTACCAATCAAATATTCTCTTGTACCAATGAAGGTTAATAAGATACCAATCAAATATTCTCTTGTACTAATGAAGGTTATCAAGGTACCAATCAAATATTATCTTGTAAGAGAGTATAAAGTTGAGTAAAGACCCCTACAGTACCTAAAATATATATTGAAACCAGTGCCAGCTACCACCATAAATGTACTTAAGGATTGCCAATCCCAAGTCCCGAACATCGACCCAACCCGCATTCAATCTTGATCACCGATCTCTGCTCAAGAGACTCAATCTCACCAACAATTCTATTCTCAAATCATTTCAAAAATCAGATTATCCCAAAAATTAAATCGTGTAGTATTTGGATCGCCTATACCAAAATGAAGGCTAACAAGGTACCAATCAAATATTATCTTGTAAGAAAGTATAAAGTTGAGTAAAGACCCCTACAGTACCTTAAATATATATTGAAACCGGTGGCAGGTACCACCATAAATGCACTTTTGGATTGCTAATCCCAAGTCACGATCATCGACCCAACCCACATTTAATCTTGATCACTGATATCTGCTCAAGAGACTCAATCTCACCAACAATTCTATTCTCAAATCATTTCAGAAATTAGATTATCCCAAAAATCAAATCGTGTAGTGTTTGGATTGCCTGTCTTTCAGATTATTACATATTTTGGATCGAGTGATTTCCATTCCAGATCGTGGACATTCATTGATCTTATCTCTAGATCATAGAGAATCCAGATTATAGGCATATTAAGATCGTCGATCCAATCCTTGGATTGTCAAGATATTTAGGTCACTGGATTTCAACATCGTTGTTTGTTTAGATCTTATTATGTTCGGATCGTTCAACATCTAGATCACCCATTTATTATCTAGATTGTCAATCTGATTAGATTCGAGAGAGTGAAAAAAAACAAGAAAAGATAAAAAAGAATTCTTAAGTGTATTATCTTTATATATGCACCTTGCATGTTTTTGTATGCATCTTGCATGCTTTTCTTTTCTTTTGTAAGTTTCTTGTTTCTTGTCAAAATATAAACATTATAAAAAGACCATAAAGGTCCATAAAAACTCAAAAATCCTAAAAACCTTAGAAAAGACCATAAAGGTCCATAAAAACTTAAAAATCATAAAATCATCAAGAGCAATCCTGGTGTGCTGGATCAAGTGCTTATGCATTTATAATCAAGTCGAATCATTGCTCAGTTTTATTCCAACCCGACCTTTGAATATGAGACTTGTCTCATGCGGCGACATCAGGGAGTGGTACTAGACCACAAGTAGAATTGATCTCCCTCATAGTGCCAAACACTATTTCGGAAGAAGACTAATAGTTCTTTACAACGAAAGAGACTCGATCCATATTGTCCTTATAGAGCTTCTGTAGCTTGTCCTACTAGAAAAAGACAAGCTATTAGTGAGAATGTTGCACTCAAATGACAAATGAAACCTATGTGCTACAACGTTATCATGAAACCGCAAAAGTTTTCACCTACATTTACCATAATGGGGTTCTCTTGGAGGAGAGATGGTCACTTTCGGCTATTCTAGCTATGCTAGGGCATGAACCAGAGATTTTGGATAGCCTAAAAGTTTTAGTCATTTCGTGCAAGATGGACACAAATTCTATGGAAGACTCCTTTAGTATTTAACCGTGGTGTGCCAATAGGGGCACAAGTACCTCATAGAGTACTTGAGAGTTCAAGAGCTCACATGGAGGGATCGTGATTCAACCTCCAAATGTGATAAACAAATTCTTTTTGAGAAGAGTTAGAGTCAATCAAGGCAATCTGGGATAGTATGAGGACCTAGGGAAACCTCTTCAACATCACCAACATACAGAGGGATGTAGAGGGAAACCACAAGTTTATGGACGCACCTCTAGTCAACAAATGTTATCATCTCACCAATGAACAATGTATGCAGATGAGGAAAGTAATGCATACATCCCAAGAGTTGCCGAGGAAGTGAGAAGGACGGAAAGGTCTCAACTGGGGGGATTTTTCCTATCCAACATAAACCTTGAACATAGAACTTTACGGCCAAGTGAAGTAAGGACCTCTCCTAAGGAAATCACCTCGACAACACAAAGCATCGTAGTAAAAGGAGAGATTTCTCTTTTAACTGCATAAGGGAAACAAACTACAGATCTGAAGCCAACGTGAGGCTTCCCTCTACATTAGACCCAATACGGTGGGAGGAACATTCGGTGTCCATAGGGATGAGAACCATTAGGCGAGAAACGTGGTGTGGGTATTATAGAAGATATGAAAATCCTGAATCAACCAACTACTGCCCCATACCTAACATATGATGAGGATGATTGGAGTGCCACCATTATTGGCACCACCCCCATAACCATTAGCTTTGCAAGTGCCACCTCTCAATGGCAAAAATGTAGCTTATCCGACAGCTTATCCGAGAAGCAACCCAATTGTTGTTAGGAGTCCTTGTAGGGACATGGAGATTTCACCTCCTATGCTACCTCCTCAATCAGCCCCACCAAGAATTACTCCTACAAGGCTCATTGAGAATGAGCCAATTATTGATGAACCTCCTAACACACCTAAATTTTATGTTGAGTACCTAGACATAGCTGGTGGAAGCCCAAGGGGGGTGAACACCACATGGCCCAACCAGGATATTTGATGCTATAAACACACACCAATTGACCATCTTAATATAAATAGCATCAAGAGCTTATAGACCAAGATATATTAATGCACCAATGTGAGCTCCTTTAGCCTACTTTAGATGCCAAGGCCCTCACAGAGTGGCTGATTACCCAATGAGAGCTAACCAAGAAGTAGTTTAATTGCTAGCCCACCATTGTTAGATAGATGGTGTACAAGTTTCAGATCGTTTGAATCATTATATTTTTTAGATCGCCTTGAGTCAACTGGATCATCAACGTTCGAATCATTATCTCTGATTTGAATCCCTTATGTTCACATCATCAACAACCACATTGCCAACATTCGGATTGTTCACATTTGGATCAACTCGATTTGAGCGAATTACCATGTGGCCGATCTGATTGGGAACACCATATAAGGCATAAGACCTAGACATAACACAACTTTGCCTGATGATTTGGACTCAAATCTTCCCGAATCTTTGCCAAAATCAACTCAAATCAACTCAATTGCTCACACATAGCACTCTCCTACAACAATTAACATCACCAAATCAACGGGTTGCAAGGCTCAAATCACCGATTCGCATCACAAGCTAGCCATTTAAATCCTAAAAGGTATTTGTAGTGCACACTCCTTTGCATATTTATTCCATTTATCATAGCTCCCACAAATAGCGTGGTTAGAGAATGTGCCTATGTGTATTAGGGTTTACAAGTTGCCTTTCTTATCCTGAGTTGACAAGAGGTAAGCCCCATGAGGGACCTCTTCCAGAAATCAAGGCACATAGAGCTATAGGCCAAGACTAGTTACATCTTGCAAAGATAATTGCCAAGCCAAGAAGGCCCATTACTTTTAGCTTGTTACATCAATGCAAAGAGTGAATCAAAATGACAGTCACAAAAACGATAGCACCGCCTAGGACTTGAGGCCTACAAGGAAGCAAATTGTTGCACCCAAGGATGGAATCCCCCGTATATTCCTTTTCAAATCACTATGATAGGGTGGGGTATAGAGCTAGAAAGGGTGAATGGGCACATGATCAAGTTTCATATCAAGGATCATTACATAGAGAAAGCATAATATGCCATGGTGGCTTCAGATTTCCACATGTTTTTTCTTGAGGATGTGAATGCCAGTAGGCTCCTACAAAAAATAGGCCTCCTCAACTTCTTTAGGCTACCACCTTGGGGAATGAACTTTCTATGATGCTTTCAAGCAATGGAATCTTATGAACACACAACAACTAAAGCATTCCATGTACATCTCTAGTCCAAGGCCAAGGTGGGAAAATGGTCATTCTTAGGTTGATAATGGAGAAAGTGCATAACTCACCAAGGTTTCCCAAAGGGAGCCATGTTTGGATTAAGCATAATGCCACATAGAGGTAGAAAGGATAATCTTGTTTGACCTCAGAAAACCAACATAGCCTCGCTAGACTCGACATCATGCTACCATACCTAGTCACCCCAACCAAAGCAATATGCACATACTTCACTTTTTACAAGCCAAATCATTTTATAGAGAGGTAGACATCGGGGTGCTCCTTAAACTCTACCAAGCTTATAAAGAGTAAGATGGAGAGATAGCAAGCTAGAATTTCACAAAATTAGTATATAGAGAGCTAGAAAAATTGCTAACATTGGGAGATCAGTATGTGGGAGTAGGACTTCTTTTGACCAGAACTATCTATTCAAGGCTAGAGGCCCTTCAAAACAACTCCCGCGCTGATTGGAAAGACCCGGCACATGCCTCATAAGGGAGGCAAAGAAGCTGTAGAAGAGGAGGCACAAACCACAACCAAAAAAGCTTATGAAACCAAAGGCTGAAGAAAGAAGCTTATGAAACCAAAGGCTGAAGAAAGAAGCTTAAGTTAAGGGGGATATACTTAGTGATGACCTCAGAATCAAACATCGACAAAGAAGAAAAGGGTAGAGAAGGAGGCAAAAACCACAAAGTTCCTAAAACCAAAGTTTGAAGGAAGAAGCTCCTGAAACCAAAGACCAAAGGAAGAAGATCAAGTCGAGGGATAGACTTAGTGATGACCTTAGGCACTGACATGGAGAGAACCCCTTTCTTGGGGGCCACAACCATAAGAAAAAGGCAAGGGAAAAGAAACTTAAAGGCGACACCACCCAAGCAATCACTATTCACTCCCCCATCGACAAAGAAGCCCAAGGTAGAGGACGAGGCACAAACCATAACCGAAAATGCTCCTAAAAACAAAGGCCATTGAAGAAGCTCCTGAAACCAAAGGTCAAAGGAAGAAGCTCCTAAATTCAAAGGCTGAAGGAAGAAGTTCAAGTTAAGGGGGATGGAGTTAGTGATGATAACCTCAGAGTTAGACATTGACATGGAGAAAACCTATTCCCAAAGGCCACAACCACAAGAAAAAGGCAAGGGAAAAGAAATAAAAGGCCCCTCTACCAAGACCATGCAAGAAACCATCACTGGATAAGGCTTGCAAGAGAGCACATTGCAAAGAATGAGAGACTAAAAGAATTCATATAGTCCCATAAATAATGGAACCGCTATCCCCAAATGCCAAACAGCTTGATGAATGGATATCTAAAGATGTAAGTTCCAGCTCGATGATGTTGAGAGCCATGCCCTAAATCCAACTAGATAATTGGACATCCAAGCTAGATGTATCGAGTTGATCCACCATTTTTCTACTCAACTTTCTCAGCTTCACAATGTACATGCACAAAGGGCCATAGAAATTGCACAACAGATTCCCATTTCACAAGAGTAGATAAGATTATGGAAGGCCCAGATTCATGAACGCTAAAATCCAAGGATGCATTGCTTGTAACCATCAGGGAGATGGAAAGAATGCACTTTGAAGCATAATTATAACTTGCAAAAGCAGAGCTTGATAGGTCACGATCTAGATCTTAGAAAAACAGACAATTTTGAACAAAAAAAACAAACCTATTATAGAAGAAAAAAAAGGGTGCCTTGAGGTTTACATAAGCAATAGGCCAAGGTCAACGACCTTTAGACTAATAGAAGAACTACATTGCATTGCATGTAGCTGAAATGAGAAAAAAAGATGCCATCACTGTAGTAAGAGTTAGCTAAAGAAAGTTCCCAAGTGCCCGCCACCGCAGACCAAACTTAACCATGTTGTTTGGGGTAGATGTTGAAAAGGATCAGTCGATCCTTGACGTGGTAGTCCATTTACTAAATCTGGTGCTGTAGCACCATAACCCTGCCAATACCTCCACCTTTGTTCTCTAGGAAATGTCACTCATGTTTATATATAAGGGATATGACATGGACCAATCATTGAACCTGCACATGTTCACCAAGCTTTGTAGAAAGGTGCCATCAGAATATATGCACTTGATGAACATGATGATCTTCAAAGGGGACATCTATCAGGTGTAGTCTAGAGTAGCCAGTAAATATCTACAATTAGAGAATTCATCCTAATTATCATGCTTGGTGTGCTATTTTAAGGAATCCATGTGCAAAGGATGATGTAGAGCCAATCATTTACAATGCAGAATAGTTTGTAGAGTGTGCTACCTTGGTGGATGCAGTTATGGACCATGCGATTTCATGAAGAGGGCCTAGACATGAGGGCCACATACAAATCATTATAAATTAGTTTATTATTTGCCACATAATTTTCATGGTTATCCTATACCACTGTATTGTGGCACAAAAAAGGTGGCCAATGCACTCTTTTTTTACCATAGCGTAAGTGGCCTACCCTACCTTCGACAAGATGGAGGGTAGTGAAGCACTTGATTTTATCGATGAGATGGAGCTACAAGATTATCTCAATAAGCATGGAAAGTCAAGGGGGTCAGGCCCTAGAGGACCTAGTGAAGTGCCAACAAAGAGGCTGAGGATTCCACCAAGGGTCTAGAAGAAGGAGACAAAGAGCCATTCTCGGCCTTAGTGGTGTTCTAATCATTGAATAATTAGTGATTAGGGTGATGGGCCATACTATGGAACAAGTTTTCACCCACCATGGCCCCCCATCTTGAGATGTACCTAGAAGGCCAGTGATTAGAAAACCATAACTATTGCTGCCCCAAAGGATGTTGAGGCCTTCCAAGGAACTGCAAATGAAGAGAGAAGACCAGCCCTAGGGAATGGAGTTCCCAAACCTCAATTTGGGGCCCCAAAGGTTGCCGAGGCCTTCCAAGGAATTGCAATAGAGAAAGAAGACCAGCCCTAGGGGATGGGATTCTCAAACCTCAATGCCAATGTTTTTGAAGAACCACCATAATAGATACAAGATAGCAAACCACACAAAGGAGGTGAGGTCTCGCTGCTCGACACTGATCAGAAAACCACACTATAGTTGGGCATGTGACCCCCCCCACCTGGCCATTTTCATCCCACCAACTTGTTCTTTTTGAAGTAGAACAAATAATGCAAGATGAGATTCCCAACAAGGATCTCTCCCACCTAACACAAATCCATGATTATAAAGAAGCCATCTACAAGCTTGCCAAAAATATTCCTTGCCCCTACAATTCCATTCACGGTGTACACAGGCTTGAGGTCCCACTCATGTGACACTACCTAAAGCAACCCTTCAAACATTGTGGTGGGGTTGCAGAGCACGCCCATCAAAGAGCATTTAGGATAAATAAGGCTAGCCCTAATGACAAGGCATTTCACAGCACTGAATTGAAGAATCAGCCCAAGTGGTAGCTCCACTACCTCTACAATTGAGACTGCTAGGCCACACAATACGTTGGGCTAGTTAACCAAAGAGTAAAACCCACGTACATGCTATGCACAGGAGCATGATATGGATGGAATATGAAGCCAAAAACAAGATTAACCCTCTCCTTCTCAACTTTCTTGAATTCGAGTCTCTACTATTTGGCATGATCCCAATAGAAAGTGGATGTGTGGGATGATAGTCTAGTTTATTTCCTCACATTAGGATGCCCCATGTGTTGCCATCCAAGCTTCCATTAAGTGTCTTGACATAATTTGTATCTATTTACAATATTTCAAAGAAGATAAGGGTCCCATGCACTGGCACAAGTACAAAAAATCTCATGTGCAAGGCCTTCCCTTTGACATTAACCTTGGGCCCACACTTTGCTAGGGATGGTCATGTGTATCCTATATTTGGAAGCATTCAATATGCAGGCGTTCGAGGAGATGTTCTTATTCGAGTTCATTATCTTTGGCTATAATTTTATCTTCAACCACAATAAAGGGAAGCTACTCCAAAGGCGGTGCAACACTTTCACATGATGAGGTCGTTGTTGTGAAGATCCTCTTAATGACATACCCATCATTTATAGCTTCCATAGGCAACTAGGTAAGGAGGAGGGGGGTTGTTAACTCTTTTCTCTATACATCCAAAATCCCCACCCCTAACCTAGGATTTATTCACATTATATATGGTTGAGAGCCAAAGATGTATCAAAAAGCTAGCCATAGCCACAAGCCTTGTATAGACGGTTAGAGATAGGCAATGGGCACTCACTTAAGTTAGGCGACCAAGAAAAGCCACATAACAATATGTCTACCCTTATGCATAAACTCAAAACTATTATCTTCATAATTATGACATAAACTGCTTTAAAAAAATAATCAAAGAATCCCAGAATAACGTTGACCTTGATCTAGGTGCATAACCAAAAAATCTACTCAAGTCCCGAATCCTTGCATATCTTTCACAAAAGATTACTCTAGTCTCGAATCCATGCATATCTATTGGTGCATCTTGAGTCACTAAGTCCAAAATCCAAACAATTTTGGTCGAGAGAGTATAGCACTAATCGTTACTAGAATAATTGTTTCTTTCTTTTTTTCTTCCCTTTCTTCTTCCTCTTCTTATTCTTCTTCTTCTTGTTTCTCTCTTTTCCTCTTCTTTCTCTTCTTTCTTCTTTCCTCCTCTTCTTCTTTTTCTTTTCCTTGTCATCCTCTTCTTCTTCTTCTTCTCTTTCTTCTCTCTCCTCCTCCTCTTCTTCTTCTTCTTCTTTTCCTTCTCTCTCCTTCTCTTCTTCTTCTTCTTCTCTTTCTTCTCTCCTCCTCCTCTTCTTCTTCTTCTCTTTCTTCTCTCCTCTTTCATCTCTCCTTCTCTTCTTCTTCTTCTTCTTCTTCTTCTTCTTCTTCTTCTTCTTTCCCCCACAGCTCACCAGGTGCTACCACACTGCTCTCGTATTATCCCACATATTATTTATTTCTTTATTTCTTTCTTTCTTTATTTTTTTCTTCCCTTTCTTCTTCCTCTTCTTCTTCTTCTTCTTCTTGTTTCTCTCTTTTCCTCTTCTTTCTCTTCTTTCTTCTTTCCTCCTCTTCTTCTTTTTCTTTTCCTTGTCTCTCCTCCTCTTCTTCTCTTTCTTCTCTCTCCTCCTCTTCTTCTTCTTCTTCTTCTTCTTCTTTTCCTTCTCTCTCCTTCTCTTCTTCTTCTTCTTCTCTTTCTTCTCTCCTTCTCTTTCATCTCTCCTTATCTTCTTCTTCTTCTTCTTCTTCTTCTTCTTCTTTCCCCCACGGTTCACCATGTGCTACCACAATGCTCTCATATTATCCCACATATTATTTGATCGCTCGGCAGAAGATTGGGTTATGTCTTTCACTTGTCTCTTAGGGGACATACAGTCGTTGCTTCTACTAGGCCAGTGAGGCATTGTCGGTGTTGTGCCAGCCAATCTTGCTTCTATCGTTCGACGTGATGTGCCAATTGGAGGTGTGCTATTGGCGGCATCATGTGCCAGCGTTGTTAAGCCAGTGCGGTGCTCTGTGCTTGGCCGGTGTTCGCGGCTATGAGAGGTGTTGTGTGCCGGTGCTCTGACCTATCGCTGTCGCATTGGGTTTTGTGTTGCCATTCCTCACCTCGCACAGAGGACTAGGCCGTTTGAGTGCCCCAATCACACATCTTTTTGGTAGAGTGTACGTTGGCTCTGATACCACTAAAACAGGAATACTAAGACCTCGAGAAATGCACGCACAGAAAAATACAAAACCAGAGAGAACACCAAATTGGGTCCCAACTACCCCCCAAGCGTGTGATAAAAGCATCCCCACTTGACTATTTTTATAGTATTTTATTTCATCAAAAATAGATTACATGGCTATTTTTAGCCCAAGCTTGCTCTACAAGCTTTCTTTTTACAAAAATTAGATAATTAAATATTTTCAAAAATCTCACTCCCATGTGACAGAGTCACTATCCTTAATGTCGAAGCCAAAGAATTGTATTTTTAAGCTTATTTTTTAATTCTTTTACTTTTCCCCAAAAAAATTCTCTAGCTCATCCCAAGCATCCTCAGATGTATCTTGTGATGCAATATGATGAATAAATCCATCTCCCAATCCTAATGCAATGGTGGCTAATCTTTTTTCCTTTCGTCTTAACCATCTGTTCTTTTCATCCCCTTCATCCTCCAGACACTTCTCCCTTTCATTTACAATGCTCCATAGTCCATCCTTCATTAACATAAATTTAATCTTAACTTGCCGTGTGTGGAAGGACTCCCCTTTAAACTTCTGAATCACAAATGAAGAAGTCATTGAGGGTTTTGAGAAGGTCTTGACACTTGAGTACACTCAAGGTCAATGTCTAATCTCAGTACAAGAATGATTAGTGCTAATGCAAGTGATTAATCATGAAATCCCAAAACAAGCTCTCTATTTTCATGCAAAAAATTACCAATGTTCAAGTGAATTATTGACCCTTCAAATCAAGGGAGAAATCAAATCTAATGATATAGACTTGTAGAGAAACTTCTAACCTTATGATTTGAGCCCTTACTTGCCCAGAAACATCAAGAAATGCATGGATTAAGGGGCAATAATAACAGAGGCGGATTTTGGAGAGCAGAGTGAATTGAAGTTGAGTTTATAGCTTGATTAGGTCACCAAATGGCATGAAAACTTCTAGGCATACTCCATATAAGCTTAATTAGAGAATGGCAAGACCAATTTTTACTAATGGAGAGGGATAGCTTCAATTGTAGATTTTGCCGACTGTGTTTTTCATTGTTGTAACGTGTCCCATGGACCAAATGAGCTGATATATGAGGAGCAAGGTGCTTATACTATGCTCCAAACACCTCTCAAAGGAATTAGAATAATTTCTTAATTAGCGATAAATAAACCAAATTTATAGTCAACTTGGCGGTGCAGATTACGAGTAGGGTGGAACGAATTTGATCAATTCCGTCATGTTGTAGGGTCGTCTAGAGATGCTCTTCAATTTTTTGCCACAAGAGAGAAGAATGGATAAGGGAAGATTAGTGGGATTAATCAACATTTTCTAAAAGAAAAACTAATGATGTAGTAATCTAGTTACTGGACACTAGGGAGAGGCTCTGATACCATGTTGAGAAATCAAGCATGGTTGAGCTCATGGTGGTGAATCAAAACATATGAGAAACATGTAGTGATCTAGTTACTGGACACTACAGAGAGGCTCTGATACCATGTTGAGAAATCAAGCATGGTTGAGCTCATGGTGAATCAAAACATATGAGAAACATGATTAAGCATATTGATTAAGATAATACACAAAATAGGATCAAGGTAATATCAAGATAATGATAATAATTAAACACATAACTCTCATAATCTCATTGCATTATTATTAATCCAAATACATGCATATAGATCTCTCAACCCATGCTTTGTGCACACCTTAGTGCCCTTGCATGTGTCAATAAATTCCCACACTACATGTATACCCTTGTGCTTCCCATGTACTACCGTTTTGACCTTTGACTTCACCTTTTACAAATGACCATACAAATCAACGTTTGACATTAGACTCTTAGTATGTTCCTTTTCTAATGTGCATGCTCCTCCCCTTGCTCTGCAAATGTTGCACCCTCGCACATTGTATTTCTCAACAATTCAAAGATTCATTTGTGGAGCATGTAGGCAAGATGAAGAGTATTATGATGAAACTTATAGGTATCAAGGAACCCGTGGGGATGAGAAAGATGCAATAGCAGTCTTAATCAAAAGCATGCCTCAAGAGTTTTCTTTGTAGCAACATCTCTTACTAATCTTCCAAATCTTACTCTTGAAGGTGTTGAATCCTCCTTTTTTTGAAGAGGATAAGAAACTAAAAGATACACAACAAATCTCAAACAAACAATAGCGAGATTGCTTTCTTTAACAAATCCAATGTTAAATGTAACCATTGTGGAAGGATGAGGCATGTAACGACCCAATGTCTCATCGAAACAAGCCCAAGCTTGTATGTGATGCATGTGGCAAGGTAGGTCACCTTGAAAAGAATTGTTGGTCAAAGGAAAACCAACAATCCAATGTAATGGTAGAAGCAACTCTTGATGATGCTCCAAAAGAATAACTTTTCTAGATATGATGATGTCTATGATTATGTTCCATGTCTATGATCATATTGTGTCTCATGTCATGTTAATGTAATCACATCCAACCACCACCATCGATGATGTAGGCTAAGTGAATGTATATGTGTCTCCATCAATGGGGGGCAAAGAATGTCATATGATGTCATGTTATGTATGTGCATCCTACTCTTGGGATGAGACCCATTTGGGCACCAAGGGGGGTGTTGAAATGTGGTGCCTGTCATGTCTTGTATGGGGTACATGTATGTGGGAGTAAGGTAGATAGAGCCTAGGATGTTATGAAATTGGAATGGATCCAAGCTAAGGTTATTTGGACATGTGAATGGATAAATGTAAAAGGTGATCAATGGTCAAAAGTAGACACATGGAAAGTGTAAGGATGCACAAGGAATGTGAGCATTTATGAACACATAGATGGCACAAGTGTGCATAGACCATGTGGATGTGAGCTCTAGGAGAGCTACATATGGATGAATCAAAATCATTCTCATAATGCAAAAATGTGAGTTGTTTATTAGTACTGAATTGATACCTTAATCTTTGCAATTAGCATCAATACTATGTGCATAGACCATGTGGATGTGAGCTCTAGGAGAGCTACATAAGGATGAATCAAAATCATTCTCATAATGCAAAAATGTGAGTTGTTTATTAGTACTGAATTGATACCTTAATCTTTGCAATTAGCATCAATACTATGTACTAACTATGTCTCTCTTCATTTTTAATCCACCATAGTCTTCATTTCCCAACACTCAAAAATCACTTCGCTAACTCAAATTCTACGAGAATGTAGTGTCATTAGAGTTTTAATGTTGTAATTGATATGAACATAATGAAGATTTGAATTGAGTAGGAACCTCTTATATTCACGAGGAGAGAGTATTACTAACAACCTTCACCGATATTCCTATAAATGAAAATGCTACTAAAGTTATGGAGGAGTCAGTTACAGTGACAATGAGAGTTGTACAAGACAAAACATATCTAGAAAAGCAATGATGAGCATGGTGTTGGATTTGAATGGATAACTATCGAAGCATGGTATTTAACCATCACTGTTGCATCAATCCACTATGTATGCTCCAACTTATACGACGATTTGACTGTATAAAATTTTTGCAGACCCTTTTAGAAAGATTTATTGTTGGGATCTGGTGAGAGCTTTGCTAAAGAAATCTAGGAAAATACTTCCTTTTTTTGTCATTGGGGGTCAAAAGGCTTGTTAGAAGAAGAAATTGTTTAGGTCAAATAGCCCAAGTGTCGAGGCAATATTTAAGCCATTGGAGAGAATGTCTAAAGACTTTGAATGTGCTCCTAGGAAGACAATTCTTGTTGAGATGACTCTTCATGCAAAGGCTATGTTACTCCCACTAATAACTGCATCTTTCCATCCAAGTTTAATATAGATAAGAAGGATGGCAACATTCGTATGGGGGAAATTCTGCCTTACTTGATGATGGTGATGTACGTAGTGTCATTGACTCTAACCGTTATGGCCAGCTCACAATGTCAAATTACCATGAATTATTTAACCTTGTTAGTGATGTTGTTGATAATTGGAAAGCGTATAATGTGAATTGGCCACAAAAGAGGTTCAACACAGGTAGACTTCCTCTTACGAAGAAATTACATGGCATTTCTAAGGGTAATACAGAAGCATGAGTGATGTTGTTGAAAATTGGAAAGAGTATGATGTGGAATGGTCACAAAAGAGGTTCAACACAGGTAGACTTCCTCTTACCAACCAATCACATGACATTTCTAAGGGTAATATAGAAGCATTAGTTGATACAGTGATAGGAGAGTGTGATAAAGGAGCATCGATTTGGTGCCAGAAGTATGCAAAGCCTTAATCAAAGTCCATTTCAACACAAAGGAGATGAGATGCAAGATATCCTGATGAAAGAAGGTCCACACGTTTCTAGCATGAATCCAACACAATTAATTTCACTAGCTAAAAGATTGGATTGCAAAGGAGAAACTAGCTTGAAGGCTCAATCTACGAAGGCATTTGTAAATAAATTGCTAAACGATCATGTTCTCCTAAATATCAATAAGTAACACGAAGTTCCACTCTATTTGAAATTTTCACCATAATAATACACAATTGTTTATAATGAATCTGCATTCTAACTGAAGTAACTTGTTTTGTGCAGGTTTTTCTAGGCCGTATGAATTGTCCAAAGAGATGTTCTCAAAATGATAATGTCATGCACTGGATTGAGAACTTTAAACCAAGATAGTACTTAAAAGTTTAGAAGTGCATGTAAAGAAATATACAGATGTGAACACTCTTTGACAATGTTTGTAAGATGTTTTAAGGAAGGAAATCCTTATGTACTCTTGATATGAGAAGATAGTTTTCAATGTAACTTTCTAGTCTCTTAATAAATTTATTAAAGTTTATGTTCACGACAACCTTAAACCTTTGTGGCAAGAGTTCTCTTAAACTTTATTGTACTTTTTGTCATATTTTGTTAGAGTGGATCCTAAGTCAGAGTGCATCCTACTCTAAGGGAGGGGGATCCTTTGACTTGAATATAAGAGTTAGAAACACGTATCCTATTTTATCAACTCTTCAAGAAATTGTTATTATTATCTAGTTACATCCAATGTAAGAATGACAATATTATGTTTGCATTTTTTATTTCCACAACCCCCCACATCAACAACCAAGCACTTTAGGACATCAACAACGACCGCCACATCTCCCACCAAGCACGTCTCTCAAAAAAAACTAAGGAGAATACTTAGCTTGGATATAAAAAGTATACTATTCAAGTCAGTTGAAATGCAACATGGTGAGTTTATACCAGATTGGGCTAAGTATATGCGTATTATAGAGGTGAAAGATAAGGTGTACTGGTGCATCCAAACACAACGGTTTTCTTAGAATTTTGCTTTCAATGGTTTGAGATATGGATATGGATCTACTTCAAGGTATCTAAGACTCAAAATATCATTAAAACATGCTTCCATGAACATTACCAAAAATTCAAGGTGTTGATGGGTAAGGAGCAATGTTAAAGTACAAATATCATAATTGACTGCAAACGGGTTACCACAAGAATTTGGATCATTTTTGGAAGGTGTTTGAAGACTTCATGATATTCCTGGGACCATTCTTGATATTCCTTGCACTTTGTTACACTATAATGGCCTCAAGACCATTCTACCAAGTACATTGTTGTAGCGCAAGGAGATATAGAATGGCCATTATACCAAGCACAAGGAGATATTGTACTTTTTCAAAAAACCATCAAATCTATATTTTTCTTTATAAAATCACTTAGTGCTAATTACCTTAGATTGGCCCTATGGCCATTCTACCATGCACTAGAGGGTATAAAATGGCATGAAGGATCTATAGGTTACATGATCATTTGCAAACATGGCTTGTTATTCGCATGTAGGACTTTAATGTTTGATCATCCTATTATTATACTTGTCTCATCTTCTATTTTTCAAGTGCTTGTTTTAAACCAAATCTTGTTTGGTAATGTCCCCCTTACTAGCCTAATGAACAAGTTTTATATAACATTTTTGATTTGAACTTCAAGTCTAATCTTGTTTCATATGTGATTCTATGGATTGAGCGGCCTCATTTCCAATTTCATGTTGGGAATGAAGAAAAACCTCCAAAAACTCAAAAAATGGACCAATCTGGGAATGGGATTTTTCTCATTTTATCTAATATGGTGTTTAGGGTAGATTCATATTCATCACCTCCATTTAGAGAGGCAAGGGTGCTAGTGTTGGGGCTATAATTGGCATTTCCTTTGTTTTTTCAAGGAAGAAAATTTATACATTTTACCATTTTTCTACGATTACGTTCGGCATGAAAACTTATTATGATAATTTTTAGAAAAGAAAAAAGGTGTTTGAAAGGTAGCAATTGAAACACGTGGCCTTAACATGCGGAAGGGGTTGTATGTGAATGCAGCCGTATGCGCGAGATGGACGGCGATTAAGCGATTGATCGGACGGTCATTTTTCTCACGGTAGAATGTTCTCGAAGCTAACAGAGTCTTCGACAAGCATCGAGAAAGCTCTGAAGGAAAGCTTATATGCATCACTCCAGCTCTGCGGAGCTTTACACAAACAAGCTTTCTTTAGTCTTCTGTCCCAACTCACACATTCATCTTCTCTTTTTTCTTGTCTGAGCTTTTCTGATTACTTCATTTCACCATCGCCATGGCCAAAGAAGGTCCTGCCATCGGTATTGATCTGGGAACCACATACTCCTGCGTCGGTGTCTGGCAACACGATCGCGTGGAGATCATAGCCAATGACCAGGGAAACCGCACCACGCCATCCTATGTCGCCTTCACTGACACCGAGCGCCTTATCGGCGATGCTGCTAAGAACCAGGTTGCCATGAATCCCATCAACACTGTGTTTGGTAAGTCCTACCTTTGCCCCTCCTTCTTCCCTGTAAACGTAGAAGCTTTTAACGATCGGTGCAGTTTCCGTCTATGGCATGCCTGCTAGCCTCGGTCGTTGAGCTTTGAAGAAGAGCAGTTACTTGCACACATTTCGTCCGGAAGCGTTTTGAAGAGCAGCTTTATGTGTTTGTGGCATTTGTCACTCCTAACGTATGTTTTGTTCTTGCTACCAGATGCCAAGCGTCTTATCGGACGAAGATTTTCGGATCCCGCCGTCCAGAGCGACATCAAACTCTGGCCTTTCAAGGTTATTCCCGGCCCTGGTGATAAGCCTATGATTGTTGTCCAATACAAGGGTGAAGAGAAGCAGTTCGCTGCGGAGGAGATATCCTCCATGGTGCTCATCAAAATGAAGGAAATTGCGGAGGCTTTTCTTGGATGCACTGTGAAGAACGCTGTCATCACTGTTCCTGCCTACTTCAACGACTCCCAGAGGCAAGCCACCAAGGATGCTGGTGTCATTTCTGGCTTGAATGTGATGAGAATAATCAATGAGCCTACTGCTGCTGCCATCGCTTATGGTCTCGACAAGAAAACCTCCAGTCTTGGTGAGAAGAATGTTCTGATCTTTGATCTAGGTGGTGGTACCTTTGATGTCTCCCTCCTCACCATTGAAGAAGGTATCTTTGAAGTGAAGGCCACGGCGGGAGATACTCACTTGGGAGGAGAAGATTTTGATAACCGGATGGTTAACCACTTTGTGCAAGAGTTCAAGAGGAAGTACAAGAAGGACATAACCGGGAATGCAAGGGCTTTGCGCAGGCTGAGAACTTCCTGCGAGAGGGCAAAGAGGACCTTATCATCCACTGCTCAGACAACCATTGAAATTGACTCCCTCTACGAAGGTATAGATTTTTACTCTACCATCACCCGTGCCAGATTTGAAGAGTTGAACATGGATCTGTTCAGAAAATGTATGGAACCTGTTGAGAAATGCTTGAGGGATGCTAAGATGGATAAAAGCTCCATCCATGATGTGGTGCTGGTCGGTGGATCTACAAGGATTCCCAAGGTTCAGCAGCTCTTGCAAGACTTCTTCAATGGGAAGGAATTATGCAAGAGCATCAACCCTGATGAAGCTGTTGCCTATGGCGCTGCTGTGCAAGCTGCAATTCTGAGTGGAGAGGGGAATGAGAAGGTGCAGGACCTGCTTCTGCTCGATGTAACTCCTTTGTCCCTTGGTCTAGAAACTGCTGGAGGAGTCATGACTGTTTTGATTCCTCGCAACACAACCATTCCCACCAAGAAGGAGCAGGTGTTTTCCACTTACTCGGACAATCAGCCTGGTGTATTGATCCAGGTCTTCGAAGGAGAGCGGACCAGAACCAGAGATAACAACCTGCTGGGGAAGTTCGAGCTCTCTGGAATCCCTCCTGCCCCCAGGGGTGTTCCTCAAATCACTGTATGCTTTGACATCGATGCCAATGGTATCCTGAATGTCTCTGCAGAAGACAAGACCACTGGTCAGAAGAACAAGATTACCATTACCAATGACAAAGGTAGGCTGAGCAAGGAGGAAATTGAGAAGATGGTACAGGATGCAGAAAAGTACAAATCTGAAGACGAGGAGGTGAAAAAGAAGGTGGAGTCCAAAAACGCCCTGGAAAATTATGCCTATAACATGAGAAATACCATCCGCGATGACAAGATTGCTGGCAAGCTGGATGCTGCAGACAAGAAGAAGATTGAAGATGCTGTGGAACAAGCGATTCAGTGGCTGGATCACAATCAGCTTGCTGAAGCTGATGAGTATGACGACAAGGTGAAGGAGCTGGAGAGTGTTTGCAACCCCATCATAGCCCGCATGTACCAGGGAGGTGTGGGCGGTGACATGCCCCCTGGTGCGTATGGAGCTGCTGCCGATGATGCCCCGTCCAGTGGAGCTGGACCCAAGATCGAGGAAGTAGATTAGATTGGTCATGGCAGTGACTTTTTGAAAATCAATCGTGTGATCTTTTTTGAAGGCGACCGCCTATTTGCTCCCATTTTGTAGGTAGTATTGGAAATTTGCCTAGAAATAATGAAATATCATTAGCTGCTTATATCTAAATTATAGCCATTAGTGCACCTCTCCTACTCGTAGTGGTTTTCTGTGGGTTTAATGCATTTTTCCTCTGAACGGGGAAAGAGAAGATGGAACTCGCTCTGCTCGAAAAGAACATATTTTTAAACCAATCTATATATAAAGACATGTTCTTAACCAATCAATATAAAGACAACTCTTAAACTTGTCCAATTTTTGTTTTTAAGAGATTTGTTAAGACCTACCAATGTGTCTTAATTCCAATGCTCGTTGTTTTTAAGAGATTTGTTAAGACCTACCAATGTGTCTTAATTCCAATGCTCGAAAAGAACATATTCGTCAACCAATCACGCAACAAATGTTTTTCAACCAATCACGCAACAAATGTTTCTAAATTCCAATGCTTGAAAAAAAACATTTTTGTCGACCAAACAATAGTAAGACCATTTTTTTTAAACAGACCAGTTTTTTAGGTTTTTTAAAGGGCAACAAATGTTTTTTTTCCCACATCCTTTCTTGCCGTCACGAGATGAATCGGTTTTGGAAATGTGTACAGAAAAATAATACAATCACTTTGGAAAATGTGAGATTATTTTAGTGGCATCACTTTGGGATAATGGGACATTATTTTAGTGGCCAACATTAATCACTTTAGAAAGATCATGCCACATTACACATCAGCTATCCCACACATCACGTAGTGGAGCGGTTAAATGGAGTTGCGTTGTGGGTTCGAATCTCTCATGTGGTAATAACTTTCAACTCAAGATTTTATATATATATATATACATATATATTTATATAATATATGTTTATATATATATTATATACACATATTTATACATATAATATATAAATATATTATTGGTTCCAAACAAATATTTTTTTCAATCCTAAAAATTAAAGGCAATGCTTAGAATTAATCTAGATTTAGACTTCAAAATCACTAGAAATCATACATCATCTCACTAGAAGTTAGGATTTATAACTAAAGTGGATAAAATTCATCCCTTAAAATTAAAGGTAACATGGAATTTTAGTCGAGATTTTTGAATTTCAATCAAGAAAATTACACTACAAACTGGGTGGGTTGTGTGAGCATTGTATATACACACACCACTAAACAACTTTCTCTCCCCCCCCCCCCCCCCCTCTCTCTCTCTCTCTCTCTTTATATTATTCACGAACATTGTTAGAATTGATTACCACCAAATTGTTCACTAGTTAATCCTACTATAAAAAGTCGGGTAGAGAAATAGAAATTGCCTTACATCCAAAGTAAGTGGATAACCTAAAGGCACCTTGTATATGTTGCTCATGACACCTTAGTCCAGTTAACCTTAGTTTTTCTTGCATTATTTCCACCTATAAAATATTATCTCAAGCACATTTACATGTATACTCTTTTGCCATCCCACATTGCAAGCTAAGTGTGTGCACAAAATTATTTGTTGTCAACATGAGATCGTTTTTTGTGAAGAGTTGTGGATCCCATTTTTCATGTGTGGGCATCATCCATTTACTTCAATACTCTTATATCTCAAGAATGAAATTGAATAACGTTCAATTTATGTATTGAACACAAACTCCCCCATACGATACCTTGAGTCATTTGCTATGCACACTGAGAGAAACAAAGATTAGCTTGCCATGTGTTTACTATGTAAAATGAAATCATTAATGTGAAATTGGCTTAAGGTAATATAAAGCATGTAAAAAGTCAAGAGGTAGAGAAATTGGCTTACATCCAAAGTAAGTGGATAACCTAAGGGCACCTCATATATGTCGTTCACACCTAAGTCCACTTAACCTTGGTTTTTCTTGCATTATTTCCTACTATAAAAAGCCAGGTAGAGAAATAGAAATTTTCTTACATCCAAAGTAAGTGGATAACCTAAGGTCACTTTGTATATGTTGCTCGTGTGACACCTTAGTCCACTTAAAATTTTCTTACATCCAAAGTAAGTGGATAACCTAATGTTAAAACCCTAAGATCTCTCTAGATAATTGTTATGCATAAACATACATAAATCAGGCATAAACTCAACCACCCAACCACCCCTGAGCCCAAGGGATGCACACATGAATAATAAATGAAATACATCATACCTCTACCTTGTTGTCCCATGCCATCAAGAGGTATAACTCCAATCTAATAGCATGTAGCTAAAGTGTGAAATGGTAGATGAGTAGATATGGACCTCTACACAAGAGACTATAGCATAAGCCCTCAAGTCTCCAAGCCCCCAAGCCCCTTTGAGTGTGCCCCATGCCCCTATTATATAGGAGGGCCCTCAAGTGACTCTTGACTTTCCATTCCTCATGTGTGACCCTTGGATGCCTGACCCTTAAGGTTAGTCCTAACCCATGCTCCACTAGAGCTTGTTCCCATGCTCCCATGATCACAAGCCTAATGTGGATTAGCCTCCTAGTATATGCACACATAATGTGTATATAACATAGCACACATAATGTACATATAACATACTTCCCCTCTCTCAAAACATTGCACTCTTGCAATGAAAAGAAGGAGAACGGCGCTGAATAATCTCAACCAACTCCCAAGTTGAATCCTCAATTTCCCTATCTTTCCACCTAATTTTAACCTCAGAGAAAAGTCAACTACAAAGTTTCCTTTCCCTGAATTCATGTACCTTATCAGGTTCATGTGGAACATAGGATAAATAATCGACTTCAACAAGTTCTTGAGGAGTAACTGTGTTATCCTCACCTTCCAGTTTCCCTTTCAACCTATTGATATGAAAGACTGGATGAACTCTAACATGTGGAGGTAGTTTTAAGTTCAAACGCAACCGTGTCAATCCGATGTATAACTCGAAATGGACCACAATATCTAGGAGATAAATTTGAGCATTTTGCCATTGAACAAGTCTGAGAATCTTTAGGAACATTAAAATAAACCAACGCTCCTGGTTCAAAAGATCGAGATGAGCGTCCCCTATCAGCATAAAACCGTGCCCTATCATGAGCACTCCTGATAGAATCCCGAGCTTCGGTCAGCATTTCCTACATATCTCGCAAGAAATCCCTCGATGCATCAAGCTCGATGTCCTTAAGACTTTGATGTCCTTAAGACCGACATCAATAGGTGCCCTGAGTTAATACCCATACATAAGTATGCACGGACTAAAACTAATAGCCGTATATTTAAAACTGTTATAGGCAAATTTCATCATTGAAATATTTTCCAATATGATGATTTTCTAGAGACATATGTACGAAGCATATACTCTACAATTTGATTCATACACTCTGTTTGCCCATCAGATTACTGCGGATGATCAGAATAATTCACATTCAAAGTAACTTCCTTGTTGTAAACCATTCGGAATAAAGTAGGAAAGCATGGCATTATAACAGCAGAAACCAGGGATTCATCGGCGCCCCGATATACCCACATCTGCATATGGAATAATCGACGTCTTGAGTTACCCATATCAATGTAAGATTCCTCCCCAACCTTCGTCGAGGTATATAGGAGTAAGAATCTCCCTTTTGATCTTATAATTATTCCCTCTCTAAAATAAAAGAAAGATTCTATAAAAAAAAAGAAAAAAAGAAAAAAAAAGAAGATCCTTTTCCTAGAATACTTCTCAGGAGTCCTACCTGTTTTAAGGATTCAGAACAATGAGTTCAGAAGTGAAAATCGGTGTTTTGGATACCACGGTTTTGGTTTTCATTCGAGTACGGCCCAAAAAGAAGTTCTTTATCTCTTGGGGAGTATACGAAGTTATCCCCCAGATATTGTGAACCTTATCTGAATTCAATGAAAGTAGGTGACTTAGCCTACAAGCTTCTTTTATCTCCTCATCTCAAAGTTCTTAATGCCTTCTATAGAAAAATGTGCCAAACCCAAATCATGGAAAGACGATAAAACTTCAGTGGCAAGTTACCGTTGGCTTCTAGGTTACGCTAGCTGCTTCCTTTATATAAGTCGTAACTTTTACTTGTCGCTCACAGTAATCTTACTTCCATCGATCTCCCTTCTTCTTAATCTCCTTCATGGCTTGGCAACAGGAATTAGTTTTATCCATGATGATTTCTCACCTTCAAGACGCAAGCGAGTCTGTGAAGAAAGATTTTATAGAACAGTATGAGCGCTCACTTTTCCCTCACTTGGGAACTTCTGTAGCTCAGACCAAATGGCGGACCTATCAAAACATAACTAGGGTAACACCCTGGGGTCAGCAGCACTTTCGTAACAATGTCCGCTTGGCCATGGTTATTGAAGCTTTGGGTTTGGGTCCCCGATACTACTGCGTCATGAGATCAAGACATCTTGGGTTTTCTGAGCGGGTCTTCTTACTGGCGTGTTTTCTTCCTCATGAGAAGATATGCCTTTACCCCGTTTTTGGCTTGCCTCTCAGAGGTCCTTTTGTTAGAACACCTCATACCACTGAGATAGGCGCAGCAATAACCCACAGAATCATTCCCATAGATGAGTTACCTTATACTTGTGCAGCTTGTGAGGACTGCTTTTGTGACCATATGATGGACGGGCTTATGGAAGTGTAAAGAGTTCCTCTATCTTTACTGTATAAGTTCCGAGAATGAATAAAGTTTAAATCTTGTTCGTATTTTGAATCTTGCTCTCTTTAAGACTTATCTTGGTGGTTAATCTTGATTAAAATTTTTCTCTAAGTCTCATATTCGTGAATCTTGCGAAATTATCACAAGTTGCGAGATGAGGACATCTCGCGTTTTTTAAGTGGGGTAGAATGTAAGATTACTCCCCCAACCCCTTTTTGATGTCTAGTATCTTTCCCTGTAATCAATCCCTCTTCAGAAATATAAAGACCTTGTTTCTATCTGTTTTAGCCTAGAGAGAGAAAAATATTCTAGAGAGAGAATATTCAGATTTTGAATATTTTTGGATAGAAAAATATCTCTTCTAATTCAGATGAGTTCCCCTGAAACAGAAATTCAAAAAGAATTTTCCAATGTGCAATTGGAATTAATTGAAAATAGGTATAAAGAACCTTAGCCTAAGGGCCTAGATTTTCAGAAATCTTTAGACTATGGTCCAATTAAGGTTCCTATGGACCAATAGCATCAATCCATGTGTAGGGAGGAGATAAATCCAACTTGTAAAAAGAAAATACCCAAAAATGAGTAAATGCTCACATGAGGTGAAGAGTTGAAAATGTACAAGGTTTATTAGTAAAAAACTATGTGCAATATTAAAAATATGAGATATTTTGGGTATAATGATTTTATTATGACACATATGTAAGGAAGGGGAGTCCCTTAAAGGCTCACATAAGATGAAGAGTTGAAAATGTACAAGGTTTATTAGTAAAAAAGTATGAGCAATATTAAAAATATGAGATATTTTGGGTATCCAAAAATGAGTAAATGCTCACATAAGATGAAGAGTTGAAAATGTACAAGGTTTATTAGTAAAAAACTATGAGAAATATTAAAATGATTCCATTATGACACATATGTAAGGAAGGGGAGTTCTTTAAAGGAGGTGCATATTTCACATAAGATGAAGAGTTGAAAATGTACAAGGTTTATTAGTAAAAAAACTATGAGCAATATTAAAATGATTCCATTATGACACATATGTAAGGAAGGGGAGTTCTTTAAAGGAGGTGCATATTTCACATGCTTGAATGAGTTTTAAACTCATAAAAATTGAGATATTTCATCTCTCCTCTCTCCTCATTCAAGTCTAGTTCCAAAAAGTTAGCTTAACTGACCTAAAAATGGTCAATTATTGACCAAACTGATTTAGAAAATTCTAGAATCAGTTTGTTTGGTTAGGAGCTCAATTTTTCCTATAAATAGAAGCCTCCCCCTTGTTGAAAAATATATAGTGTTTATGCATCGTTACTCTACTCCACCTAAGCCAAGAACTGTGAATTCATTTAATAATTCACTAGTTTTTGGAGCTTCCCTCTTTCTTCAATCCCCATTAGTGGCTCCATCAACATACTTAACCAATTGATTGGTTGGGGGCCTCTACCGTGAACAAAGAATCAAGCAAGTTGTAAGAAATGGTCATACTCATGACCCATTCTCAATCCAAATCAAGCTTTTCATAAAGCTTTTCCTTAACCCAAGATTAAGCTATGCTTGAGGCCAAATTAATGGCTTTTTTCTATGCTTTTAGTTTATGTATATTGGTGATTCAATCCATTATGGATTAATGATCCAATTAGAGATCATTTTAATTATTTCCTTAATGATAAGCTTTATCCCTTAGAAAAATTGAGATTTATCAGTCATAGCAGCGGAGCTATGGCAAAATTTTTATAAAAATTATGCATAAAATAATTTCATTCAAAGCATAAAAAGAGGACTTCCTACCATATTCTAAGAATTGTCATCCTAGATTAATTGAAAGATATTCATTGTAATCATAGAGAAATTGATTTTTATATTATGCATAATTGATTTTCATGCATAGAAGTATGTATAAAAGATAATTTTTTTATATTAAAAGTGTTACTTTTATCATTTTTAATTGTCATGCATAGAAGTATGCATAAAAGATAATTTTTTTATATTAAAAGTGTTACTTTTATCATTTTTAATTTTCATGCATAGAAGTATGTATAAAGGAAAATTTTTTTATATCAAAAGTGTTACTTTTATCATTTTTAATTGTCATGCATAGAAGTATGCATAAAAGATAATTTTTTTATATTAAAAGTGTTACTTTTATCATTTTTAATTTTCATGCATAGAAGTATGTATAAAGGAAAATTTTTTATATCAAAAGTGTTACTTTTATCATTTTTAATTTTCATGCATAGAAGTATGTATAAAAGATAATTTTTTTATATTAAAAGTGTTACTTTTATCATTTTTAATTTTCATGCATAGAAGTATGCATAAAGGAAAATTTTTATATCAAAAGTGTTACTTTTATCATTTTTAATTTTCATGCATAGAAGTATGCATAAAGGATAATTTTTTTATATATCAAAAGTGTTACTTTTATCATATTGGATTTCATGCATAGAGGTATGCATAAAAGATGATTATTTTAATGTAAAAGTGTTACTTTTGTCACAATTGAATTTCATGCATAGAGGTATGCATAAAAGTTGATTATTTTATTATAAAAGTGTTACTTTTATCATAATTGGATTTCATGCATGGAGGTATGCATAAAAGATATTCTTTTTATACTAAAAGTGTGATTTTCATCATAAATGGATTTTATGCATAACTTAGATGCATAAGAAAAATTCTTTTATTCTAAAAGTGTAATTCCTACCAAATTGACTTTATGCATAAGAAGATGCAAAAAAAAAAATTGATTTTTAATTCAAAAGTGTCATTCTCATCTAAATTGAATTTATGCATAGGAAGATGCATAAAAGATTGAATTTTAATTCAAAAGTGTCATTTTCATTTAAAATGAATTTATGCATAGGAAGATGCATAAAAGATTGATTTTTCTTCGGAAGTATTAATCTCCTTAAATGGAATTTATGCATAAGTAAATGTGTAAAGAAATCTTATATCAAATATAAGAATTCTCTTGTATTCTATAAATAGATATGAGATGTGATAGGATGTGATAAGAGGTGTATAAGAGGTGATAAGAGGTGATAAGATGAATTAAGATGTGATAAGATGTATATGGGATGAGGTAAGAAGTGTATGTGATAGGATAGGATGTATATGGGTTGTGATAGGGCGAGAATGGATGTGATGTAAAAGATTAGATGTGAAGGCATATGGAGTTACATGAATGGAAATGTGGAAATGGATGTATGTATGTGGATGTGTGGATGTGGAGATGGGAGTATGGATGTATGGATGTGAAAATGGATGTATGAATGTGAAAATGGATGTATGCATGAAGATGTATATGCATAGATGTGAATGTGGATGTAGATGTGGATGTATAGATGTGAATGGGAATGTGGATGTAGATGTGGATGTATAGATGTGAATGGGAATGTGGATGTGGATGTATGTATGTATGTGGATGTAGATGTGAATGTATAGATGTGAATGGGAATGTGGATGTGGATGTATATGAATGTGGATGTAGATGTGGATGTATAGATGTGAATGGGAATGTGGATGTGGATATATGTATGTATGTGGATGTAGATGTGGATGTATAGATGTGGATGTATAGATGTGAATGGGAATGTGGATGTGGATGTATGTATGTATATGGATGTGGATGTGGATGTATGTATGTATATGGATGTGGATGTATGTATGTATGTGGATGTGGATGTATGAATGAGGACGTGATAATGGATGTATGCATGTAGATGTAGATATATGGATGTGAATATGAATGTGGATGTGGATGTGGATGTATGGATGTGGATATGGATGTGTATGTATGAATGTAGATAAGGGATGTGGATGTATAAATGAGGATGTGAAAATGGAGGTATGCATGTAGATGTGGATGTATGGATGTGAATGTGGATGTGGATGTGGATGTATAAATGAGGATGTGAATGTGGATGTGAATGTGGATGTATGGATGTGGATATGGATGTGTATGTATGAATGTGGATATGGGATGTGGATGTATAAATGAGGATGTGAAAATGGATGTATGCATGTAAATGTGGATGTATGGATGTGAATGTGAATGTGTATGTGAATTAATGTGTCGTCGATATGAGGAAATGGATGAGAATGAGTACACATTGAATGGAATGTGGAATAAGTAATGTGGACTAAGGAGGGATAATGTGGAAAGACGAGAGTTCGATTTAGAAACTGTATTTTGTGACTGTTTGTAAATGACTGTTTTATGTCAAGAATGTTGGGGAAGCATTTTGACCATCTTGTGGATTAAGGTCATGAAGACCTAACTGTTAAAGTTGCAACTGCTGACGGAGAGTCAATGGAGGACGTCTCGCGTAGCAAGGTCGACCGAGGTCTTGACCAGCCTCGGTTCGATTTAAATGGTGAGCTTCCGGTACGGTGGATGAGGAACCAAGGAAGCGGCCTATGAGTGAAGCGCTAGGTCACCTGCGAAGGATCCTAGAGGGTGCTGACCATACGGTGCTCGGGCTCTGGGTCACCCAGGATACCCACGCGTGCGTCGAGGAAGATATTGGAACAAGGAGTAAGAGTTATTTTGTGAAACCGGGCATGGATCTGGTTGATTGACCTTGCTGGTCTTCAATGGATGAGTCCATGGCTCTTTATATGGATCTGTTGGTTGATCTTGCTGATCTTCAACGAGAGTCCATCTTGAATTTTTATAAGTGATTATATTGTCGAGTATTATGGGCTAGGAACTATTGAAAAGGCCCCTGTGTGGACAGGTGGTGAGCGTTCTAGTTGCCAATGATGCCATAGATACTATGATGAAGGAATGATGGAAAATTATGAATCAACCGGATAAATTGGAAGATTGTGATCAGTGGTACTATGGTTTCATTAAAGGATTATTTTAAAGTTAGCTGATGCTAAGAAAAAGGCAATTTCATATTGGGTGTGTAAGTGGTGTGGCTAGTTTTATGTTTGCATGAATTTCCGGCTAGGGGGCCTTGAAACTCTTTTCCTTGGTACCCGGGACAAAACCTAACCAAATTCCAAATTGGATCCCATCACTACAGTGGTTGGGCGGTTGGCTAACCCATGGGATCGGCGGATGGGGTTAGGCTGGACTGATGGATCCGTAAATCGAGATTTAATTTTTATTATTACGATAGATGAAGTAAATCCCGGATAGAAATTGTTCTATGGATAGGAATCAATGGCTGTGCCTCTTGATGGGAAAAAAAGCGTTGATCCCAATGATCCAAGTGCAAGTTTCTTCCTTGATTTGACCAAGTAACGTTAAAGGTGCAGTCAGATCAGTTGATCCGTAATGATCTTGACTACGTTATAGTAAAGAGTTATCCTGGTGGAATCGCCCATATGCTTTCCGGGTAAAGGAAGTTTTTCCGGTTTCGGTTTTGGACAAACCGACGGATTAGTCTCTTGTCCGGATATCCGTGGTGGGCGAGGCCCCGAGTGTGAGACCCCTACCCGCGCATGATGTGTTACTTCCGCTGCCAGTATCCTGAATCCGTTGCTCGGTGGGAACAGGGATCTCACAGTTGGTATCAGAGCATTTGGTTAATAAAGATCAACTGAGAAGACAAATATGTCAAAAATTTATCAAGAAACACAAAAAGGTTGTAATTGTGTGATATAAGTCATACAATTTGATATTCAAACTAAAATTCGTAATTTGGTAATTGGGTCTTCAGATGGAAGTACCACAATTATATAGAATCCCTGACTTGCTTGAGGCCTAGACATGATGGTATTTACCTTATAATTCCAAGGGCCGTGACTACCCGTATATACCAAGAGTATACTGCAGCTCTTTACTGACAGTATATACGAGTAAATCTAAGACTTGAAATTATAAGCGTTAATGCTATCCAGAGGATGATTTCGAATGTGGTTGATATGATTTTTAATTCTGTTTGAGAATTGATGAATTGATTTGGATTCTGATTGAAAAATGATGATCCTTGAAATTTGGTTGAGCGAAACCTCAATGAGGATGAATGGGACGAGTCCCTGTGATGATATTCATAACTGGAATGATGATAATGATTTCAGCAAATCACTATGAGATTAGTGGATTGTGCTGTCAGATTGCTACTATTAATACTTGACCGTTAGATCAAGTTAAGGGATCACAAATTGAGAACTTACTTGACTAAAATTCCCGTGGGGAGGAATGTTCAGAAGGAAATTTTTCTGTCTAATGGACCATTATCATGTTAAAGATATGAATGATATGATCTGAATGAATTGTTGATGAGTTCTGAGGATATTTATCCCAGTATTCTGTTGGGTTGACCAGAATATAAGGAACCCCAGAATAAAATTGGATCTTAAGAAAAAGAGTTATCCTCTACCTTGCGAGATGAGGACATCTCGCACTTTTTTAAGTGGGGTAGAATGTAAGATTCCTCCCCAACCTTCGTCGAGGTATATAGGAGTAAGAATCTCCCTTTTGATCTTATAATTATTCCCTCTCTAAAATAAAAGAAAGATTCTGTAAAAAAAAAAAAGAAAAAAAGAAAAAAAAAGAAGATCCTTTTCCTAGAATACTTCTCAGGAGTCCTACCTGTTTTAAGGATTCAGAACAATGAGTTCAGAAGTGAAAATCGGTGTTTTGGATACCACGGTTTTGGTTTTCATTCGAGTACGGCCCAAAAAGAAGTTCTTTATCTCTTGGGGAGTATACGAAGTTATCCCCCAGATATTGTGAACCTTATCTGAATTCAATGAAAGTAGGTGACTTAGCCTACAAGCTTCTTTTATCTCCTCATCTCAAAGTTCTTAATGCCTTCTATAGAAAAATGTGCCAAACCCAAATCATGGAAAGACGGTAAAACTTCAGTGGCAAGTTACCGTTGGCTTCTAGGTTACGCTAGCTGCTTCCTTTATATAAGTCGTAACTTTTACTTGTCGCTCACAGTAATCTTACTTCCATCGATCTCCCTTCTTCTTAATCTCCTTCATGGCTTGGCAACAGGAATTAGTTTTATCCATGATGATTTCTCACCTTCAAGACGCAAGCGAGTCTGTGAAGAAAGATTTTATAGAACAGTATGAGCGCTCACTTTTCCCTCACTTGGGAACTTCTGTAGCTCAGACCAAATGGCGGACCTATCAAAACATAACTAGGGTAACACCCTGGGGTCAGCAGCACTTTCGTAACCATGTCCGCTTGGCCATGGTTATTGAAGCTTTGGGTTTGGGTCCCCGATACTACTGCGTCATGAGATCAAGACATCTTGGGTTTTCTGAGCGGGTCTTCTTACTGGCGTGTTTTCTTCCTCATGAGAAGATATGCCTTTACCCCGTTTTTGGCTTGCCTCTCAGAGGTCCTTTTGTTAGAACACCTCATACCACTGAGATAGGCGCAGCAATAACCCACAGAATCATTCCCATAGATGAGTTACCTTATACTTGTGCAGCTTGTGAGGACTGCTTTTGTGACCATATGATGGACGGGCTTATGGAAGTGTAAAGAGTTCCTCTATCTTTACTGTATAAGTTCCGAGAATGAATAAAGTTTAAATCTTGTTCGTATTTTGAATCTTGCTCTCTTTAAGACTTATCTTGGTGGTTAATCTTGATTAAAATTTTTCTCTAAGTCTCATATTCGTGAATCTTGCGAAATTATCACAAGTTGCGAGATGAGGACATCTCGCGTTTTTTAAGTGGGGTAGAATGTAAGATTCCTCTCCCAACCCCTTTTTGATGTCTAGTATCTTTCCCTGTAATCAATCCCTCTTCAGAAATATAAAGACCTTGTTTCTATCTGTTTTAGCCTAGAGAGAGAAAAATATTCTAGAGAGAGAATATTCAGATTTTGAATATTTTTGGATAGAAAAATATCTCTTCTAATTCAGATGAGTTCCCCTGAAACAGAAATTCAAAAAGAATTTTCCAATGTGCAATTGGAATTAATTGAAAATAGGTATAAAGAACCTTAGCCTAAGGGCCTAGATTTTCAGAAATCTTTAGACTATGGTCCAATTAAGGTTCCTATGGACCAATAGCATCAATCCATGTGTAGGGAGGAGATAAATCCAACTTGTAAAAAGAAAATACCCAAAAATGAGTAAATGCTCACATGAGGTGAAGAGTTGAAAATGTACAAGGTTTATTAGTAAAAAACTATGTGCAATATTAAAAATATGAGATATTTTGGGTATAATGATTTTATTATGACACATATGTAAGGAAGGGGAGTCCCTTAAATGCTCACATAAGATGAAGAGTTGAAAATGTACAAGGTTTATTAGTAAAAAAGTATGAGCAATATTAAAAATATGAGATATTTTGGGTATCCAAAAATGAGTAAATGCTCACATAAGATGAAGAGTTGAAAATGTACAAGGTTTATTAGTAAAAAACTATGAGAAATATTAAAATGATTCCATTATGACACATATGTAAGGAAGGGGAGTTCTTTAAAGGAGGTGCATATTTCACATAAGATGAAGAGTTGAAAATGTACAAGGTTTATTAGTAAAAAAACTATGAGCAATATTAAAATGATTCCATTATGACACATATGTAAGGAAGGGGAGTTCTTTAAAGGAGGTGCATATTTCACATGCTTGAATGAGTTTTAAACTCATAAAAATTGAGATATTTCATCTCTCCTCTCTCCTCATTCAAGTCTAGTTCCAAAAAGTTAGCTTAACTGACCTAAAAATGGTCAATTATTGACCAAACTGATTTAGAAAATTCTAGAATCAGTTTGTTTGGTTAGGAGCTCAATTTTTCCTATAAATAGAAGCCTCCCCCTTGTTGAAAAATATATAGTGTTTATGCATCGTTACTCTACTCCACCTAAGCCAAGAACTGTGAATTCATTTAATAATTCACTAGTTTTTGGAGCTTCCCTCTTTCTTCAATCCCCATTAGTGGCTCCATCAACATACTTAACCAATTGATTGGTTGGGGGCCTCTACCGTGAACAAAGAATCAAGCAAGTTGTAAGAAATGGTCATACTCATGACCCATTCTCAATCCAAATCAAGCTTTTCATAAAGCTTTTCCTTAACCCAAGATTAAGCTATGCTTGAGGCCAAATTAATGGCTTTTTTCTATGCTTTTAGTTTATGTATATTGGTGATTCAATCCATTATGGATTAATGATCCAATTAGAGATCATTTTAATTATTTTCTTAATGATAAGCTTTATCCCTTAGAAAAATTGAGATTTATCAGTCATAGCAGCGGAGCTATGGTAAAATTTTTATAAAAATTATGCATAAAATAATTTCATTCAAAGCATAAAAAGAGGACTTCCTACCATATTCTAGCAATTGTCATCCTAGATTAATTGAAAGATATTCATTGTAATCATAGAGAAATTGATTTTTATATTATGCATAATTGATTTTCATGCATAGAAGTATGCATAAAAGATAATTTTTTTATATTAAAAGTGTTACTTTTATCATTTTTAATTGTCATGCATAGAAGTATGCATAAAAGATAATTTTTTTATATTAAAAGTGTTACTTTTATCATTTTTAATTTTCATGCATAGAAGTATGTATAAAGGAAAATTTTTTTATATCAAAAGTGTTACTTTTATCATTTTTAATTGTCATGCATAGAAGTATGCATAAAAGATAATTTTTTTATATTAAAAGTGTTACTTTTATCATTTTTAATTTTCATGCATAGAAGTATGTATAAAGGAAAATTTTTTATATCAAAAGTGTTACTTTTATCATTTTTAATTTTCATGCATAGAAGTATGCATAAAAGATAATTTTTTTATATTAAAAGTGTTACTTTTATCATTTTTAATTTTCATGCATAGAAGTATGCATAAAGGAAAATTTTTATATCAAAAGTGTTACTTTTATCATTTTTAATTTTCATGCATAGAAGTATGCATAAAGGATAATTTTTTTATATATCAAAAGTGTTACTTTTATCATATTGGATTTCATGCATAGAGGTATGCATAAAAGATGATTATTTTAATGTAAAAGTGTTACTTTTGTCACAATTGAATTTCATGCATAGAGGTATGCATAAAAGTTGATTATTTTATTATAAAAGTGTTACTTTTATCATAATTGGATTTCATGCATGGAGGTATGCATAAAAGATATTCTTTTTATACTAAAAGTGTGATTTTCATCATAAATGGATTTTATGCATAACTTAGATGCATAAGAAAAATTCTTTTATTCTAAAAGTGTAATTCCTACCAAATTGACTTTATGCATAAGAAGATGCAAGAAAAAAAATTTTTGATTTTTAATTCAAAAGTGTCATTCTCATCTAAATTGAATTTATGCATAGGAAGATGCATAAAAGATTGAATTTTAATTCAAAAGTGTCATTTTCATTTAAAATGAATTTATGCATAGGAAGATGCATAAAAGATTGATTTTTCTTCGGAAGTATTAATCTCCTTAAATGGAATTTATGCATAAGTAAATGTGTAAAGAAATCTTATATCAAATATAAGAATTCTCTTGTATTCTATAAATAGATATGAGATGTGATAGGATGTGATAAGAGGTGTATAAGAGGTGATAAGAGGTGATAAGATGAATTAAGATGTGATAAGATGTATATGGGATGAGGTAAGAAGTGTATGTGATAGGATAGGATGTATATGGGTTGTGATAGGGCGAGAATGGATGTGATGTAAAAGATTAGATGTGAAGGCATATGGGGTTACATGAATGGGAATGTGGAAATGGATGTATGTATGTGGATGTGTGGATGTGGAGATGGGAGTATGGATGTATGGATGTGAAAATGGATGTATGAATGTGAAAATGGATGTATGCATGAAGATGTATATGCATAGATGTGAATGTGGATGTAGATGTGGATGTATAGATGTGAATGGGAATGTGGATGTAGATGTGGATGTATAGATGTGAATGGGAATGTGGATGTGGATGTATGTATGTATGTGGATGTAGATGTGAATGTATAGATGTGAATGGGAATGTGGATGTGGATGTATATGAATGTGGATGTAGATGTGGATGTATAGATGTGAATGGGAATGTGGATGTGGATATATGTATGTATGTGGATGTAGATGTGGATGTATAGATGTGAATGGGAATGTGGATGTGGATGTATGTATGTATATGGATGTGGATGTATGTATGTATGTGGATGTGGATGTATGAATGAGGACGTGATAATGGATGTATGCATGTAGATGTAGATATATGGATGTGAATATGAATGTGGATGTGGATGTGGATGTATGGATGTGGATATGGATGTGTATGTATGAATGTAGATAAGGGATGTGGATGTATAAATGAGGATGTGAAAATGGAGGTATGCATGTAGATGTGGATGTATGGATGTGAATGTGGATGTGGATGTGGATGTATAAATGAGGATGTGAATGTGGATGTGGATGTATGGATGTGGATATGGATGTGTATGTATGAATGTGGATATGGGATGTGGATGTATAAATGAGGATGTGAAAATGGATGTATGCATGTAAATGTGGATGTATGGATGTGAATGTGAATGTGTATGTGAATTAATGTGTCGTCGATATGAGGAAATGGATGAGAATGAGTACACATTGAATGGAATGTGGAATAAGTAATGTGGACTAAGGAGGGATAATGTGGAAAGACGAGAGTTCGATTTAGAAACTGTATTTTGTGACTGTTTGTAAATGACTGTTTTATGTCAAGAATGTTGGGGAAGCATTTTGACCATCTTGTGGATTAAGGTCATGAAGACCTAACTGTTAAAGTTGCAACTGCTGACGGAGAGTCAATGGAGGACGTCTCGCGTAGCAAGGTCGACCGAGGTCTTGACCAGCCTCGGTTCGATTTAAATGGTGAGCTTCCGGTACGGTGGATGAGGGACCAAGGAAGCGGCCTATGAGTGAAGCGCTAGGTCACCTGCGAAGGATCCTAGAGGGTGCTGACCATACGGTGCTCGGGCTCTGGGTCACCCAGGATACCCACGCGTGCGTCGAGGAAGATATTGGAACAAGGAGTAAGAGTTGTTTTGTGAAACCGGGCATGGATCTGGTTGATTGACCTTGCTGGTCTTCAATGGATGAGTCCATGGCTCTTTATATGGATCTGTTGGTTGATCTTGCTGATCTTCAACGAGCGTCCATCTTGAATTTTTATAAGTGATTATATTGTCGAGTATTATGGGCTAGGAACTATTGAAAAGGCCCCTGTGTGGACAGGTGGTGAGCGTTCTAGTTGCCAATGATGCCATAGATACTATGATGAAGGAATGATGGAAAATTATGAATCAACCGGATAAATTGGAAGATTGTGATCAGTGGTACTATGGTTTCATTAAAGGATTATTTTAAAGTTAGCTGATGCTAAGAAAAAGGCAATTTCATATTGGGTGTGTAAGTGGTGTGGCTAGTTTTATGTTTGCATGAATTTCCGGCTAGGGGGCCTTGAAACTCTTTTCCTTGGTACCCGGGACAAAACCTAACCAAATTCCAAATTGGATCCCATCACTACAGTGGTTGGGCGGTTGGCTAACCCATGGGATCGGCGGATGGGGTTAGGCTGGACTGATGGATCCGTAAATCGAGATTTAATTTTTATTATTACGATAGATGAAGTAAATCCCGGATAGAAATTGTTCTATGGATAGGAATCAACGGCTGTGCCTCTTGATGGGAAAAAAAGCGTTGATCCCAATGATCCAAGTGCAAGTTTCTTCCTTGATTTGACCAAGTAACGTTAAAGGTGCAGTCAGATCAGTTGATCCGTAATGATCTTGACTACGTTAGAGTAAAGAGTTATCCTGGTGGAATCGCCCATATGCTTTCCGGGTAAAGGAAGTTTTTTCGGTTTCGGTTTTGGACAAACCGACGGATTAGTCTCTTGTCCGGATATCCGTGGTGGGCGAGGCCCCGAGTGTGAGACCCCTACCCGCGCATGATGTGTTACTTCCGCTACCAGTATCCTGAATCCGTTGCTCGGTGGGAACAGGGATCTCACAGTTGGTATCAGAGCATTTGGTTAATAAAGATCAACTGAGAAGACAAATATGTCAAAAATTTATCAAGAAACACAAAAAGGTTGTAATTGTGTGATATAAGTCATACAATTTGATATTCAAACTAAAATTCGTAATTTGGTAATTGGGTCTTCAGATGGAAGTACCACAATTATATAGAATCCCTGACTTGCTTGAGGCCTAGACATGATGGTATTTACCTTATAATTCCAAGGGCCGTGACTACCCGTATATACCAAGAGTATACTGCAGCTCTTTACTGACAGTATATACGAGTAAATCTAAGACTTGAAATTATAAGCGTTAATGCTATCCAGAGGATGATTTCGAATGTGGTTGATATGATTTTTAATTCTGTTTGAGAATTGATGAATTGATTTGGATTCTGATTGAAAAATGATGATCCTTGAAATTTGGTTGAGCGAAACCTCAATGAGGATGAATGGGACGAGTCCCTGTGATGATATTCATAACTGGAATGATGATAATGATTTCAGCAAATCACTATGAGATTAGTGGATTGTGCTGTCAGATTGCTACTATTAATACTTGACCGTTAGATCAAGTTAAGGGATCACAAATTGAGAACTTACTTGACTAAAATTCCCGTGGGGAGGAATGTTCAGAAGGAAATTTTTCTGTCTAATGGACCATTATCATGTTAAAGATATGAATGATATGATCTGAATGAATTGTTGATGAGTTCTGAGGATATTTATCCCAGTATTCTGTTGGGTTGACCAGAATATAAGGAACCCCAGAATAAAATTGGATCTTAAGAAAAAGAGTTATCCTCTACCTTGCGAGATGAGGACATCTCGCACTTTTTTAAGTGGGGTAGAATGTAAGATTCCTCCCCAACCTTCGTCGAGGTATATAGGAGTAAGAATCTCCCTTTTGATCTTATAATTATTCCCTCTCTAAAATAAAAGAAAGATTCTGTAAAAAAAAAAAAGAAAAAAAGAAAAAAAAAGAAGATCCTTTTCCTAGAATACTTCTCAGGAGTCCTACCTGTTTTAAGGATTCAGAACAATGAGTTCAGAAGTGAAAATCGGTGTTTTGGATACCACGGTTTTGGTTTTCATTCGAGTACGGCCCAAAAAGAAGTTCTTTATCTCTTGGGGAGTATACGAAGTTATCCCCCAGATATTGTGAACCTTATCTGAATTCAATGAAAGTAGGTGACTTAGCCTACAAGCTTCTTTTATCTCCTCATCTCAAAGTTCTTAATGCCTTCTATAGAAAAATGTGCCAAACCCAAATCATGGAAAGACGGTAAAACTTCAGTGGCAAGTTACCGTTGGCTTCTAGGTTATGCTAGCTGCTTCCTTTATATAAGTCGTAACTTTTACTTGTCGCTCACAGTAATCTTACTTCCATCGATCTCCCTTCTTCTTAATCTCCTTCATGGCTTGGCAACAGGAATTAGTTTTATCCATGATGATTTCTCACCTTCAAGACGCAAGCGAGTCTGTGAAGAAAGATTTTATAGAACAGTATGAGCGCTCACTTTTCCCTCACTTGGGAACTTCTGTAGCTCAGACCAAATGGCGGACCTATCAAAACATAACTAGGGTAACACCCTGGGGTCAGCAGCACTTTCGTAACCATGTCCGCTTGGCCATGGTTATTGAAGCTTTGGGTTTGGGTCCCCGATACTACTGCGTCATGAGATCAAGACATCTTGGGTTTTCTGAGCGGGTCTTCTTACTGGCGTGTTTTCTTCCTCATGAGAAGATATGCCTTTACCCCGTTTTTGGCTTGCCTCTCAGAGGTCCTTTTGTTAGAACACCTCATACCACTGAGATAGGCGCAGCAATAACCCACAGAATCATTCCCATAGATGAGTTACCTTATTGTGCAGCTTGTGAGGACTGCTTTTGTGACCATATGATGGACGGGCTTATGGAAGTGTAAAGAGTTCCTCTATCTTTACTGTATAAGTTCCGAGAATGAATAAAGTTTAAATCTTGTTCGTATTTTGAATCTTGCTCTCTTTAAGACTTATCTTGGTGGTTAATCTTGATTAAAATTTTTCTCTAAGTCTCATATTCGTGAATCTTGCGAAATTATCACAAGTTGCGAGATGAGGACATCTCGCGTTTTTTAAGTGGGGTAGAATGTAAGATTCCTCCCCCAACCCCTTTTTGATGTCTAGTATCTTTCCCTGTAATCAATCCCTCTTCAGAAATATAAAGACCTTGTTTCTATCTGTTTTAGCCTAGAGAGAGAAAAATATTCTAGAGAGAGAATATTCAGATTTTGAATATTTTTGGATAGAAAAATATCTCTTCTAATTCAGATGAGTTCCCCTGAAACAGAAATTCAAAAAGAATTTTCCAATGTGCAATTGGAATTAATTGAAAATAGGTATAAAGAACCTTAGCCTAAGGGCCTAGATTTTCAGAAATCTTTAGACTATGGTCCAATTAAGGTTCCTATGGACCAATAGCATCAATCCATGTGTAGGGAGGAGATAAATCCAACTTGTAAAAAGAAAATACCCAAAAATGAGTAAATGCTCACATGAGGTGAAGAGTTGAAAATGTACAAGGTTTATTAGTAAAAAACTATGTGCAATATTAAAAATATGAGATATTTTGGGTATAATGATTTTATTATGACACATATGTAAGGAAGGGGAGTCCCTTAAATGCTCACATAAGATGAAGAGTTGAAAATGTACAAGGTTTATTAGTAAAAAAGTATGAGCAATATTAAAAATATGAGATATTTTGGGTATCCAAAAATGAGTAAATGCTCACATAAGATGAAGAGTTGAAAATGTACAAGGTTTATTAGTAAAAAACTATGAGAAATATTAAAATGATTCCATTATGACACATATGTAAGGAAGGGGAGTTCTTTAAAGGAGGTGCATATTTCACATAAGATGAAGAGTTGAAAATGTACAAGGTTTATTAGTAAAAAAACTATGAGCAATATTAAAATGATTCCATTATGACACATATGTAAGGAAGGGGAGTTCTTTAAAGGAGGTGCATATTTCACATGCTTGAATGAGTTTTAAACTCATAAAAATTGAGATATTTCATCTCTCCTCTCTCCTCATTCAAGTCTAGTTCCAAAAAGTTAGCTTAACTGACCTAAAAATGGTCAATTATTGACCAAACTGATTTAGAAAATTCTAGAATCAGTTTGTTTGGTTAGGAGCTCAATTTTTCCTATAAATAGAAGCCTCCCCCTTGTTGAAAAATATATAGTGTTTATGCATCGTTACTCTACTCCACCTAAGCCAAGAACTGTGAATTCATTTAATAATTCACTAGTTTTTGGAGCTTCCCTCTTTCTTCAATCCCCATTAGTGGCTCCATCAACATACTTAACCAATTGATTGGTTGGGGGCCTCTACCGTGAACAAAGAATCAAGCAAGTTGTAAGAAATGGTCATACTCATGACCCATTCTCAATCCAAATCAAGCTTTTCATAAAGCTTTTCCTTAACCCAAGATTAAGCTATGCTTGAGGCCAAATTAATGGCTTTTTTCTATGCTTTTAGTTTATGTATATTGGTGATTCAATCCATTATGGATTAATGATCCAATTAGAGATCATTTTAATTATTTCCTTAATGATAAGCTTTATCCCTTAGAAAAATTGAGATTTATCAGTCATAGCAGCGGAGCTATGGCAAAATTTTTATAAAAATTATGCATAAAATAATTTCATTCAAAGCATAAAAAGAGGACTTCCTACCATATTCTAGGAATTGTCATCCTAGATTAATTGAAAGATATTCATTGTAATCATAGAGAAATTGATTTTTATATTATGCATAATTGATTTTCATGCATAGAAGTATGCATAAAAGATAATTTTTTTATATTAAAAGTGTTACTTTTATCATTTTTAATTGTCATGCATAGAAGTATGCATAAAAGATAATTTTTTTATATTAAAAGTGTTACTTTTATCATTTTTAATTTTCATGCATAGAAGTATGTATAAAGGAAAATTTTTTTATATCAAAAGTGTTACTTTTATCATTTTTAATTGTCATGCATAGAAGTATGCATAAAAGATAATTTTTTTATATTAAAAGTGTTACTTTTATCATTTTTAATTTTCATGCATAGAAGTATGTATAAAGGAAAATTTTTTATATCAAAAGTGTTACTTTTATCATTTTTAATTTTCATGCATAGAAGTATGCATAAAAGATAATTTTTTTATATTAAAAGTGTTACTTTTATCATTTTTAATTTTCATGCATAGAAGTATGCATAAAGGAAAATTTTTATATCAAAAGTGTTACTTTTATCATTTTTAATTTTCATGCATAGAAGTATGCATAAAGGATAATTTTTTTATATATCAAAAGTGTTACTTTTATCATATTGGATTTCATGCATAGAGGTATGCATAAAAGATGATTATTTTAATGTAAAAGTGTTACTTTTGTCACAATTGAATTTCATGCATAGAGGTATGCATAAAAGTTGATTATTTTATTATAAAAGTGTTACTTTTATCATAATTGGATTTCATGCATGGAGGTATGCATAAAAGATATTCTTTTTATACTAAAAGTGTGATTTTCATCATAAATGGATTTTATGCATAACTTAGATGCATAAGAAAAATTCTTTTATTCTAAAAGTGTAATTCCTACCAAATTGACTTTATGCATAAGAAGATGCAAAAAAAAAAAATTGATTTTTAATTCAAAAGTGTCATTCTCATCTAAATTGAATTTATGCATAGGAAGATGCATAAAAGATTGAATTTTAATTCAAAAGTGTCATTTTCATTTAAAATGAATTTATGCATAGGAAGATGCATAAAAGATTGATTTTTCTTCGGAAGTATTAATCTCCTTAAATGGAATTTATGCATAAGTAAATGTGTAAAGAAATCTTATATCAAATATAAGAATTCTCTTGTATTCTATAAATAGATATGAGATGTGATAGGATGTGATAAGAGGTGTATAAGAGGTGATAAGAGGTGATAAGATGAATTAAGATGTGATAAGATGTATATGGGATGAGGTAAGAAGTGTATGTGATAGGATAGGATGTATATGGGTTGTGATAGGGCGAGAATGGATGTGATGTAAAAGATTAGATGTGAAGGCATATGGGGTTACATGAATGGGAATGTGGAAATGGATGTATGTATGTGGATGTGTGGATGTGGAGATGGGAGTATGGATGTATGGATGTGAAAATGGATGTATGAATGTGAAAATGGATGTATGCATGAAGATGTATATGCATAGATGTGAATGTGGATGTAGATGTGGATGTATAGATGTGAATGGGAATGTGGATGTAGATGTGGATGTATAGATGTGAATGGGAATGTGGATGTGGATGTATGTATGTATGTGGATGTAGATGTGAATGTATAGATGTGAATGGGAATGTGGATGTGGATGTATATGAATGTGGATGTAGATGTGGATGTATAGATGTGAATGGGAATGTGGATGTGGATATATGTATGTATGTGGATGTAGATGTGGATGTATAGATGTGAATGGGAATGTGGATGTGGATGTATGTATGTATATGGATGTGGATGTATGTATGTATGTGGATGTGGATGTATGAATGAGGACGTGATAATGGATGTATGCATGTAGATGTAGATATATGGATGTGAATATGAATGTGGATGTGGATGTGGATGTATGGATGTGGATATGGATGTGTATGTATGAATGTAGATAAGGGATGTGGATGTATAAATGAGGATGTGAAAATGGAGGTATGCATGTAGATGTGGATGTATGGATGTGAATGTGGATGTGGATGTGGATGTATAAATGAGGATGTGAATGTGGATGTGGATGTATGGATGTGGATATGGATGTGTATGTATGAATGTGGATATGGGATGTGGATGTATAAATGAGGATGTGAAAATGGATGTATGCATGTAAATGTGGATGTATGGATGTGAATGTGAATGTGTATGTGAATTAATGTGTCGTCGATATGAGGAAATGGATGAGAATGAGTACACATTGAATGGAATGTGGAATAAGTAATGTGGACTAAGGAGGGATAATGTGGAAAGACGAGAGTTCGATTTAGAAACTGTATTTTGTGACTGTTTGTAAATGACTGTTTTATGTCAAGAATGTTGGGGAAGCATTTTGACCATCTTGTGGATTAAGGTCATGAAGACCTAACTGTTAAAGTTGCAACTGCTGACGGAGAGTCAATGGAGGACGTCTCGCGTAGCAAGGTCGACCGAGGTCTTGACCAGCCTCGGTTCGATTTAAATGGTGAGCTTCCGGTACGGTGGATGAGGGACCAAGGAAGCGGCCTATGAGTGAAGCGCTAGGTCACCTGCGAAGGATCCTAGAGGGTGCTGACCATACGGTGCTCGGGCTCTGGGTCACCCAGGATACCCACGCGTGCGTCGAGGAAGATATTGGAACAAGGAGTAAGAGTTGTTTTGTGAAACCGGGCATGGATCTGGTTGATTGACCTTGCTGGTCTTCAATGGATGAGTCCATGGCTCTTTATATGGATCTGTTGGTTGATCTTGCTGATCTTCAACGAGCGTCCATCTTGAATTTTTATAAGTGATTATATTGTCGAGTATTATGGGCTAGGAACTATTGAAAAGGCCCCTGTGTGGACAGGTGGTGAGCGTTCTAGTTGCCAATGATGCCATAGATACTATGATGAAGGAATGATGGAAAATTATGAATCAACCGGATAAATTGGAAGATTGTGATCAGTGGTACTATGGTTTCATTAAAGGATTATTTTAAAGTTAGCTGATGCTAAGAAAAAGGCAATTTCATATTGGGTATGTAAGTGGTGTGGCTAGTTTTATGTTTGCATGAATTTCCGGCTAGGGGGCCTTGAAACTCTTTTCCTTGGTACCCGGGACAAAACCTAACCAAATTCCAAATTGGATCCCATCACTACAGTGGTTGGGCGGTTGGCTAACCCATGGGATCGGATGGGGTTAGGTTGGACTGATGGATCCGTAAATCGAGATTTAATTTTTATTATTACGATAGATGAAGTAAATCCCGGATAGAAATTGTTCTATGGATAGGAATCAACGGCTGTGCCTCTTGATGGGGAAAAAAGCGTTGATCCCAATGATCCAAGTGCAAGTTTCTTCCTTGATTTGACCAAGTACCGTTAAAGGTGCAGTCAGATCAGTTGATCCGTAATGATCTTGACTACGTTAGAGTAAAGAGTTATCCTGGTGGAATCGCCCATATGCTTTCCGGGTAAAGGAAGTTTTTCCGGTTTCGGTTTTGGACAAACCGACGGATTAGTCTCTTGTCCGGATATCCGTGGTGGGCGAGGCCCCGAGTGTGAGACCCCTACCTGCGCATGATGTGTTACTTCCGCTGCCAGTATCCTGAATCCGTTGCTCGGTGGGAACAGGGATCTCACAATCAACATAGAGAGTCATCAACGTCTTGATGAGACACATATGTCCATCCGTAAACCTATCAGGTTGATTGTGTAAATCACCTAAAGTACGGAACTAGAGAAAAAAATGCCAACAAAGGAAGAATCCAAATTTCCTTATCCGAACACAACAAGATATTGTTTGAACTCTAAAGAAAGAGATTTCAACAAGTGAAAATGCCGACGAGATTATGCTCATCAAAACATGCAGGCTATAGATAAAAGAAATTTATCTAAAGAATGCCCACAATATAACTTCTAGTGAATTTAGAAAATAAGATTGTCTTTGAATGTTGAGGTCAACATGCTAAGTGATGTAAGCAAAGCAACAATCTTGAGCCCAAATTATCCCATAAGATAATATATGTGAGGGATCACTAGCGTCCCATACCACCATGATACCACCCATACATACTTTAACAATTTGAAACTCCCTAGTATGCCGTCTAGGAAAATATGAACAAAATCCTGTATAAAAGGAATAAGATGGCCTTATCCAGACTTTCACATACTAAACCTGTCTCTATATACTTGAGACTACATCAAGGAATAAATCCTTTTGAGTACATCATTTAGAAAAAAAATTGAATTATTGGCACCTTTCTAATGATAACTACCCAAAACACAATAAAGTTAGGGTAGAAAAATAACTCACCTAGATATATAAGCAACTAGGTATCTGAGTTGGAATATGTACAAGAGTATAAGAAATATACTTCAAAATTACGTGCAAAAAAACGAAGGCAAATGCTACCTTCAAAGCACATGTAAATATTCAAAAGATCAAAAGATCCTTATAAAACCATGGATAAAAGCATAGAAGTTCCTCCAATCCATAAACACCATAGTTGATCATAAAAATCAATGCATACCATCTAATGGACATAAATCATGCCAAAAGAAGCATTAAAATTGGTGGCCAACTCATCAATCCGGAGTATATGAACATTGTGTTGTTCAAATAAAACTCCAAAGTAAGAAAGTGAAAAGATGTGTATAGCACTCAATAAGAAAACCCTAGACATAAGTGATCTAGGCAGAACCTGATGAGTCCATATAAAACTTGGAAAACATCCAATAAAAATCCACCAAAATAAACCGATCAACTAACCCATGATAGAGGCTTAAGAAATTAAGCACAAACCACACTTTAATAAGTGCAAAATAAATTATCATGGAAAAGTGTCAAAGGTGAAACACACTTTGAACATAAATTATAGCCATCAAAAGAAATTAAGGAACATGTCCAAAAAGAATGGCTAAACAATGGTAAAAAATCATGAATACATCGTTTAGAATTAATCCAAACATAAATATCCATTAATACGAGCTATAATCGTATTAATAATATGCGAATAATCCGCATCTATCTAATGTCAGTACGAGAAAACGTACTTCAACATTAAATAACCCTCGAAAATATTAAATTCTCGAGAAAAAGAATTATCATGATTTTTTCCTAATTTTTCCTAATTTTATAGGGCCTCAAAATATGATAATTTTGAATTCCACCAAACCTATCTTATGGCATTCCAAACCTATATTTTTCTAGAAAATTTTTAGCAATTGAATTTGCCAAAATACCATTGATATTTTAAAAATAACAATTTTTAGGATTTCTAAAAATAATTTTAGAATATTCCTAATTTTTCCTGAGAATTCCATCGTTCACGAAATTTCCAATTCCGCCCAACAATTCTCAAATCCAATGAAAATTTTCAATTTTAATGGATTTTTCTAATTTTTTGGGTCAAAAAATATATTTTTAAAGGAATTTGAATGGTCACGGGCGCCCGAATGGACACACCACATGCCAAACGTCAACCTCACATTTTCCCGAAATTTAAAATAACCTTTGTCTAATTTTCCACTAATTTTCAGGAATTTTTTAAAATTTTTAAATTACCCCGAACGCTTTTAGAATACGAACGGTCAAAAAATTTTGGAATTCCAATGGTTTTCCCGGAATACGGAAAGCCAAAAGTTTTGGGAAAATGAAAAGACAAAAAAAATCGGAATGTGAAAGGTCAAAGGTTTCCGGAATACGGAAGGTCAAAAGTTTTTCCGGAATTCGGAAAGCCAAAAGGTTTCGGGAAAATGGAAAGCCAAAGGTTTTCCGGAAGATGAAAAGCCTAAAATTTTCAAGAAGAAATTTTCAGAGATTTTTTTCCTCAAATCCCATATTTTTCAGTATTTTCCAGGCTTTTTTTCAAGCTTTTTTTTTGAAATATTTATCAAAAAGCTTTTTTTAAATAATAAACTTATTTTTAAAAAAATAAAAAAAATAAAGAAAAGCTTTATTAAGCTTTTGGTTTTTGATTTTATTAAGGGGGAGGGCGATTTTTTTCGCCCGGCTGCTGCAGCGCATCCCCCCCCCCCCGGTCACCTCCTGCGCGTGGACATGAGAGATGGAGGGAGTGAAAACTCTCTCCTCACCTTCTTCTCCCCTCTTTCCTCTCCCTCTTCTTCCTTCCATTCTCTTTCCTCCGCTCTCTGTTAATCTAATCAGAGAGATTAACTTAATCTTTAATTAAGATTTTTAATTAAACTCTTAATCATAATTAACATTAATTATGATTAATGTTTAATTTAAAAAAATCTTTTTTAAGAGAAATTTCACGGAAAAATGAAGGAAAAATCAGATTTGAAAGGCAGAGAGAGTCCCACACACACGGGAGAGCATCTCATGCATCAACACACTGTCCCCTACTGAATTTCAGTAGAAAATTGACAGAAATTTGATCCCGCGGAAAAAACCCGCAAAAATATATAAAAATATATTTTTAATCATAAAAATGCTCAAAAAATTCCTAAAAAATTAGAAAAAATTTCTAAAAATTCTAGAAATTCAGTGAATCCATTCTACAAAAATATCCACCATAAACTTTATGGTATTTTTGTAAAAAAATCCATTAATGCTCGATTTTAACCATAAAAAATAGGTAAAAATAGCATTAACTCACGGAATCCCCCCGCAACATCGATTCGTCCCATTGAATTGTAGTTACACATGTTCCAATCACCAAATTGATGATCCACATGCAATTCATCAACACAAATCAACAAAAAATAACATTTTATTAGTAAATATTAAAATTTACTAAAAAAAATCAACAACAATTAACTAGAGATTGCTCTGATATCACTGTTAAAATCCTAAGATCTCTCTAGATAATTGTTATGCATAAACATGCATAAATTAGGCATAAACTCAACCACCCAATCACCCCCGAGCCCAAGGGATGCACACATGAATAATAAATGAAATACATCATACCTCTACCTTGATGTCCCATACCATCAAGAGGTATAACTCCAATCCAATAGCATGTAGCTAAAGTGTGAAATGGTAGATGAGTAGATATGGACCTCTACACAAGAGACTATAGCATAAGCCCTCAAGTCTCCAAACCCCCAAGCCCCCTTGAGTGTGCCCCATGCCCCTATTATATAGGAGGGCCCTCAAGTGACTCTTGACTTTCCCCATGCCCCTATTATATAGGAGGGCCCTCAAGTCACTCTTGACTTTCCATTCCTCATGTGTGACCCTTGGATGCCTGACCCTAACCTTAACCCTTAAGGTTAGTCCTAACCCATGCTCCACTAGAGCTTGTTCCCATGCTCCCATGCTCACAAGCCTAATGTGGATTAGCCTCCTAGTATATGCACACATAATGTGTATATAACATAGCACACATAATGTACATATAACACCTAAGGTCACTTTGTATATGTTGCTCGTGACACCTTAGTCCACTTAACCTTAGTTTTTCTTGCATTATTTCCTACTATAAAATGTTATCTCAAGCACATTTACATGTATACTCTTTTGCCATCCCATGTTGTAAGCTAAGTGTATGAACAAAATTATTGGTTGTCAACATGAGATCCTTTTTTGTGAAGAGTTGTTGATCCCATTTTGCATGTGTGGGCATCATCCATTTACTTCAATACTCTTATGTCTCAAGAATGAAATTGAATATAATGTTCAATTTATGTAATGAACACAAACTCCCTCACAGGATACCTTGTGTTTGCTACACACATTGAGAGGAGCAAAAATTAGGTTGCCATGTGTTTGCTACACAAAATGAAATTAATAATGTGAAATTATTGTATTAATAATGTGAAATTATTGTATTAATAATGTGAAATTATTGTATTAATAATATTGTATTAAACACAAACCTTGTATTTGGATGCCTTGCATTTGATGCACACACTAAGAGAAGCAAAAAGAAAAGAGAATATCATTAGTATTAAACCTTCAATTCAAGGGTTTTACAATCTCACAATCGTTCAAGTCTAGCCTTAACAATTGAGATGCATAAGAAAGTGTGGCTAGGAGGTCCAAGATGTGGTGGATCAAATGCTAGAATCAACATCATTAACAAAGAGATTAGATGATAATTAAGATGTGATTAGTGAGCAATTAACTGATAGCTTAATGTAGGCATGGATAATCAAAAACCAGCAAGCTCTCATTAGGCCAATGCCTCAATTTATAGAGTTTACATCCAAGCATCTAATCCCACTGATTTCTCCTTGATTCACTCCACCTCTTTTGCTTGATTCTCTCCACCTCTCCCAGAATATCTCCACACCTCCTAAATCGCCTCATGTTACCCTTTATTCTCTCCCAATAGATTCTTCTCACCTTTTCACAAGTTCTCTCACATTTACAGATTCTCTTTTATAGCCTCTAGCCAAGGGCTTGTTCTCGCACACACCCTATTCACTTGTATATTTCAACACCTCCCCTCAAGTGAATACTCCTAGCACACTTGGACCCTATACCAAGTTTCCCTCTTACTTGATAGTCCGCGACCAGTGCCTCAAGTCCCTAAACTCATAGTCCTTGACACACTCTCTCTCTATGTGTCCAAGGCTACTATAAGTACCCATGACCTTGACTAAAGTGCTCACACATACATCTACCACATGGCCTACATCATCGGTGGCTCAGAGGTGGTTTTACTTTGTTGGGGCAGGTTACATTGGGTTATGGGGTTTCTTTCTCTCTCTCTCTCTCTCATAAAAGATGATCTGACTCCACTTCCTTAGGAGCCTCCATGAAGTTTGCTGATGTCGTTCCTTCTCCATTGGGTTTGCTGTAGTAGCAGTCTCTTGCCATGTGTCCTAGCTTTCCAGAGTTGTGGCAAGTGAAGGTCCTTCCTCCTACTCTGCCTCTTCCTCATCCTCGTCCTCGAGAGAATCCTCCTCAGGTGAAGAATGCTTTTTCTTCTCCTGCTGTGTTGAGTCGAGCCATTTCTTCTCTTTGCCTCTGCTCTCTTGCTCTATTAGAGCTCCTTCTATCTCGTGTAGCTTCAATTCAGGTACATTCTTTAGTGTTGCTACAATATTCTCATATTCACCTTTGTCCACACTCTTCAGAAGCACTGCTAGTGCCTTATCATCTTCTACCTTTTTGCCAATAGCTGCCAGTTGTTGCTTAATGCTTTTATATCTGTTCAAGTGTGTGATTAAAGGTTCACTTTCCTTCATATCCAATTTGTAGAATTGCATTAACAGGTTTATCTTTGAATTTTTAGCTTGTGTGCCAAATAATTTATTGAGTTCATCCCATGCATCTTTTGCCCATTGTATCCTTGTGATGTGATGAATGATTTCATCATTTAAACGGAGTGCAATAAGTCCCAATGCTTTTTCATTCCTGCTCTTCCACTCATTTTCCCCTCTCACCTTTGGGCATTCATCTCTTCCCTCAACTAGTCCCCACAGATTTTTCCTCATGAGCAGATACATGGTTTTTGTCTGCCATGTGTAAAACTGCTCCCCATTAAATTTGGCTATCTCTTGTGCTGTACTCATGATGATGTGAAGGGGGTCTTACCTCTTGATCCAATTTCAAGATTCAAGGAGAGTCTACCCTTTTACAACTCAATCTGGTGTTTAGGAGATGATTACAACAGATTTATCAGCATAAAATCACCAGAAATTACATTAAATCAAGGGTAACCAATTTGTACGCAATGGTTGGAGTATCAAACCATCTCCGAATTGCAATATGAAGTTATAGGGATCTGTATCAGATACCTAATGGTTAATTTGAACCCTCAATTGTACCAAAATACAGTGATTAGCACTGATTAATCATTGATTAGCAAATTAATCCTATGTTGTGCAGAAAACAGAGTATGCGGGGAGCCCATATCTGAGGCCTTAGAGTTCAAATGAGCTCAAATGATTTCAAGGCCATCAATAGCAATTAGTCTAGTAGAGGATTAAGCCAAGAAACACAAGATTTGACCAAACATTGAATCCTTAATCTCTATTTTACCAAAGTCACCTTTCATGAAGAGCTTGGATCTCACTGTAGACTTGATCAAATCAAATTCTGACTTCACCAGCTTGTAGAGCACCCTTGAAAACCCTTGGGGATAAGAGGAATTAGACCCATTACATTTGATGAAGTAAAAATCTCAAATTTTCCTCAAAAAAATGGCACCTACAAATTAGCAAAAATCTCCAGCTGCGCGCGGCGGTTTGACCTTCTGTTTGGATGGGCTGGAGCATAAGTGTGTTAGCTAGGTTTGCCTAAAGTGGCTTGAGCTAATTTGATGTATGATGGGAGATAGAGCTCCTCCAACAGCTGGGGGTACAGAGGGTTTGTTGAAAAAGAGGTAAAAAAATTATCTACTAATCCTAATTAGCCAAGTGATTAGCAAGATAATGGACTCATAAATTGATGGATTCTAGGCTAGGCTCTGATACCATGTTAAAATTACAGCAATGTGATGAGCTATGGTGGATCAAATGCTAGAATCAACATCATTAACAACGAGATTAGACGATAAATAAGACGGCATGGATAATCAAAAACCAGCAAGCTCTCATTAGGCCAATGCCTCAATTTATAGAGTTTACATCTAAGCATCTAATCCCACTGATTTCTCCTTGATTCACTCCACCTCTTTTGCTTGATTCTCTCCACCTCTCCCAGAATATCTCCACACCTCCTAAATCTCCTCATGCTACCCTTTATTCTCTCCCAGTAGATTCTTCTCACCTTTTCACAGGTTCTCTCACATTTACAGATTCTCTTTTACAGCCTCTAGCCAAGGGCTTGTTCCCGCACACACCCTATTCACTTGTATATTTCAACATAGGTTTGACCACTCATCATTTATTTCATTTTCAAAAGCTATATTCACAACATTCCATGTTGGTCCCTACAAAGTGCAAAAAACATGCATATATGATGGGAAAGCTTTTTGGGATGGTGCTAGCTTGGAAACCTTGATAAATAAAGAATCCTCAAGGATCACACCTACACCACCTTAGGTTACACGAATAGTACACAAAGTAGTTGCATGGACACTAATGTTTGAAGGTGAACATCCGCTTCATGGAGACAAAGAAACTGTGCAAAGAAAGCAATGCAAGTCCACACAAACTGATTTGGATAATATGCTCACACCAATCAAGATACGTGATGGAAATTAGAGAACATAAGCAAAGAGGTCAACAAAGGAAAATCAATTTTCAATCTCCAAATGAAGGCCAATCTTCAAACCATGGCACCGTGTTGTACCAAATCCCTGAAGAAATTGTTGTAGGCCAAGGGGGGGAAAGTTCAGTTGCACCAGAGAGGAGGCTCGTGGGGGGACTTCTAGGCGCCCTAATCCTGACAGGAAGGTCTGCAGGAGTTAGAAGGAGTCTTCAGTTCAACCCATTAAGGGGGGCTACCAGGCAAAGACCTAGGAAACCACCTCAGCCACATCCCATGGCTCAACAACTACCCAACCCTAGGGTGAAAGCAGCTAAATTCAGTGGAGGATCTAAGGAGGATGCTGATTGTCATGTAGCTCAGTTTGAGACAAAATGGGAAGCAAATGGGTATACTGTGTTGTACAATGATGCAGTTAAATTGCAGCAATTTGTAGCAACTCTAGAAGGGAAGGCCATGAGTTGGTTTAGCCAATATGGGATACCACACTTCCCAACATATGATGATCTTAGAACAGCCTTTTTACAGAGATTCCGGAAGGAAAAGACTCCAACAGACATTTTAAGAAAACTCCGAGACATCAGACAAAAGAAGATGCTTGTAGAGGACTATGCTCAGAAATTCAGAATTCTGGTTGAAAGGTTACAGGGAAATGAGAGACCCACCAATGAGATGCTGGCCGGTTATTTTCTGAAAGGCTTGAGAAGTGGGCTGAAAAATGCAGTGGCTAGCATTGATATTGCAGGTGGAATTAATGATTTGGTAATTGCAGCAGCTCGAGTAGAGAAAAGACTTGGAAGCTGCAAGGGCAAACACACCAGAAAGAATGATTCGAATTCAGATGACCAGCCAGAGTTAGCATCAGATTCTGAGCAGGAGGATTCAGAGGTAGGATCCGACAATGAGGAAGAAGAGGTGAAGACAAAGAAAAAGCACAAGACCAAAGCAAAGCAATCCAAAGAGGAGGATTTGGTAAGTCAATTGAGAAAGATAGGTTATTCTGTTGCAGCACCAAAAGAAAAGAAGTTCTGTGAAATTTGTGACAAGGATGGGCATACGACAGCTTTATGTTGGTATAATCCCAAGAACAGGGGTCAGACTACACCTTATGCAGGAAGAGGCAGGGGTGAGGTTGCAGTAAACCAGGCTGCTCCAACTAGGGGTAGAGGAGTATTTCAGAGAGCAAGATCTGATAGACCACCATGGAGGGAACAGGAAAACAATGAAGGAAGATAGGCAAGAGTCATGCCTTGTGTTTATTGTTCAGCACCAGATCATTGGATAGGGCCAGGATGTGCCTTATGGGTGAAACATAGAGAAGAAAGAGGTGTCCCAGTGATTAGGTACAATCAGAATAACCAGCAGGGGCAGCAGCAACAACAGAATCAACCAGCAGCTCAAGCAAATGTAATCATGATTCAATTAGCAGATGAACAGGTACAGGTAGAGCAAGGTCCAAACATGCAGGCTGAGCAGCAAAGTGATGTAGTACCTGATATTTGAAGAAGCAGCATCACATTTTGTCATGTGGCCGGTCTTTTCTGATCAAGGGATTGTGAATTCAAGTCCGATTTCTTTGAAATCAACCACCGGGCTGTGCCATGTGTTGAACTACAGATAGAATACCTAATAGTTACCTAATAGTTGCTCAGTCGGATTGTTGCTCAGTCGGAATTCTACTCAGTCGGATTTTGCTGGGTCGGATCTCAGAGAGTCAGAGTTCTACTCAGTCGGATTTTGCTGGGTCGGATCTCAGAGAGTCAGAGTTCTACTCAGTCGGATTATTGATCAGTCGGAGTTTGTTATGATCTGGTTAGTCGGATATCATCTGTTAGTGTCTTGTGACATTCTAGTTACAACCGTCTAAACTGTCTGAAGTCGCCTATTTATAGGGGCTTTGTAGTCGTCTTTTAAGAAGAACAAGAAGAAGAAAGAAGGAGAAAGCAATGTATGATTCATCTTGATCAATCAAACATGGTATTTCAGTTCTGTTCTGTTATTCTCTATCTTGTTTAGCAAATCTTTGTTCAATCTGTGTTCTCTATGCTCTGTTGTGTTTAGTCTGATGTGGGAATTGAAGTTAGTGTTGCTTAATGGGGTTGTCTTTACTGTGTCAGTAGTAGTTAGTTGTGTTGTGTTTGAGGACCCCAAACACACCGCTTCATCAGAACCCCCACTTAACTCGAAGGTGAAATGTTTTGGCCTATTAGATGGCAAGGTAAAATGTAGTAGATACATTCAAAATTGTGTAAGAGGGGTACCAACTCCTTACTTTTTCTCTGAAAGGTGTTACCCAGGACGAGGGGGTCCAAAATCACAAATGATGTGGATTTGTAATGATGACATCACTCGGGGTCCAAAATCACAAATGATGTGGATTTGTAATGATGACATCACTCATACATAGCTTGTGGATCATAATATCACGTGTGTTCCATAAATCCCATCTATCTGGAAGGTGGAAGAAGGAATAAACATCACAAAACAGAAGAACTAAGCACTCTAATTGTAGGTTATTTTAGGATGTAAACAGGGGGGATGGTTTTAAGAAAGCTACTTCAAAACCAAGTGATGGACATAAGGGAGTAGAATTGACAGCAAATGAGGTAATTAGATTCCATGCCAAAACTAAATGAAGGAAACATAGGTGGAAGTAGACGTTCAGGATGGAGGGAAGGTATATCAAAGGAAGAAGAAAAGAAAATAGAGAGTGCTCAAAGCATGCAAGCAATTATGATAGGAGGGACATTAATTGAGCCTTCAAGGCATACAATTTTTCATGTGGTGACAAAGGGCTCCGAAAAGGCAAGAGTGACTTATGATGTACATATCAACACAAAGCCTCTTAATTTTCAAAAAAGAGAGCGTGCATCAAACCTTACTTGGCATGCAAACATATATACTATGTTTTCTTACATATCCTAGGCCTTCACAAGCATGAGAATATGTTTATCCATCAACCGTTGACACTTTCATTTATGGATGTATCAATAGCCTTGAAACGGCCTAGACGCTATGTGTAACACCCCTTTTTAAAAGTGGAATCATTCTAAATAGAGCATCATAATGCTAATCTTTTTGTGATCAAGACTATATTGTTTGATCCCTTTTGGAGGTTATGATATCTATTCTCTTGTTTTTTTTACAAGAATGATTAACTTTTCATTAAATTCCATATTTTGTAGTGGTTGGGTATAAAGCAATATTGCTTATGTACTACATTTTCATCTGTAGAGGGTTGTATACATCATCTTTTTATGGTGACCATCCTTTTTTATATACACCTCTATCATCTTTTTATGGTGACCATCCTTTTTTATACACACCTCTATAATATTTTTTTAAAGTATGTGATAGTATAATCCTTGATGGTATGTAGTGCATAAATTTTATATTTAACCTACCCTTATGGATAAAGAATCCTCAAGGATAAACTATGACAAGTGTGGGTACCAAAAGCCTTAATGATTCTAGCAACAATATCTTCTATTTCTCCCAAAACCAAGGTCAACACGCCAAAGCAAGTATGGATCCCAAAAGCTAATATTCCAAGCCTACAACGAAGATGGCAAGCTGATATGGATCCCAAAGAAAGGGAGAAGCTACAAATATAAGGGTGATCTAGCTACACAAGGATGGGTGAACAGAAAGCTCCTTAAATAACCAAGGATGGAGATAAATTTGGGTGTACCAAAGATGAAGCTAACTCAAGGGTGTGACCACATATGATGAGAGTAAAAGGATCTCGAAAATCATTAGTGTGCTCAAAGAAGATACACCAATAGGCTTCACTAAAGTAGGTATGGGTGCCTAAAAAGATTACCAAGGTAGAGGAACAAAGGGAAAAACTCTAGAAGCAAATCCAAGAACTCCCATTGACCTCCTCTAGCTTAAAGAAGATTCCTTTAGAACATATCCTAGCAATCCTTACTACCACACCAATGATAGAAGCAAAAGAGCCAATTGGTAAGAAAATCTCATTCTTGGGAAGCCCCAAGACCCTCAAGTCTTCATTTCTCACAAGGGTTGAAGCTTTCTCCCTAGTCCTTGAGAAATCCACAAATTTTTATCTAGGGAAGAAGTACTTACGTTGTTTTCAACACATATACATTACTTTTACCTAGTCCAAACATAGTATTATAATTTGGATACTTCATTTGCACTTATGCAAGAGCCTTGGGACCACTACATCACCTTTAGGAACATCAAGAAAAACTCATGGACTTTCTAGGGAAATTGATCCTACTCCAACCCCCAAGCTATGCCAAAGAGGTGCATTCAGCTTTCATATTCAAAAATTGACATTTCTTTGTTAATTCTTGAAATTAACAAAGAAAAACTCATGGACTTTCTAGGGGAATTGTTCCTACTCCAACCCCCAAGCCAAGCCAAAGAGGTACATCCAGCTTTCATATTCAAAAATTGACATTTCTTTGTTAATTCTTGCAATTAAATTGAATTAGATACCTTGATTTTAAATGAATAAATAATTTCATATTTTATAATTTGATTTAACCTAGGAAGGTTTATTTTCACCTTAGAGTAAGTTTCTATTAAGGTTATAGCTGTACTAAGACTTTAATAGCCTAAATTGACTTTTATACTCATAAAAGCATACACTAAGACTTTAATAGCCTAAATTGACTTTTATACTCATAAAAGCATACACTAAATTGAAGTAGAATAAGTTTGGGTATTTATTTGATTTTCTAGAATAAGTTAAGGTTCTACACCGTATCCTAAAACCCAAAAGATAAATTGACTACCCTTTTAGCATGTGAACTTAGAATTATTAAACAATCATTAATTTTGACCATATAAATTTATGTATAGCTAGATTAATCTAAGAGGTAAGGTTAAGAAAATTAACCTAATTTAAGGGATTAGGTTAAGAGAATTAACCCTACCTTAGAATTAGAAGAGATAGCCTAGGTGTGAAGCAAACATTATAGAGAGAAAAAAAACTTGTGCACATACACATGTAGATTTATTAGTGAATTTAGAGTTTAATTTGAATAAACCATTATAAGAAAAAATATAGTTTTAGAGATACCTAGATAATTAATTTTTTTTTTGTATAGAATGGATCAATAATCATCCAAGAGTTTAGAGAGAGAAAGTCCTATTTACTCTATAAGAGCATACGGTATGTATGCATTATATACCACAAGATATGAAAATTCATATACTAATTTTAAAAAAATATTTAATGGAAATAAGACTCATGTAAAAACAATTTGTCATTAACTAGTAAACTCAGTGGAAACCCATAATTTTCTCTCTTTAGGAAATTATGAATTAAAAATACCTATCTACTTAATTGTACATAATTTAAATTCACTTTAGTGATAGAATAAGATCATAGGATAGAGTAAGATCACTTTAGTGATAGAATAAGATCATAGAATAGAGATTGGAATATTAGGGTCAAATTGAGAGTAAGTATTAGAAATATAACAATAGAAGAAAGAGAATATTCAAGAAAAAGATGTAAAGAAAGAAGCTGCTTATGTGTAAATTATGATTAAGATTGAGTTAGAAATTCAAAGTCATTTTTGATCAATTTATAAGCTAGAAAATAGCATTCTAAGAAAAGGAAATGCTTATATCTAGAGAGACAAGACCTAAGACATAGAGAGAGAATCCTTAAGCCTTCAATAAGATTGTCAAGTTACTGACAAGAGGGAATGAACCCTAAACAAAAGAAAAGTCTGAACTTGGAATTGGTGAAGATATTTTGGAGAATTTTAAGACTCCTAACCTTATGAGCATAGAAGTACACTAAAGAGTGACCGTAAGATTCTTCAAGATATCAACATCAAGATAATAAAACCCAGATAAAAGAAATAAGCAGTTGACCTTACAAAAACCTTCATTATACGTGAAAGGCTCTATCCTAAAGAAAATTGGAATAATTTCAACACGCTAGAAAGTGAAAAATCTTTGGAAAACCTTGCCAAGATATATGCAGCTAGACTTGTTTAGAGCTTTGACTAGAAAGCTATCATATCTCATCGAGCTTGTGATGGTACACTACTTTAGACATGAATATAATGCATGTTTCTTGAATCCATGTCTTAAATTTGACACTATATTCATGTGATGCTTATGTGTTGTTTATTTATGGAAGCATTGAAGGTACCACACACGTTTATGGATTTCTCTTAGACATCATCCATGGGGTGTATCACATGAAGGCGATTATCTCGAGACCTTGACCCTTCTTGACCAAGCAGCACGGATGTCCTAGCACGATTGGTGTGATGGACAAGGAAACAATTTTAGAGTGAAACGGGCATGATAGTGCCGTGGCTTGATATGATACTATCATACATGGCCCCTGACATCAATACATGGAGTGTTTGTGCTTTTGGGATAGGTGACAACTGGTAGAAGTGGCTCCTAGGATTGTGACACATGTGTTGATGTGGATGTGAGATGTGTGGGTGACTTGGGTGCTCCTTGGGTGCATAGTCCATACAATGAACCAAACTCACTCTTGCACTTCACTCACAAGCATATAGAGAGAGTGGATTCTCTCAAGGGAAGTATACCCTCTAAAGGTGTAAAGTTATCACTACACCAAGGGCTACACTGAGCTACTTTGCTACCTTGCCACTTGGTGTGCACAACACACTGACTTCCTCTGGCTCACAACCTAGTACATAGTACACATTGACTTCCTCTAGCTCATAGCCTACTTAGCATAGTACATAGTACACACTCAAGACTCACTCAAGCATAGTACATAGTACATAGTACATAGTACACACTCAAGTCTCACTCCCCTCCTCTCCCCTATGATGCAACATCTGGTACAGTAAAAAGAGGGGAGAGGGAAGACAAAGAACTTCCCTCCCCTTGACTAACTCCTAACTGTTAAAAAAACCAAGAAGTGGTTAGGAGGAGGTGTCTTGTTGTTGGGCTCTGCTTGGGTTAGGCTCCATACTGTGGCCCGTCTATGGCACATGGGTGGTGGCCCTTAATTTGATTTTTTACATGCTTAGGCCTACTTGGTGAGCTAGGTGAATTGGCATGCATCTTGGCAATGTAATGGGATCTTGGGGCACACCTTGGTCGGGTGGGCCCCGCCCCACTTTGCCAACCTGCTTGATTTGCCTCAAAACTTGGCCAGTTCTTCTCACAATCCTTGAAGATCATATTGGAAGTTTTGGAACACTTTGGTAGTTGATGGCAGTACACCCATAACCCCTATACCTCTAATCAACATAGTGGTCCATGAGTGATCAGGCTCAATGGTGCATGTCATCTTGGTCTAAGCATCATGGTCCATGGTGCAAGGAGATATGTGTTGATGATGTGACACTGATGTGTTATCTTGTGTTATGTGATTGGACATATGGAATTATGCATGATATGAAAACAATTGTATGATATGAAAACAATTGTATGATATGAAAACAATTGTATCATATTATGTTTTTCTTTTATGAAAGGACTATTTTCAAAGGAGAGTGTGTGAACTTATTTAGATGGTGTGTGTGTGAGTAAAATGTTAATTTCAATTATGGGTGCATGAGTTCACATTAGTTCCATAGGTCTAATCGTAGGGGGGAAGGCTAGACCCAGGAGATTGGACAAGCGCTACGTTGAGCCTATGAATCTGGTCTAAGTAGAAAAAGGATCAGACACTAGAAAGTGGATGGCAAGGTGGACCCGAATTTATAGGTACTTTCCAAAACAAGACCAAATTGTATCCTAGAATGAGAAACTTAGGATGACTAGTCTAGACCAAAACGTGAATGAGGATAGAGGAGTTACCTTTAAAATAGAGGAGTCAAGACATCTTGTCAAGCCTCAGGGAGCCACTGAATGTGACCTACTTGTGAGAATTATGAAGGGAATTTCACTTCATATACGGATTATTCTTGTTAAACTAAGGGGAGTTGATGGAATAGCCAAGCATTAACATATTGTGATATGAGGCCTCGAGTGAGTCACTCTACTCTAGCACATTGAAATTGTTGGGGCCCATGCATAGATAAAAACCATCACTTGAAACACTGTAGTCAAATAGAAAAACCCCAAAAAATAAGCATAGCCAAGTTTTAGATTGTCGATCCAAAATCTTGAGTTGATCTAAATCCATATCAATGATCTGATTTTTAGATCGTTGATCTGAATCCATATCAATGATCTAATTTTCAAATCGTCCACATTTTTGGATCATTGATCCCAAATATCAAACTGTTAACATTAGATCAACGATCCCTCGAGTGAATCGCTCTACCCTTGCACCTTGAAATTGTTGGGACCCATGCACGAATAAAAACCATCACTCAAAACACCATAGTCAAGTAGAAAACCCCCAAAAATAAACATAGCCCGGTTTCAAATTGCCGGTCCGAAATCTTGATCATTGATCCGAATCCATATCAATGATCTAATTTTCAGACTGTCAATATTTTTGGATCAACAATCCCATTTTCAGATTATCACAGTTCGGATAGACTAGTGTTCAGATGGTCCCAACATTGTCAAGTCTAGATCATCAAATTTTTTATCATCTGAGTGGGAATCATCACACAGTAGGATTGTTGATCTGACCCATTTTCCATGTCAGCATCGACCATTCGACTAGGTACTTTCTAAAAATAGGAAACCATTAGGAGGCTCATTCATTGACGGGTTTGAAGTGAGAGAGTGCATTGATGCTACCCAAATCTATATAAAATACTTAAATTATCACCAAATTACAAAGGACACCTACATTGAGCAAGAAAACCATCTAATGTACAATGGTCTACAAACAGCTCTAGCAATGCCAGTGATCTACATTAATGTTGAGATTTCTCCCCTTTCCAAGGTAAATAACAATTATTTGCTACAAAAATTTAGCATAGCTTCCATGACTAGTATGCAATTCACCTTGTATACCTACCATCCAGGACAACCTTCCACCAACACTTAAACATAATGCCATTTAAATCTAGAATAATCACCTTTTTTCGAACACTCTCCGTTTGACCAGGCTACAAACATGTGTAGACTTAAAAGAATGCACTAGAAAACTAAAAACTGAATCATAGACATGTACACATAAAAAATCTTAGCTCATAACAAATGCCAACATGGGACATCAAAAAGTACATATGAATCGATACAAAAGATTATCCTATTTTGTGGTGGATCTTGTCCTACAAGTAGGGGTGGGGATTTTACCAAGATTACAAAGTTTGTGAGGGGATATGGTAACAAATTTTCTTTTTATAGAATTTGAAGGGAGAAAACTACTTATGGTCAAGTTTTTGTTGTCATCTCCATCTCCCTCTTCATTACAACTACCATCATTTTGCAGAGACTGCCCTCACTTGCTATTGCCTCCTCTCGTGTGTCTTCAGCACCCTTGTTCTTCTCTTCACCATCATGTGCCATCTTAGCCTCCTCTCCATCCACTGTATAACAGGTTTCCCTTTCCTTTGTTGCCTCCTTTTCTCCAACCACTATAATGTCTTCACCACCCTTGTTCTTCTCTTCAGCATCATGTGCCATCTTAGCCTCCTCTCTAGCCACCACTTTATGAAAGGTTTCCTTTTCCTCTATTGCCTCCTTTTCCTCAGCCACCACTATAGTGTTTTCACCACCCTTGTTCTTCTCTTCAGCATCCTACGCCATCGCATCCTCCTCCCCAACCACTATATGACAAGTTCTTCTCTTCAGCATCCTACGCCATCGCATCCTCCTCCCCAACCACTGTATGACAAGTTCCCTCTTTCTCTTTTCCTCAGCCCCACAATAGTGTCTTCACCACCCTTGTTCTTTTCTTCAGCCTTATTCTTCAGTTCAGCATATTGTGTCATCTCACCTATAATTGTACCTTTAGTTGTAACTTCTGAAAAGATGTAGGGGAGAAGAGAGCTTGAGCTCTTGTTGCAAGCACACACACACTCACAAACCCTAAAAGAGAACACACAAGGTGAGAGACTGAAAATCTTCTTCTTCTTCACACAACACTCAACACACCATATACAAAGATAAGAGTACACACATATGAAAAGGTACTCAACCAAATACATACTAGTGTTCCCTATAGTGTGAAGCCAACTAAACGAGCTGGCACTATAACTATGCCAGTCTCTAAAATGGTTGTCACATAGCCTGTCATCCCACTGGCCGCATATCACCCATGATCTCACCAACCATGCCAATGGCGTAAGTGTGGGGCCTATCCCCAGGCGGTCATCACTGTCCACCGCCTCACTAGATGAGCTCGATATCTCAACACTCCCCCTCGAGCTCAACTCCATCTCATGTACACCAAGCGAAGCCCTGAATCTACAGAGCTTCTCTGTACCCAATGCTTTGGTGAAGATGTCAGTGACCTGATCCTGTGTGGTGCTGACATAAACAAGGTCAATGTCTCCTGCCAAAACCTTCTCGCTGACAAAATGGTAGTGGACCTCTATATGCTTCGTGCGAGCATGAAATACTGGGTTCCTGGCGAACTGTGTATTGCTAATGTTGTCACAGAAAATGACAACTTGTCTATCCCCACTGATAGACCCAAATCTGCAAGTAGCTTTCTCAACCAAGCTACCTCACATGCTGCCATAGTAGCACCTTTTTTGTACTCGGCCTCTATATTGGATAGAGAAAAGGTGCTGCCATAGCAGCACCTTTGTACTCGGCCTTTGTACTGGATAGAGCAACCCTAGGCTGCTTCTTGGTGCTCCAAGTTACAGCAACACTCCCCAAAGAAAACATGAAGCCACTAGTAGATCTTCTATCTCTGAGATACTACCAGCCCAATCAGCATCTGTGTACCCATGTACACATATCTCTGTCCCAATTTCATAAAATAGTCCACAATGCAAAGTAGACCTCACATACCTCAGTATGCATCTCAATGCATCTAAATGCGGCTTCCGCGAGGAACCTGCATAAACTGACTCACCAACCCAATAGCATAGCTCAAATCTGGCTGGTGATCGTCATGTAGATCAAGCTTCCTACTATGCCCCTATACATAGTAGGATCCTCCAAAATCTCTCCTGAATCTGCACTCAACTTGCCATTCTGATCCAATGGCACTGAGATAGGCTTACAGCCTGTCATACCATACTTGGACAACATGTCCAAGCCATACTGTCTCTGCAGTAATCTAATACCATGTGGTGACCTAATCACCTCAATGCCCAAGAAATATATGAGCTCCCCCAAATCCTTCATCTCAAACTTCTGTCTAAGCAAGATCTTTACATCAAAGATCTCTGCATCATGGTCCCCTGTAATGATCAGGTCATCTACATAGATGACAACAAGCACAACCCCTCTATCACTGTGTCTCACATACAACGAGAAATTTGCATTGGCTACATGAAAGCCAAGAGTGACAAGATACTCAAAAATCTTGTCAGACCATGCTCTTGGTGCTTGTTTTAAGCCATACAAGGTTTTCTTCAACCTGCAAACATGCTCGGGGTGACTCACATCCTCATAACCAGGTGGCTGCAACATATACACCTCTTCCTGCAAATCCCCATGCAAGAATGCATTCTTTACATCCATCTTATGTAAAGACCATTGCTTTGACCCAGCCACTGCTATCACAACTCTCACTGTTGCCATCTTGGCAATCGGGCTGAAAGTTTCCTCATAATCAATTCCATATGTCTGTGCATATCCTTTGGCTACCAATCTAGCCTTATACCTGCTTATGCTTCCATCATTGTTATGTTTTACTTTGTACACCCACTTGCATCCAATGGCTTTCTTGCCTTCACGCAATTGCACTAAATCCCAAGTCTCATTTCCATATAGTGCATCCATCTCCTCATCCATAGCTTTCTACCAACACACATTTCCAACAGCCTCATCAATGCATGTGGGCTCTACAACCTGCACAACTTTTGCCATGTATGCATAGTGATGTGCCACATGACCATCATAGGTAAACCTCTGCACAGGATTCTTCACTCTTCCAGATCTTCGTAGCTTTGCATTCATGGCTTTCATAGCCTTCTTTACACCAGGTGTTCTCATAGCTGGTATACCAAGATCCTCATCAAGGCTCATCTCTGAGCCACTAGACTCTTCATCAACAACATGAGAATGCCCTACAGAAATGTCAGGCATACTAAGGGACTCAACCACTTTCTCTTTGCCTTTATGTGATGTACTAATCACATTTTCAAGACTGGTATTATGACATAGCCTGCCACTCCCTGGTCTATCAACTAAACCACTAGATGAGGACTCTCCTGGTCCACTCAAAGACTGTGATTGCTGACTTGCATTCTATGCAACCACATTTCAACTCACATCAGTCCCAACAGATTCTTTTTCAGCAACATACCAACTGCTCATCTCATCAAAAACAGCATCCTTGCTTACCCTCAACTCACGTGTAGCAGGGTTATAACACCTGTATCCCTTTTGCTCAAGGGAATACCCAATAAACACATATTTTTCAGCTTTTGGATCCAGCTTAGTTCTCAGCTCATCTGGCACATGCACATATGCAATGCATCCAAAGACTTTCAGATGAGACAAATCAGGTTTTTTGCCAGTAAACCTCTCCTCTGGAGTTATATCATGTATGGCTGCAGTTGGAGTACTGTTCATGATGTAAACTACTGTAGAAATAGCCTCAACCCAATAGCTATGCGGCATATTCTTCTCTCCCATCAATGCTCGTGCAATCTCAGCAATGTGCTTGTTTTTTCGCTCAGCAACTCATTTTGCTGCGGAGTGTATCTGCATGTAAACTGTCTCCAAATACCATTCTTCTTCAAAAATTCAGAGAACTCATTAGAGAAGTAGTCTCCCCCTCCATCTCACCTTAGGCACTTTACATATTTCCCTGTTTGCTTTTCAACCATAACTCTGAAATTCTGAAAATGAGTGAACACCTCACCCTTCTCCTTCATGAAGTGTACCCACATTTTCCTTGTGTGGATCAATAAATGTCACATAATACCTACAGCCTCCCATGGACATGGTCTTCGTAGGAGCCCATATATCTGAATGCACAACATCTAGTGCATTTCTGCTCACATTTCTGTCACGTGGAAATACATGCTTTGTTTGCTTTCCAAATTGGCATGCTTCACATATTTTCTGCATACCTTCAACTTTAAACTTTGGCAGTCTTATCACAATTCCTTTAGTCTGCATAGACTTCATTCTCTGCACATTCACATGTCCAATTCTTTTATGCCAAATGTAAACATTCTGCCCACTCTGTTGCCTTTTGCAACCAACCTGCACTTGTCTTTAAAGTCTTCAACATAACAACCATGTTAAACCGAACCTACAAACCCTGCTCAATCATCTGGCCAACTGAAACCAGATTCTTTGTTATATTCAGAACATGAAGTACATCTGCAAGGTACTGCCATCCTACATAGACAATGGCACATCTCCAACATGGGCAATTGGATGAGCAATGTCATCCCCTATTTCCACAAAACCTGTTCTTTCAAGGTTTTTTATCTCCTTGAACCACTCCCCACCATGACTTGTCATGTGGTTCAAAGCACCTGAATCAATGTACCATATATCATCTTTATGTGCTGCTTCAACATTTTCAGACATGGCATTAACGACATGCTGCATAACAAACAACCTTTCATTATCCTCATTGTTTTTGCTCGAGGATGCATAGTTGTTTTGCTACAATTTTCCATTTTGCATGTCAGCCTGCTTCTTATAACAATCTGCCTGCACATGTCCAGGCCTACCACAATAAAAGCATCCACGTGTATCATTATACTGCCTTTGCCAATTTCTACGACCTCTTTGACTCCCCCTGCCTCTGAATTGGCCTCTTCCACCTGCGTGTTGTTGTTGTTGTGAATTCTGGGACTGTTGTTGTTGTTGCTGCTGCTGGCCATAATTCTAATTACCTGTTCGGCCACCTCCTTGGCCGCGTCCACGGCCTCCTCTACCTCGTCCTCTTCCTGAACTTGTGTAGAAGGCCTGTTGCTCTGAATTGTTTTTGTTTTGTGAAGACTGGTGGTCTTCACCTAAGCTCTTCTCTTCTCTATAATCAACATAGACACCAAATCTGTGAAATTGGGAATGTTTCCCGAGTCTGAATAGACGTCTTGAACGCCTTGTATTGTGGCCGGAGACTACGTAGACAGACTTCCACCTTATCATCATCATCTACTCAAACACCAATTGATGCAAGGGATTCCACAATACCCTTGATCTTCAATGCATAGTCATTCACAGACATACTCTTTTTCTCCACAGTATGAAGTTCATTCTTCAACTGTATCTTTTGTGCCTTGGTATTTGTTTCATAGAGTTTTACCAAGGTGTCCCACGCCTCCTTGGGGGGGGACTTGGCATCCTGTATGTGCCCAATCATGGTGTCCTGTATACTGATAGTAGAGAGCCAATACATAACTTTTCTGGCTCCTTGGTTCCAATCCTTGAAGTCTTTCACATCTGCAACAGTCGGATTGATCTCCGGTATCTCCGGTGCCTCTTCATGCTCACCTTCTATGTAGTCCCAGTAACCCTTTCCCATCAAGAAATTTATCAACCTGAACCTCCAAGCATGGAAGTTGTTCTTGTCAAGCTTCTTAGCAACAATCTGGTTTATGCCATCATTTGACATCTTGCCAGACACACAAATTTACCAGAAACAGCACTCTGGTTTGTCTTGTACAAACTGTTATATTTTCTATAGCAGTACTGTACTACACTCAAATGTCACAACCAGTGACCTCAATGTGCATACATACACCCAATGGCAACTGTTTGAGCTCCTTTGCAGCACACACAATGTCTGCACAACCAATCTGTCGTCTTCCTACAGTTCTTAAACAAAGTTCTGCATAGAATCGATGACTTACTCTCGCAGTGCTCGAAATTGCCTGCTTTTCAAAAAATAGAGGTCCTAACGTGCCCGAAACGCGTTTTTAGCCTGAAATTTTTTTTTGTTCAATAGGACAGTATAGTTGCCCTATAGATTTACCCCGCGAAGAACTCTTCAATTAGAGATCGTTTGCTGGGGGCTCTCGTAGAGCTCCCTGACAAGGGTGTAGTCGCCAAACAAAATAGAGAAGAGTAGATGAAGCTCTTTACCCTCGTACCGCTTCCTGTGCTTCTCTTGCTTGCAGCTTAGCCCTTAGCATGAACCAGGCTCTGATACCATAAAAAGATGCAGGGGAGAAGAGAGCTTGAGCTCTTGCAAGCACACACACACTCACAAACCCTAAAAGAGAACACACAAGGTGAGAGGCTAAAAATCTTCTTCTTTTTCACACAACACTCAACACACCATATATAAAGATAAGAGTACACACATATGAAAAGGTACTCAACCAAATACATACTAGGGTTCTCTATAGTGTGTGAACCCAACTAAATGAGCTGGCGCTATAACTATGCCACAGTCTCTAGAATGGCTGTCACACAGCCTGTCATCCCACTGGCCGCATATCACCCATGATCTCACCAACCATGCCAGTGGTGTAAGTGTGGGGCCTATCCCCCAGGCAGGTCATCTTAGTGTCCACCGCCTCACTGGATGAGCTTGATATCTCAACTTCAACACTTTTAACTATCATTTTAGAGGCATCAGTGCTTCCACCTGTAAATTGTGCATTCAGTTGTTGTAACTTCAGTACCCTTAATCGTTTATTCACCTGTAATATTTTTATCAGTTATAACTTCAGCATCCTTGTTCATTTTTGAAGCACCCTTGTTCATCTTAATATCCTCTCTCTCAGTGCTTCCACCTATAACTATACCTTTAGGTGCCTGCTCTCTACATAATGGTGATAGCCCCACCTACAATAGCATCCAGTAAAAGTTGGAATTTCTCGTCATCAGTATCTAATGTAGATGAATCGTCGAGTTTATCATCTTCCCTCTATCCAACAAGGTACTCAAAGTCATATGTATGATCCTCCAACTTCTCTTGCTCTGGACAAACTGTACCTTTACAAGATTCCACTATAAAGGAAACTATACATTCAGCTAAACATGTGTCATGCATTTCCTTCTAAGGGTACACCATTGATATGCCATGTAATGCACTCATGTAGAGATAATGGCATACCTTACCAAAGATTCAACACTCTCCTTCTTCTTCCTTGTATTCTTACTCTTGTATAGTGCGATTGGATAGCATTTCTCCTCTTTGACACTACCCATTGCTTCATATTTGCATTGTTCTTCTTTATAGTCCAAGAAGTCCTTTTTATTGGATAGAGTTTTATCTATTTAAGAAAATAAAAACAAGTCAAGCCATATACCACTTCATTACAATTCTTCTAAATAAGAGATAATGGGGTTTAGAAAGTTAGTACCTTCAACCAGCAATAGGCTGGCACCTAAGTCTGGGAGACCTATGAGTAGGAGATATCTTTGTTACCTTCTCGTGTTGCCTCTTTACCCTCTCCAGCACCCCATCCTCATCGTACTTGTTCTACTCCTCGTGGCATCCTTCTCCTTGACCTTCTTCTCATTTAGTTCCTTCTCATTTAGTTCCTTCTCATCAGCCTTGTTCTTGCTAGACTTTCTACATTTTGCGAGTGCTCCCTCATGCAATTCTTTCTTGAAATCAGCCACATCCATAGAACCATGGAGTCATCAGCTTTGAACTATCACATGATGCTTATTTCCCAGGATACATTTAGATGTACAAGACAAGGGATCCATAGTACAAATTGTTAGGCTACAATACCAAACTGCTAATCAATAGTACTAAATAGTACTTAGATAGTACTATTGCAACTAGTTAGGCTGCAACAACAGAGTGCTATCGTTAATAGTACTAAATATTACTCAGATAGTACTAGTTAGGCTGCTGTAACAACAGAGTGCTATCATCAATAGTACTAAATATTACTCAGATAGTACTAGTTAGGCTGTAACAACAGAGTGCTATCGTCAATAGTACTAAATATTACTCAGATAGTACTAAAGAGTACTATTGCCACCAATTAGTTAGGCTACAACAATATAGTGCTATACTCTAAAAAAAGACTAAGACAATACTAGATAATACTTGTGTCAAATTGTTGGGCTACAACACCAAACTGCTAATCAATAGTACTACCAAACAATTAGTTAGGCCGTAGCACCAGAGTGCTACTCAACAGTACTAAAATAAGATAAATACAGTACTAAATAGTAGTACTCATGCCACATCACCAAAGTGTTAATCAAAGTACTAAATAGTACTGAGATAGTACTACTATAATATGGCACCATAGTGCTATTGAATAGTACTAAAATATATAGAACTCAAATAGTAGTCCTAAATAGTACTAAGATAGCACTACTGTAATAGAGTACCACAATGCTATAGTACTAAAATATATATAGCACTCAGATAGTACTACAGTCCTAGGTAGTACTCAGATAATACTACTGATATATAGCACCACAGTACTATCTAGATATTGTGGTACAATTTGAGTACTACCTAGGGCTATAGTAGTACTCAGATATTACTACTGCTATATAGCACCATAGTATTATCATAGTACTATCTAGATACTATGGTACTATTTGAGTACTACCTATGACTGTTGTACTACCTAAGTACTAATTTTACTACTAGGACTATTGAATTCTTAAGCTGCGACACCAAATTACTACTCAATAGTACTAAATAGTTCTATGATATGATAATACTATCTATTTTAGTACTATATATCTATTTGAATGCTAAAATAGATAGTACTATCTATTTTAATACTATATATCTATCTGAGTACTAGATAGCGCTACTAAATAGTACTAACTAGTATTATACAATGGTAATAGCATAGTACTATTCAATACCATGGTACTATTTAGCATTGTGGTACATAGTACAAGTAACTGCTTAAAAAAAGAAAATTATAAGTGCTCACCTTTATTGAACCCCAAAGTAGTCACCCATGCTTTTGGTACATGGTTTGCTTCACAAAATGGTGCACAACATTGAAGGCTCTCCGAAAAGTGCACTACTGCACAAAGCATATAGAACGTGTGGAGACATGGAGTTACAAGCACATCCAAATTTCTTCCTAGAAAAGCCAATCCCACATAACATGCACCTATCATAAATTACACACATTTACTATTTAAGTCTTCTATCAACTTAGGACATATATTACACACAAGAAAAATATTAAAGACCTATTCAAATTCTTACTTGTCTATCTTGACAATAACAGTTGTCATAGAAGTAAGATGTTCGGTTGGTGTAGGAATCATCACTCGTGGGCCACGCTGCATAAGGCCTTACATTGTTTGGTCCAAATTTGACATAGATTTGATTGTGTCAGCAGCTACCTCCTCTTAAATGCACATATGGCCTCTTGTAGCTTGGTCTAGGGTTGTCGTTGCATCAGTTTTTAACTATGCCTCGAAGCCAGCTAAATCCTTCTTTAATTCCAATTACATTGCTACTCTTATGACACGTAAGGTCTGTTGAGCACTATGAATCTTATTTTTGACCCCCTCTGATGTGAACTGTAATAAGGCCACTTTCTTCCGTGCATCTAACTCTATAGTTTTTGCAGCCTCAAGGTCTATCTTTAATGCTGCATTTCTACTCTCAAGTTGTTGCTTGCAATTTGACATGTTCATCTGTTGCTCCTAAAATGCACCTATTTGAAATTGCATTTTTCCCATCGGCCCTACGTTGGAGTTAACATCCTGCTCCTCACATGAACTATCTTGGCTGACTTCCCTTAAATCTCTAAAAGTCATCCCATTCTACCTCTATCCCCATGCTTGTATGCAACAAAGGCATGAGGCCGAGTATTGTACCCACTTCATTATTTAATACTATCATTGTGAGTGGTATATCTTGGCATACTGCTTCATGAACTCCTCCTTCTAGCAACCTTTTAGACTGTTGATGTGATATCTATGTTGGCTAACCTTATCTAGGTTTCCCCATGTGTTGATCATTCACTGCTTCATTTGTGGATATATAACAACTTTAGCTTGAAGGAAGAAGTTCTAATTGAGTTTTTTCCTGTGGGGGAATTGTCAAGCTGCTAGAATGAACATGAGCTTTTCCCTTCAAGCCCTTTGATGCAGACTTTTTCTGAGTAGACCAACCAGATTTCTTGGGGTTGACATACTATAGCACCTATTTGTTCATGCATTCAAATGAGCGAATGCATGAGAGAGAGAGAGAGAGAGAGAGAGAGAGAGAGAGAGAGAGAGAGAGAGAGAACCAACCTCTTTGGAGCATCTGGGTAGCAAAGTTGGGAGCTATAGGATGTAGATGGGAAATTCCCTCTAGGTAGAGCATAAAGTATGCAAAGGACAATTTGCCTGCATACAAAATTTCTCTAGAGTCCAAAAATGTTAGGCTAGAGGGAAATTTGCATAAAGTTCAAAATTCAAAAAGCTGGAGGGGTATGGTGTCATGAAATATGAGAAAATCTTAAAACTAATAGGGGTTGATGGAGCATGGATTTTTGGGAAAAGACATTGATGGAACATGGATTTTGGGGAAAAGACATTCGCACGCTTTCATCTTACATGCAAACTTGTTTTGTTTTCACCTTAGAACACATAAATAGTATAGCGCACCATTTTTCCAATAGTATATAGACCCTTTCATGCTTTCACCCAGCTATGGTACTCTAACCCATGGGATTTATAGGTTAGACAGGTATGAGAGATTGGCACATAATGCTTGTTCAATTACTATCACACACATGCTATGAGTGACATGGAGCTATCTCATGCCTGCTTTGGTCACATACGCCTTTTGTGATTATAATTGTACATGTAGCTAGTAATCTTTTATTTTATTTTGTGATTATAATTGTACATGTAGCTAGTAATCTTTTATTTTATTTTGTGATTATAATTGTACATGTAGCTAGTAATCTTTTATTTTATTTTGTGATTATAATTGTACATGTAGCTAGTAATCTTTAATTTTCTTTTCTACGATTGAGTTAACTCATGGAACTCTCGTGCATAAGATGTTTACAACTCTCCCTCTCTCTCTCTCTCTCTCTCTCTCTCTCTCTCTCTCTCTCTCTCTCTTTGTGTGCAAATTTTCTAGGCAACTTTTTATGGCTAATTAGTCATTATTTTCACACCTAGTTTTAACTTAATTAATTATAGGTCGCTTTGAATTTTAAAGTATTTCATAAAGTAGAAACAAGGCTATCCTTAATACTTAAATTGATAAGGAAACTTGCATATTGTCTTTTTTCATCAAATATATTTACATTAGGATTGTCTTCTCTTATATTATCCATTTTGAATTTCTGAATTAAGTAAATAGTTCCATCTGGTTTTGCACTATTGAAAAGTGGACTCCTCTCGGTAGTAGTATTACTCATAATTCAATTGGATATCAAGTTTGACCTTATGTGTGAGTGTGGTGATGGGAATTACTACATCTTTTGTCTTATAAATTTTCATGATTCTTTTATCCCAAAGTGACAAACACACAAAAATCCTGATGAAATGATGACACCAATGTATTGAGATGTTTATGATGACAAACACACAAAAATCCTAATGAAATGATGACACCAATATATTGAGATGTTTATGATGAGTAGTGATGTTGGTGACAAGGGCTTCTTGGAGCTTCAAAGCTCTCTTGTCTTCTCCTTGTAGATAGAGATGTGTGTGTGTATGTTCTTCCCTCACTTGATGAGAGAATAGCGATTGCTAGATGAGAGGCTTTGTGTGTGGTATACTTGTAAAGAGATTAACTGTAAAGAAAAGAAGACTTTGTCAGTGGAGGTAAGTTGTATATTCTAAAGTATTATTGAAGACAAAGTATTAATGCAACCTAAAATTGGCACCAACTTGATAAGCATTGGTAAAATTTATAACACCAAAATCAATGCTCATGCATAACGCCATGCCAACCTAGTCTAGCAACATGGGTCAACTATCATTTCTATCATTGTTGAAGAGCCACAAGGGCTATGCTTTTGAAGAGGACTTGTGAAGGCATGGTAAAGCAATAAGTGACAATGTTGATTAGGGGTGCTAATTAAAGATTGTTATTGAAGGCTAACAACTTATTGCACTTTACCAAGGAGATGACATAAGTGACAAATAGATGCAATGTGGATGCTGAGCCTCCTACAGCTATTTTAGGTAGCTTGATGAAAGCCTTCACACATGAGGAAAGTGCTAATAATTGTGGCATCCTAGTTTTACTTACGTATAAACATAGCAAATGTGCCTCTATAGGACACTATCTGTGCACATGAGAGAATAGGGGCTGCGATTGGGTTGCGGTTGCTAATCAGGGATGAGACGTGAAGTGTTTGCCGTATTGGGGCAGCGAGGCTCTTACATGAATTGCTGAAGCCGAGAGCGCTCGTATCATTAAGAATAAAAATCCCTCAAATATTCTCTCATGTTCTCGGCCTCTCTCTCTCTCTCTCAAGAAGAATATTCCCTAATACTAAAAACAATTCTCTCAATTTCTCCTCTAAACTTTAGAAAACAATATCCTCTCCTTAAAAAGTAAGTCTGTTTTAAACATTCGAAGATGTGAGAACTCGAACTACTCCATCAAAGTTGACATGCTTTAGTGAAGGTTTAATCAAAGGATTCGATGTTGGTGTGGTCAGGCATATATTTGAGCCATATAGAGGAGACTTTCAACAAGAGATTCACACACCTAGAGGGCATGGGCTAGAAGAAACTAATGGAGTTGACAGACAATCAAATGAATACTTTGCAAGAGTGAATGAAGATAATAGTCTCTCATATAAAGAAGGATCCAGCTTACATTGAAGAGTGTTTAGCTCACACAACTACCAAAGTAACAACACATGTAGTAGTGACAAGTGATAGATGCGGCTAAAATTTACATAATACACATTTACAAATGACAAGGAGGTGGAATAAAAGAATATGCACGCATGTGGATGCATATAAACACTCAAAAAAATCCAAAACTTGTCATAAATATTTCAATACAAGTGTGTTCACACATTGTGTGTGTGTGTGTGTGTGTGTGTGTGTGTGTGTGTGTGTGTGTGTGTGTGTGTGTGAGAGAGAGAGAGAGAGAGAGAGAGAGAGAGAGAGAGAGAGAGAGATTCTTATGAGCTTATTATAATGATAAGAGGGACAAACATGTCTTTTACATAGATGCATAATCCTAATTTGAGAAGTTGATAGGATATTTGGAGAAGTTGATGGGATATTTAATCAGTAATCTTAATAAGGCTAAAATTTTCATAATACACATTTGCAAATGATGAGGAGGTGGAATAGAAGCATATGTGTAAAGAAGGTGTTACATCAAATCAAGTTAAACACTTTTTTCTTCATGAAGAAAAGTATACATGAAAAGGTTTGCCCTGCCGATAGGTAGTGTAAAGTTCACAAAATGACAAATCAAGTTAGCTGAGTGTGATAACGTTGGAGGCTATATTTATATCTGCTAATGGTTTAAGTCTTACAGCCTTTGATATATTAAAATCCTAACTACTAAGTTTGAAATCTAGCCTAGTGGTGGTAAAGGGGGCTAACCCCCATACAACAACTACTACTATAAGGGTCAAGGGGAGGGCTTGCACGCATGTGGATGCATATAAACACTCAAAAAAATCCAAAACTTACCATTAATATTTCAATACAAGTGTGTTCACACATTGTGTTTGTGTGTGTGTGTGTGTATGTGTGTGTGTGTGTGTGTGTGTGTGTGAGAGAGAGAGAGAGAGAGAGAGAGAGAGAGTTAATCCCATTTTGGATTAACAAAGGTGTTCCTCCATTTGAGGACATTGATAAGTGTTATGTAAAGGCACTATAAAGATTGTACATTATGAGATACTGGCCAGCCAAGGCTTTACTTAGTAAGTTTTGGGCACCCAAGTATGAATAAGAGCCAGTTGTATATAAGGCAATTTCTTATAATGGAAACACACAAACCCCCTTTGTGCTATGAGAGATCTTGCTTTGTCTTGAGAGAGAGAGACAGAGTGTGTGTGTGTGTGTATGTGTGTGTGTGTGTGTACTCTAGTGCATGTTTCTCTTCTATGCATGCATACGGGAGAGTGAGAGAGGAAGATTGCCTTGCATTATGGTGTAAGCGACTCTACGGTGAGTGTGGAGGTGGAGATTGGAGGAGTGGAGCTTCCAAAAGCGAGCTTGAAGAGCCTCAAGGGACGTGAGCTCGATAGTTGTTGTCTATTACTTCTTTCAACTGTGGATGTGTGGAGTTCCCTCTTGGGTGGTGCGGTAGCCCATAACATTTTTGGCATCACTGTCGGGGAAACAACCATTGTTTCTTTCATCTTCTTAGAGCTCTAGCTCCCATTATGCAAGATTCACTATTGTCTTTGCATTTTGAAGGTGCATTGTGAAAAACTATGTAGATAAGGTTTGTGTGGAAGAGAAAAAATTAAAGTAGTTAAGGAAAATTGTGTGTTTGAAAGTATGGGTGAGTACTTGGTATTGCCACACCTCCTAAGAAGAGCTACCACACCTCCCAAGAAGGAACTCTAAGCATTCATCGTTTGAAGAAGCAATAGATCACAACCATCATAGGGAACTTACCAATGCTTCAAGCTCGTGTCCTTTGAGGTGTCCAAGCTCACTTTGAGAAGCTCCAATCCTCCAAGCTCCACCTCCACACTGTCACCGTAGTCGCTCGCACCACCACACAAGGCAATCTCTCTCTCTCACTCCTCTACACAAGCATACAAGCATAAATAAGGCACATGTACTAGAGAACACTATCTCACTCTCTCTCAAGACAAGGAAAGAGCTCTCATAGCAAAAGGGGGGATTGTGTCCATTCATTATAAGAAAATACCTTATATATAACTAGCCCTTATTCACACTTGGGCACCCAAAACTTACTAACTAAGGCCTTGGGTGGCTAATATCTCGTAATATACAACTTTTATAGTGCCTTTGCATGACACTTATTAATGTCCTCAAATGGAGGAGTATACCTGTTAATCCAAGATGGGATTAACATCCCCCCTACTTGATGTAGGTTTTGTCCTCAGAACCTGTTATCAAGGTTGAAAGACCTAGTCACCGAACTCATGACGATAAAAGTTCCACGGGAGACTGAAGCTTTTTTAGGGTTCTTCTGAATGTAGAATGAGAAGTCTAGAACCCGATGTCTACCATTTCTTCAAATGTTACATGCATGTAAGCTGGTAGACATCTGGGCGATGGTAGTACAACATCATGGACGTGGTTCATGTCGAAGAGTAGCTGATCTGCCTCAAAGCCATCATATCTTTCTTTGGGTTGGTTAATGAGCACCACAATCAGCTTTAAGAATCAAACACTAGCCATAATTGCTGGAGCTGGAATACGGTGCCACGCATGTATCCATGTCAGCATTTGTATCGTTGTTGTGCTATAGTCATAAACGCTGCTGGGATAAATATTGGAAAGTTGTAGCACAGATGTGAGTCACACTGCTTTGCATCATGGAATTCCAGGGGCGTCATCCTTCTTCTTACTGGCATGTACAGTGGGTCCACTCTTTGTGTGGGTGGGGCACACTGGTATTGTTGACTATACTTTGGAATGGTTAAGTATTCCTTCCGCCATGTTGGCTGTATACCAAAATCTTCTATTTTTGGACTTGCATCATCCGTGACTATTGTGGTGTAGCTCCCTCTTGTATGGATAGGATGCGCTTTTCGCCATCGGTGGCAGAAATAATTGTTGATCATAAAAGTAACAATTCGGATCTCAAGTAGATCAACCATTTGGCTAGTTTGGTATGCTTTGCCACATTTTCCATACCTCTTGAGTTAACTCTGGTGGAGATGGGTGGGGTGCCGGCAACTCCTGGGGGGCGAGAGTGTCAGTGGGAAATTCTAAAGGGATAGAAGGAAGAACAGAGAATATACAATCTGCCGGCAACTCTTGGGGGGCGAGAGTGTCAATGGGAAATTCTAAAGGGATAGAAGGAAGAATAGAGAATATACAATCTGCCTCAGACTTGTTAGTAGGAGTAACATTAGGGTATGGATGTAGTAGTTTACTTACTACCCAGAGGAAAACACAAGATAACCTATATTGGGGATATCATCTGGTACATACAGGTCAAGTTTATCAACACTGTTGTCCAAGATGTCTGAATTTTGCAACACCCTAGACTAACTACATAGGTTGAGCACAATGGGATGCAATGGGTAGAAGAAGATATCTTTGGGGTCAGTTAGTACTATGTCCCCTCAAAAAATACCCATAATAATGGTTGGGTTGGCATCTCTTTCTATATTTTTGCCTAATTATTGTTAAATCACCTAAGTTGAGGCCTTCAAATAAGTTAATTTCATATTGAAGTAATGAGAGGGTAGTGTAGATAAAAATAAAATTGGAGTTTGAGGAGGGGCCCAAGGAGTTACTGGCAACGAACCTATATGTGAGGCTCACTCAAGAAGTAGTCACGATTCATCTATTGGCTCTTGTCTTTTGCTTCTTTCTCTAACTGCCAGCTTGTGCTCTAGTTCTTTTATCCTTGCCACTTTGGTTGAGAGAAGATTGGATATTTCCATTTCTCAAACCATTCTAGCCGCATCCAAAGTCCTCAAACCTACGTGTGGCGGCTTCCTATGCTCTTCTTTTGCTGATGCTTCTAACCCTTAAGCCTCTTCAATCCTCTTAAGCTTTTCTGCTTGCCAATACTTGGTTTTCCTTAAGTTGCTGAGTGAGATGGTCCATTTCCAGTTTATGGCTCTTTGACACCTGTTCCATTTCTAGGGACTTGGCATTGAGCATCTCATTTAATGTTCTTACTTTTTCTACATGTGCTTTGTTTGCATGTTCCCTTTCAACCTGAAGATTGGATATTTCCATTTCTCAAACCATTCTAGCCGCATCCAAGTCCTCAAACCTACGTGTGGCCACTTCCTGTGCTCTTCTTTTGCTGATGCTTCTAACCCTTAAGCCTCTTCAATCCTCTTAAGCCTTTCTACTTGCCAATACTTGGTTGTCCTTAAGTTGCTGAGTGAGATGGTTCATTTCCAGTTTATGGCTCTTTGACACCTGTTCCATTTCCAGGGACTTGGCATTGAGCATCTCATTTAATGTTCTTACTTTTTCTACATGTGCTTTGTTTGCATGTTCCCTTTCAGCCTGAAGATGAAGTATCTTTTGGTCAGTAGCAGATGCGAAGGCTTCACTTATTGTAGCTATGGTCTTTGTGACATCCTCTACCTTTTTGTTAGCTTCTTGAAGCTGTTGGGCATGTTGTTGTGCTTGTTCCTTTGTGTGTGTGACTTCTCTTTGAAATTGTTCCTTGGCTTGCTCCACTTGCACCTTTAGTTTAGTATTCTCCTTAATCCTCTGTACAATTGTTTGGCTGAGGACTTGATTGTTGCTCTCTAAGACGACCTGGTACCTTTCTTCTTGATCTTTTGCAGCCTTTAACCCTTTGAGGATGACATCTTTATGTGTAAATGCAGTTGTCACCATTTGTTCTTGGAGCATTTGCACTTGGTTAGCTGCTTCTTGGACTTGCCTCCACAATGTAGCATTTCTATCACTAAGCATGTGAGTGGTTGATAAGTGGTAGCAACATACCCTTTGTTCTTGTTCCCAGATGGAAGCACTTGTTGTAGTTGTGCCTTCTAATTCATAGTGTGGTAATTGTAACAACATATCTAGGCCCTCAACAACAGTCTCTTTAAGGAAGCGCTTGTAATCCAGATTATGTAAGAAAGAAGTGGCGGGGATTCTGTCTACATCATCCAGCCTTTGTCTCTTGCTTGGGCTTGTTCTCTTTCTTTTGTCTGCTTCCTGTGTCTTTTGTCAGGGACCTCCATATGTGTTGAAGTGGCTTCTTTATTTATGCGGTGCTCATCCTCTTCCAACACCTCTTTTCCCAGGGCCTTCTCTGCACCAATCTATGTTGATGCATTCTAATATGATATAATAGAATTACGAAGTGGTGAAAAGTTTCTGAAAATGACTTGAGCTAGGCTGGGAGAAGGTGTTTGTTGAGGTTTTTCAGCTATTGTGCTTACTTTTATTTTTGATAAACTTATTCCCCTTGCTTCCTTTTGTGCCACCACTTCCTGATAAGAAGCTATTTCCCAGGCCAATTCTGCTTCCATGAGTTCTGACTCCTCAGTGACTCCGGGTATGATACCCCTCATTTTCTTGTCGGTCTTCTTTCTTCTACTCTTCTTTAATTCCTTCATTATCTCTTTTGTGTCCTTTAGCAGTGCTTTCCCTTCTTGTAGATCACTAGAGGTAAGTATTGGTTTCTCTACCTACGCTGCTCATTGTACTTGTTCCTCTGGCACTAATTCTGGAATGGAAAGCTCTGCAATGTGACTTAGCACATTTGTAAGCAGGTAGGGGTTGCAAAATTTAGACTCGTGGGCCTTCAGGTAGTTCTCCATTTCCCTATGGATGTACCATGCCCATTCTTCCTCTTTCTCTTCATGTCATGCACCTTAGCAATCCTATTAAGAGGAACCCTGTTGTATGTGTCCATAGGTTTTACCTGCATAATGAGAGACATGGCACGGCAGGCTTTCTCTGTCACCTCATCCCGTATCTTCTCATATTCATTCCCATTTGAATTGTATGAGCTTTTCTTGAGCATGGCATCCAAGGGTGTTTTCTCAAAGTTGTGAGAATGGATCTTCATTAGCAGTGGCATCTGCTGTGCTGCAAGGCCTCATGGATCAAATCTTCAGAGATGAGGACCTGTTCAGTGGTACCATCTACCTTGGTGACATGTCCCCGCTTAGTGGCCCTGTCATAAGTCTTTAAATACTCAGCACACAACTGTGAGTTGATTGCATGGGGGAGGCATTCAGCCATTCATCCTAGCCCTACCTTCTCTAGCTTGTTCTTGACTTTAGCATCCTCTAAAATCTACAAACATTATGTATGCTATGGTACTGCATGGCTATCTTCCCATGCACAGTTTGTACATCCTTGTTGCTAATTATGGATCCATGGAACATCTGTGCATATTGTCCCAAATAGTTGAGCTTTGGACCACGTGATGGTCTCTTTTTTCTGTCCCTTGGTGACCCTGAGGCACTTGCCTGTGTGACAACTAGAGTTTCTACTATGACTTTCGGTTCAGGTGTGTCAGATGTCGACATCTGTAACATCGATTAGAGAGTCAATCACAATGACTGGTGAGAACATCAATTAGAGAGTCAATCACAAATGACTAGTGAGAACATGTGGTCTTCTCTCTTTTTTCTTTCTTCTTCTTCTTCTTCTTCTTCTTCTTCTTCTTCTTCTTCTTTGTATATATAGTGTGTGTGTGTGTGTGTGTGTGTGTTATAGTGATGAGAAGGGTGTTAGTGGGGTGAGCAATAAACAAGTGTATAATATGTGAAGATGTGGGCGGGAAGGCATAAGCCGTGAGAGTGTAGGATCTTTACCTGTGAGATAGCAGGGCTTTAACTTGTGAGATAGTTAAGACGTGAGATGGTTAAGCTGTGAAGTGGCTTAACCCATGAGAGTGCAAGGTCTTAACTATATGATAGCAGGTGGCTTAACCCGTGAGACTTGTTAGCGCGTGATAGGGTTAAGCCATGAAATGTCTTAGCCTATGAGATGGTTAAGACGTGAGATGCCTTAACACGTGAGGTGGTTACTTTGAGATAGCAGGTTCCTGACCCATGAGATAGTAGGTTCTTGACCCGTGAGATAGTAGGGTCCAAACTCTAAGGGCTTTTTAACTTCAAAGGCTTTCATTGGTCAACATTTTGAGAGTCAGATTGTGTGGCCTATTTCTAAGGAGCAAGGTGGGTGCCGTGAAATATCAAGTGGCTAGTTTATAGGAAAATCAATCGCCTATGAGTGATCATTTTATGCACATTTCATAGGTATGATAAATGAACATATGCACACATGCATCAATAGCACAAAATAAAGCACTTGCAACACAGTTTCATTGCTCGCAAGACTTAACATGACATGCAATTTGTGTGCTAACAATTCACAAAGGAAAGAAAGAAAGGAAAAGAAAGAAAACAAGGTTAAAGCACAAACTCCCACCTCAAGTCAAAGTTGCAAAACAAAGCACAAGCTCCCACCTCAAGTCAAAGTTGCAAACAATGCGGGGCAGAAGAGCACTTGGAAATCCAAAAGTGATGAGCTACAATTCGCAAGCAATGCAATCAATGAAGAAATTTCACAAGCGGAATGCACAAAAAAGAAAAATATTATATTTTATTCACAGCGGTCATTGGCCTTGGCGGCTATCTTAATGAAGTATGCCATGTAGCATTCTATGATTGGTGGAGGTAATGTGACCGTTTCATGTCATGAAGGAGTAAGGCGGTTCACGACGTGAACCATTTCGGACCAGTTCATGACATGAAGTGCTAAGGGTCTCACGACGTGAACTATTTCTGATCATTTCACGATGTGAAAGACTAAGGCATTTCACAACGTGAACTATTTGTGATTCTTTGCATGCAAGGTTGATACCCTATGCTCCTTACATGCTCAAACAATAAATCATGCAGTCAGAAAATGGTTGAATACACATGAAACGAATGATCATGTTTTATGGCATAAAGATCAAACATTTTTACCTTGTACCCATTGTTGAGAAATGGATACCTTTTGTACTTCATATCTCTATTTATTGCGATGGAAACCAATGTGGTACCTTGGCACTTGTGGGAATTTGTTGTTATTACAATTGTTTAAGTTCAGTGTGGGAGTGCTTGATCTTTCCCTCCATCCAACTAAAGAGTGCCTCCACTAAATCTTGTTGATTGGGTTCTGTCTCTTTTACATGTGGTTGCAAGTTTTCTCTTCTTTGGCGGTAGTGCTATGTTCAATTCGCTATGTTGAATGGGCTTCTTTCTCCAAAATAATTTTTGTACCTTCTTAGCATTTGCTTTAGTTGGAAATTCGTCTTATTTGCTTTTATTGTCCTTCCCTATTTTTCTAAAAGTATTTGTAGTACTAAACCTTAGGTAGGACTTCGGCACCCATACTATCGTATTGCCCTGGTAATAGCCTTGTACAGCTAGCAAATCCTTTCGAACCCATTGCTTTGCAATTAACTTAGTAGAGTGATTAGTTGAGTGGACAAGGGCAAGGTAGACAATAAAAAATTTAGCATAACCATGTTATCATTAGCTAATGGAAGTAGTTCTTCTAATTCAAGGCATGGAGTGCAGAGAGGGTATGGCACATTGTGCTGTTTTGTCAGAGTGATTTCCAAATAAGCTTCTGGCATGATTTGTCTTGTGGGCTTAAATGGAGTTATTTGCATGAGGGATTTGAACATTAACTTTGGCTTCAAAAGAGGATTTCCAGCAAGAATGAAACCCTCATACTCTGCACACCTGACAAAGATTCCAATATGGTATCATCAGTAAATGCCTCAATATTATCTTGCGGGATAGGATGTCATACCTCTTGAGAGTGCCATGGTTGAGATGGGTGAGCTGCTAGCATCTCCTCGGGGGGCGAGAGTGTTAGTGGGAAAATCTATCTTTGGAGGATTGATAGATGAGAAAATGCAGTCAGCTTGAGATGTGTTAGTAGGTGGCGTATTAGAATATGGATTAAGTAACTTACTAGTGACATTAGAATAGACAGGGTAAGTTGATTTTGAAAATGAAGAAGAGGATTCTTCTTGACCCTAACCTATGCTAGGGGGTGGGTGGCTAGGCTTATGAGACTTAATAAATTCTTGTAAGTCTGGAATTTCTTCAGAATTGATAGTGGGATATTCTATGTGGGTAGCATCAAAATTGTATTGTACATTTGTTAGCATGGCTTCTAAGTGTTTGCAGATATTAGAGTAGAGTTTTAGAATGCCAAAAGGATGATATAATGTGGACTCACAAAAATTTAGATGCTGGTGAGTGTTATACACTTTTAGCCACCCATGACTAATAATCCATTGGTAACTATGTGCTACTACCTCATAGTTGGCGGGCATCTTTGGAATGTCATTTGGAACAAACAGGACTAATTTTTTGACACTGTTGTCTAGAATTTCTGAATTTTGGAGAACGTGACACCAACTACAAAGGTTTAGCACTATAGGATGTAGAGGGTAGAAAAAGATATCTTGGGGATTTGTTAATACTAAGTCTCCCCTCAAAATTCCCATTATGATGGTAGGATCAACATCTCTTTCAGTATTTTGTTTAATTAAGGTTAGTTCTCCTAGGCCTATATCTTCAGATAGATTAATGTCATACTGAAGTAGAGAGAGTGTTAGTGTAGACAAAAATAACGTAAGAGTTTGAGGAGGGGCAACTTGAGGAGTTACTGGTAGGTGACCCAACTCGGAGGTGCGCTCAAGGAGGATGCGGAGATCATCGCTAGGCTCCAGCTGCTGACTTCTATCTTGTACCACCAGAGGCGACGCTCTAACTCTTGTAGGCAAGAGTCTGTGTTGCTAAGGAGGTTTGACATTGCTATTTCTCTGACCATCCTTGCAGCATCTAATTCTTTGAATCTTCTTGTTATGTCTTCTTGGGCCTGCCTGGCCATTGCTTCTCTTTCCTGAGCCACGGTAATTTGTTGGAGTCTTTGGGCAGCTAGCCTTTGAGTGTCGTGTAGTTGTTGTGTAAGTTGCATCATTGCCTCTTGGTGTGCCAACTCTTTTCTTTGTGCTTCGGCTAGCCTTTGAGTGTCGTGTAGTTGTTGTGTAAGCTGCATCACTGCCTCTTGGTGTGCCAACTCTTTTCTTTGTGTTTCGGCTTGGCTTGCACTTACTGTTTCATTAAGCGCTCTAAGCTTTTTTGCGTGGGCCTTGTTTGCTTGTTCCCTTTCGTGCTGTAAATGGGTTTTCCTCCTCTACCTTTAGCTATGCTGTTAGCTTCTGGATTTGGCCTTGCAAATCTTCTTCTTTGGACTTGGCATTGGCCTAGAACTACTATATTTGTGATGCATGAAGTGTAGTGAGTTCCTTGGTGTGGGTGGCTTCTTTCTGAAGCTACTCCTTCGCTTGTTCTAATTTGGCATTGAGGTCCACATTGTCCTTGATTCTTTGCACTATTGTTTGGATTAGGTCCATGTTATTACTCTCAAGGGTGTTATACCTTTTCTCCTCCTCCTTCGTGGCCTTCAAGCTCTTCATGATGACATCTTTATGGGTCACTTCAGCTGCTTCTAGGTTGGCTTTTAATTTATGCACTTGTGTGGATGCATCTTTTACTTGTTTCCAGAGGGCAGTGTTACGGTCGTGGAGCATGTGAGTTATCAAGAGGTGGCACTGCCAGACTTTTTGTTCATGCTCCCACATTGCACTTGTGCTTGCTTTGGCCTTTAGCCTAGTCTGTGTGGTTGGTTGAGCAGCTCATCGAGTCCTTCCATGGTCTTCTGCAAGAATTGTTGATAGTCGATGTTCTGCAGGGAGGCCAACTGGGGTAGTCTTTCTTCATCTTCCAACCTCCTTCTCTTGCTTGGACTGGATGGTTATGGAGTTCTTTGTCTTTTGCTTACGTCAATTGGGGCCTCTGGTTCTTGTACTGGAGCTATGGCCACCTCAATGCTTTGTCTCTCCTCAGCCCATATTGGTGTTGCTTGTTCGGGCGCTGTCTCTGTTGGCATGCTTGCCAGAGTTAATTCTTTGAGAGGAGATAGATCTGTGAATATTAGTTGCACTGGGGCTTGTTGGAGAAGTAATTCTTTGTAGGGACTCCTGTGTGGCTTGGCTAAGAGTTGTCTCTTACAGGGACTCTTGGTATGTGCGGATTTTCTGGGCCACTTCTGCCTCTAGTCTCAGTGACTCAGCAGCTATATCTGGCGGCATTCCCCTCATCTTCTTAGCTGTTTTCTTCTTGCGTCCCTTCTTGATTTGCTTCATGATTTTCTTGGTCTCCATCAAGATTGCCTGCCCTTCTTGCATATCTTCAGATGTTAGTGTGGGTTGGTTTGATAGCAGTGCCAAAACTGCATGTGCTCCTCTAGTTTAGGCTCCTAGAGGCCTTTTTGCTACTTGATTTAGAACCTGTGTGAGGAGGTATGGGTTACAGATTTTTGATTGGTGGGATTTTAAGTGATTCTCCATCTCCATATAGACATAGTGTGCCTAGTCATCTTCTTTCTCCTCATGTGCTTTTGCAATCCTATTTAGACTGACCCTGTTGTATCTATCCACCCCCACGGGCTTCACTTGTAGCATCAAGGACATGGCCTTGCAAGCTTTCTCCATAGCCTCATTCTGGATGTTTTCATACTCGGCCCCATTCGAATTGTAGGAACTTTTCTTGAGCATGGCATCCATAGGCATCTTGTCAATGGAGTGAGCATGGACCTTGACTGTGGTGGTGGGCGGAAGTTGTAGAGCATCACGTATGAGATCCTCTATGATGAGAAGTTGCTCGGTAGTGCTGTCTACTTTGGTGATGGTTCCTCTTTTGGTCCCCTTGTCGTAGGTCTTGAGGTATTCTGCACATAGTTTTGTGTCGATACTTCTTGGGATTATCTGCGCCATCTTACCTATACCAACCTTGTCTAGCTTTACTTTAACCTCGGCCTTCTCCAAAATTTGTAGGCATTCTGGGCTGTTGTATTGGAGGGCTACCTTTCCATGGGCCGTGAGAGATTCTTTGCTGATGATGGCCCCATGGAAGGCTTGGGCATAAGGGCCCAAAAATTTCATCTTTACGTGCTGTGCTGGCCTCTTTCTTTGACTTGCTAGGGATCCAGTGGCATTGGCTTGAGTCGCAGCTGGGGTCTGGAAGGCTTCTAACTCCAAGGCCGACATCTGTATACATGCACCTCGGATCAGTCTACCGACTAGTGGGGTTGATATCTTTTTTTTCTTTTTTCTTTTTCCCCTCCCCCCCCTTTTTTTGGGGTAATAGGTTAGTTGGATTGAGGAGTTTGTTAGTGTAGGAACAATTCTGGGGTGTGTTAATAGTCAAGGGAAGGTCGTGGCATGGAGATGCATGGTTAGAGTGAGTTCGTGAATCTGTATGCCGTGAAAAAGTGAGGCGTGACAAGTCAAGCTGCAAAAAGTTAGGCCGCCGTGAAAAGTCAGGCTGTGAAAAGTTAAGATGTGAAAAGTCAAGCTGTGAAAAGTTAGGCCGTCGTGAAAAGTCAGGCTGTGAAAAGTTAAGATATGAAAAGTTAGGCCGCCATGAAAAGGTAGACGTGAAAAGTCTGGCCATGAAAAGGTTAGTCGTGAAAAGGTACTTGTGACGTGAAAAGTCAAACCACCATGAAAAGGTAAATGTGAAAAGTCTAGCCATGAAAAAGCAGACATGAAAAGGCAGACGTGAAAAGTCAGTTAATGTGAAACTGCAGGTCCATGAACCTGAGTTTCCGTGAAACTGCAGGATGTTATGGTTTTTTGTTTATGAGGTTTTTTTATTTTTTAATTTTATTGAGAAAAGGTGCACATGTGAAGATTCTACGAAGACACTGTTTATACTAATTAGGATGTTTTTTACACGATGTGATAAATTTTTGAAGATAAAAAATACAAGAAGAATAAAAAAAGAAAACGAAAAGAAAGAAGATCAAGCTCCCACACCTCGAACGGAGATAGTCAAAGGGGTCAAAATCCGGAGATGGCGGGTGGGGATATGCAAACGGAAGCCAAGCACAATCGATGATTCAAAGCACACGATGCAAAATGACAAAAAAGGAAAGAATTTTGATTTTATAAAGCAACCGCCGGACAGGGTGGCTGCCTTAATGAAGAACACCACGTGGCATTGCTTGATTGGCCCGTGAAAAATTACTGTTTCACGGGCATGAACGTTTTTTGAATTTTCCATGGCGTGAACCTTTGTGATTTTGTTCATAGCATGAACGTTTTGCAATTTGTTCACGGCATGAATATTTGTGAATTTGTTCACGGCGTGAATGTTTTGGAATTTGTTCACGATGTGAACCTTTTCGAAGTTTGAATGCATAAGATCGATACCTTCTCATTTTTTCCTTCATGCTCAAAAGCAGTCAACATGCACATGATGAGTGAATGATACCTTGCTTTTCTTGTACCCATTGTGCAACCATTGGTCACCCTTTTGTTTTATTGCCACGAGAACCAAGGGGTCACCTGGGCACTTTTGGGCATTTGTTGATGCAGACGTTTTAGCTCTATGTGGGAGTTTTTTATTGTTCCGTCCACCCAATTGAACAATGTTGTCACTGTGCCTTGTGGTGGAGGGCTTCTATTTGTGTCTCCTTGCTAAACGTCTTTGTTCTACCTTTAGGTTCCTTGTTTAGTTCTGTAACCAGAGTGGGTTCTTTCGTTGCTTTGGCAATTCCCAACCTTTTTGGTTGAGCTTTCTTTTTCCTCCACACAAGGATTGGCGAGGTTCTTGCTTGAGCTAGGAGTTGATGTTGTATGCTCTTACCACCCTCTTTTTTATGATTTTAACTGCTTGTGGCATTGGCCCACTAAGTGGGGTTTGGGTACCTATATTGCCATATTACCTTGGTAGTATCCTTGTGCTCAGCAGTAGGTCCTTTCGGATCCATTGCTTATGGAACCTTTGAGGTCCCTTGGGATGCTTGGAGTCTTGCCAATCGGCGGTTTGTTTCAGCAAGGTTTGACTTTTGAATTTTTTACAGATTCTTCTTATTGTCCCCTTCTCATTCATGGTGTCCTTTTTGTCCTTGGGCACCCACTTCTGTGTTCCCTTAGATGTTGGGTATTGGGTGTGCAAGCTTAGTGAGACGGATGCTAGTTCAATTTTTTGTGGTGTTGCTGTTGCACTCGTTGTTTGTTCATCAGTAGTTATGATGTGTTTCCATCTATTTTTCAAGTTCCATAAGGGTATGGACATGACCTTGTCGCCCATGCTTAACAATGCTATCCTTTCTTTCCATTGGATATTGCATTTACTTGCACACAGATCTAGGATTGTCCTAGAATCATTTCTGCTTCCATGGAACCTGCAGGCATCACAAACACCCTCCCGACTAAGGAATCATTTCTGATGAAAATGTTGAGAGCTATTAGGCATAGGATTGCTGGTCTTTAGAGGGAACATGAAAAGCATCCACATGCATCTTGGATTACAGACCTCTTGACCACAGTTAGAGCAAAGCTGCAATTGGCCATGGACAGGAGGGCTGAGTTCGCGTTTCATGCGAACAAGGATTTTTGGACTCAGATGGGTGGCAGATGCAACAAAGAGGTTTTTTCAGCACACAGGCCTTCCCATAGCAGGGATTCTGTGAGGTACTTGTAGGATTCACAGGGTGAGGTTCAGATTGAGCCTGATAAGGTGAGGGGTATTGCTTCAGAATTTTATCAGTCTTTGTTGACTACATAGGAGCCCTCTCCTCAGAGAGATGTGGCATGGTAGAAAGTTTGGGAGTGTATGCCCAGGCTCATTACAGATGCTATGTGTTCTTCCCTCCTTGATGCCCCTTTCTCGAAGGATGAATTCCTTCACACACTACATGCTCTTTCTAGTGGTTCATGCCCAGAGGGATGATGGTCTCTCTCGCCTTCTTTATTCTTTTTTGGGATCATATTGGAGATGCTATCACTGTTGCCCTTCAGGAAATGTGGTCAGGTATGATGCCACCATACCTCACGGAGGGGCTGATTCACCTTATCCCCACAAGAGTGGGGACAAGACTGACATCAAGCAATGGAGGCCCATCACCCTCTCCTTGGATCTACATATAAAATCTTAGCTAAAGCCTTGAGTATAAGGTTGCAACCGATTCTCCAAAGGACTATCCATGATACACAGAATGGGTTCCTCCAAGGAAGGATGATAACATCTTTTCTTTCTGGGAAGCTGTCGAGTGGGCAAAGTCTAATCAGTAACCTCTTTCCATTCTTTTGCTTGATTTTGAAAAGCTTATGACAGGGTGGATTGGCACACATGGGGTTTTCCCAAAACTAGATCAGAGGGGTGTCCTGCCTATACAGGGAGGCTCATAGCATTGTTTTAGCTTGTGGGGGGCACGGTGAGCGTTTTCAGATTTCCCGTTCAGTGAGGCAGGGACAGTTGTCCCCTCGCCCCTTTACTGTACCTCATTGTAGCTGAGGCTATGAGAGCAGGTTTCTTCAGGCTGCCCCTAGTGTTGTGGGTCTGAGGCTGCCTTTATGCACGGAGGAAGAGTTTTTTGACTCTGAGTTAGCAGATGATACGGCATTGTACCTTGAGGCTCCACATGCTTGTTTATGTGCTTTCCAGAGACAGCCTTGGAGGCCTTTTGTTTGGCAGTAGGAGCTACTATCAATTGGCATAAGTCAATTGGTTTTTGGATTAGTGATTCTCCTCTTATAGATTGGGGTATAGATGTTGGTTTTACTTGGATTGAGAGAGGATTCTCTGGGCCCAGATACCTTGGTTGTCAAGTGGGCGTTGACATCTCCCCTGCACAACAGTTTGCTCCAGTGCTCTTAAGCATTAAAAGCAAACTTCATCACTGGAGTAGGAGGAAGCTCAACTTGGCCTCTAGAGCTTTGGTGGTTAACCAAGTTTTGCTAGCCACCCACGGCTTGGTTTATCGCTTCGTGCTGGATTTTTCATAAGGGCTGCATTGGCCAGCTTTGTCGCCTTATTCAAAACTTTCTTTGGTCAGGGCTTGATGGAAATGCACACACCAGGCCAGAGTTGCTTGGGAAACCATTATAAGGCCTAATCAAGAAGGGGGATTGAATATCATTGACCCTGAGGTGCAATGTAAGGCTTTGCTTTGTAAGCTTGTTGTTAGGGGCTTTCTTCTAGGCACTGAGCCGTGGAAAGACTTTCTCATGCATCAGATCACGAAGTGTGTCCCTGTTTAGGAAGGTGACTGAATTCTCAGCTCACGCTTTATTTTTTCGGATGCAGTTCACCGCTCCCCTTCATTCCCCCTAGTTAGGTCCCTCCTATGGGCCCCTAAGGAGTTTTTTGGTACACATCCCCCTGTGTTTAGCGCCTCGGAGGAAGTTAATCGGTAGCCCATTTTGTGGAATGATTTGATCTTAGATGTGCATGGTAGGCCTCTTGGGGCAACTATGCATATTCTTTGGGCTGGCTGGGAGACCCTATGCCCCACAGTGCTGGCTTGGAAGAGGCTTCAGAGCCTCACCGAGGTGTAGACATTGGAATTCACGCAGCATTTGAGAGGCTCTAGCCAGAGGATTGCACATATTGATGCAACCATTCCCAACCACTAGATTACTGGATCTTTCTTGGAAGGCCGTCATCATTCTTGTTTTGGGGTTTTTTCTGGGGGGGACAGGTGTTCCTCTTCAAGTTATGGGTCTCCCCTTGCCTAGGGAGGATGATGTACCGGTATTTTTTTCTGTATAGGATGGATGGCAACTGGAGAGATGTGACATGCAGGACCTTATTGAGGGCCCCCAGATTCTTCGAGTAAGAGTTGTTGCCAGTTTAGGGAAGCACGTCTTTGTTGAGCCCCCCAGGGATGATCATAGAGAGTGTTAGCCTTTGGTTGTATTGTGGCTGCCCTATCAGACTTTTGCATTAGGACCCTGGTGGGTGGGAGTGGAAGGATGATTGTAACCCTTTGAAAAGCATGCCTTTTTTTAGTTATATGGTGCAGAATGCCAGACATCTTATCTTGGGACACATTCAAGTGTCCCTACTCTTAGACCCCATTGGGAATCTTACGACATTTTGACTGACATTCAGAGGGTATTTTGGTGGAGATTGTGGCATTCTTATAGGAAGCCACAGATTTCCTCCTTTATTTGGGTTTCTCTTCAGGTTTGTTATTGGTGCCTACCCAGCATGCCCTAGTGTGCAGGAGTTTCAGAGTCAGTTCACCATTGTTTATGGGAATGCAGAGAAGCACAGAGGGTTTGGTTTGCAATTGCACCTCTTTGGTAGGATTAAGAGGGATGCTATCATTTCTTTTGGTTCTATCATTTGGTTGACATAGTCTAGGCCTCAGCTGAGATTCGAGGGGACTGATAGGAGCTTGGCCATTATGGTTAGGCAAGGAGTTGCTCGGCAATGTCACTCTTCAGGATTTGCCAGCGAGGGCTGGCATATTTGTATAGAGGTGGTCCGTTCCGTTGTGACCAAAATCGTTACCGAACAATTGCCCTTCCATGGGGTATGCTTTCCATGTTCTCAGATCAATCTTTAAGATTTGCCAATCCCTATGTACATACACATGATCTAAGGCCCAATCATGCACCAATTTGGATTCCCTCATGAAGGGTTGTCCCAATATTATGCCATATGAATTAGGTTGGGTGCAGGAGGAAGTCCATGACCACAAATGTATGATGGTAGCAAAACGTAAAGAGTTTGAATTTCACATTCTCCAAAAGTCCAATGGGCCTCGAAGATGTTCCGTAGCCATTTTAATGATTAGATCCGCTTTTTTTAGTTCAGGTTTCCCCAAGTTTTCCGAGCAGCATTTTGTGATGATGCTAACCCCTACCCCACCATGTATGTGCCTTGTATTCCTCCATAGGGATGGAATGGATGGACTCCCCCAACACATTTTCCTCAAACATTTTGGATAGTGTGTTTGAAAAGATGCAGGGGAGAAGAGAGCTTGAGCTCTTGCAAGCACACACACACTCACAAAACCCTAAAAGAGAACACACAAGGTGAGAGGCTAAAAATCTTCTTCTTCTTCACACAACACTTAACACACCATATACAAAGATAAGAGTACACACACTATGAAAAGGTACTCAACCAAATACATACTAGGGTTCTCTATAGTGTGAACCCAACTAAATGAGCTCGCGCTATAACTATGCCAGTCTCTAGAATGGATGTCACACAGCCTGTCATCCCACTGGCTGCATATCACCCATGATCTCACAAACCATGCCAGTGGTGTAAGTGTGGGGCCTATCCCCCAGGCAGGTCATCAGTGTCCACCGCCTCACTAGATGAGCTCGATATCTCAACACTCCCCCTCGAGCTCAACTCCATCTCATGTACACAAAGCAAAGCCCTGAATCTGCGGAGCTTCTCTGTACCCAATGCTTTGGTGAAGATGTAAGCAACCTGATCCTGTGTGTTGACATAACCAAGGTCAACGTCTCCTACCAAAACCTTCTCTCTGACAAAATGGTAGTGGGCCTCTATATGCTTCGTGTGCGAGCATGAAAAACTAGGTTCCTGGCCAACTGTATACTGCTAATGTTATCACAGAAAATGACAACTTGTCTATCCCCACTGATAGACCCAAATCTACAAGTAGCTTTCTCAACCAAGCTACCTCACATGCTGCCATAGCAGCACCTCTGTACTCGGCCTCTGTATTGGATAGAGCAACCGTAGGCTGCTTCTTACTGCTTTAAGTCATAGCAGCACTCCCCAAAGAAAACATGAAGCCACTAGTAGATCTTCTATCTGAGATACTACTAGCCCAATCAGCATCTGTGTACCCATGTACACATATCTCTGTCCCAGTTTCATAAAATAGTCCACACTGCAAAAGTAGATCTCACATATCTCAGTATGCATCTCAAGCATACAAATGCGGCTTCCGTGGAACCTACATAAACTGACTCACCAACCCAATAGCATAGCTCAAATCCGGCTTGGTGATCATCATGTAGATCAAGCTTCCTACTATGCACCTATACATAGTAGGATCCTCCAAAATCTCTCCTGAATCTGCACTCAACTTGCCATTCTGATTCAATGGCACTGAGATAGGCTTACAGCCTGTCATACCATACTTGGACAACATGTCCAAGCCATACTGTCTCTGCAGTAATCCAATACCATGTGGTGACCTAATCACCTCAATGCCCAAGAAATATCTGAGCTCCCCCAGATCCTTCATCTCTCAAACTTCTGTCTAAGCAAGATCTTTACATCAAAGATCTCTACATCATGGTCTCCCATAATTATCAGGTCATCTACATAGATGACAACAAGCACAACTCCTCTATCATCTACATAGATGACAACAAGCACAACCCCTCTATCACTGTGTCTCACATACAGCGAGAAATCTGCATTGGCTACATGAAAGCCAATAGTGACAAGATATTCAGAAATCTTGTCAGACCACCATGCTCTTGGTGCTTGTTTTAAGCCATACAATGCTTTCTTCAACCTGCAAACATGCTCGGGGTGACTCACATCCTCAAAACCAAGTGGTTGCAACATATATACCTCTTCCTGCAAATCCCCATGCAAGAATGCATTCTTTACATCCATCTGATGTAAAGACCATTGCTTTGACACAGCCACTGCTATCACAACTCTCATTGTTGCCATCTTGGCAACTGATCTAGTTTCCTCATAATCAATGCCATATGTCTATGCATATCCTTTGGCTACCAATCTAGCCTTGTACCTGCTTATGCTTCCATCACTGTTATGTTTTACTTTGTACACCCACTTGCATCCAATGGCTTTCTTGCCTTCAGGCAATTTCACTAAATCCCAAGTCTCATTTCCATATAGTGCATCCATCTCCTCATCCATAGCTTTCTCCCAACACACATTTCCAATAGCCTCATCAATGCATGTGGGGTCTACAACTTGTACAACTTTTGCCATGTATGTATAGTGATGTGCCACATAACCATCATGGGTAAACCTCTGCACAGGATTCTTCACTCTCCCAGATCTTCACAGCTTTCCATTCATGGCTTCCATAGCCTTCTTTACACCAGGTGTTCTCATAGCTGGTATCCCAAGATCCTCATCAAGGCTCATCTCTGAGCCACTAGACTCTCCATCACATGAGAATGCCCTGCAGAAATGTCAGGCATACCAAGGGGCTCAATCACTTTCTCTTTGCCTTTATGTGATGTACTAATCATATTTGCAGGACTGGTATTATGACGCAGCCTGCCACTCCATGGTCTATCAACTGAACCACTAGATAAGGACTCTTCTGGTCCACTCAAAGAATGTGATTGTTGACTTGCATTCTGTGCAACCACATTTCCACTCACATCAGCCCCAACAGCTTCTTTTTCAGCAGCATACCAGCTGCTCATCTCATAAAAAACAACATTCCTGCTTACCCTCAACTCACGTGTAGCAGGGTTATAACACCTGTATCCCTTTTGCTCAAGGGAATTTCTCAATAAACATACATTTTTCAACTTCTGGATCCAGCTTAGTTCTCAGCTCATCTGGCACATACACATATGCAATGCATCTAAAGACTTTCAGATGAGACAAATCAGGTTTTCTGTCAGTAAACCTCTCCTCTGGAGTTACATCATGTATGGCTACAGTTGGAGTCCTGTTCATGATGTAAACCGCTATAAAAATAGCCTCAGTCCAATAGCTATGCGGCATATTCTTCTCTCCCATCAATGCTCACGCAATCTTAGCAATGTGCCTGTTTTTCTGCTCAGCAACTCCATTTTGCTGCGGAGTTTATCTGCATGTAAACTGTCTTCGAATACCATTCTTCTTTAAAAATTCAGAGAACTCATTGGAGAAGTACTCTCCCCCTCCATCTGACCTTAGGCACTTTACATATTTCCCTGTTTGCTTTTCAATCATAACTCTAAAATTCTGAAAATGAGTGAACACCTCACTCTTCTCCTTTATGAAGTATACCCACACTTTCCTTGTGTGGTCATCAATGAATCTCACATAATACCTATAGCCTCCCATAGACATGGTCTTCGTAGGACCCCATACATCTGAATGCACAACATCTAGTGCATTTTTTATCCCAATTCTATTACGTGGAAATACATGCTTTGTTTGCTTTCCAAATTGGCATGCTTCACATATTTTCTGCATACCTTCAACTTTAAACTTTGGCAGCCCTGCCACAATTCCTTTAGTCTCTGCATAGACTTCATTCTCTGCACATTCACATGCCCAATTCTTTTATGCCAAATGTCTGTGTGTCTGCAACAATTGTTGAACCATTTGCAAATATCGCAACACTCACTTCAAGCATGTTTACATTCAATGTAAACATTCTGCCCACTCTGTTGCCTTTTGCAACCAACCTGCACTTGTCTTTAAAGTCTTCAATATAACAACCATTAGGGTTAAACCAAACGTGGAAACCCTACTCGATCATCTGGTCAATTGAAACCAGATTCTTTGTTAGGTTTGGAACATGAAGTACATCTGTGCAAGGTATCTCACTTTGCCATCCTGCTAGACAATGGCATATCTCCAACATGGGCAATTGGATGAGCAGTGTCATCCCCTGTTTCCACAAAACCTGGTCTTTTAAGGTTTTTCATCTCCTTGAACCACTTCCCAATGACTTGTCATGTGGTTCAAAGCACCTGAATCAACGTACCATACATCATCTTTATGTGCTGCTTCAACATTTTCAGACATGGCATTAACGACATGCTGCATAACAAACAACCTTTCATTATCCTCATTGTTTCTGCTCGAGGATGCATAGTTGTTTTACTACAATTTTCCATTTTGCATGTCAGCCTGCTTCTTATTATAATAATCTACCTACACATGTCCAGGCTTACCACAATAAAAGCATCCACATGTATCATTATACTGCCTTTACCAATTTCCACGACCTCTTTGACTCCCCATGCCTCTGAATTGGACTCTTCCACCTGCGTGTTGTTGTTGTTGTGAATTCTAGGCCTGTTGTTGTTCTGCTGCTATACTGGCCATAATTTCGATTACCTGTTCGGCCACCTCCTTGACCGCGTCCACGGCCTCCTCTACCTCATCCTCTTCCTGAACTTGTGTAGAAGGCATGTTGCTCTAAACTGTTTTTGTTTTGTGAAGGCTGTTGGTCTTCACCTAAGCTCTTCTCTTCTATAATCAACATAGACACCAAATCTATGAAATTGGGAATGTTTTCCCGAGTCTGAATAGATGTCTTGAACGCCTTGTATTGTGGCCCGAGACCAGGTAGACAGACTTCCACCTTATCATCATCATCTACTAAAACGCCAATAGATGCAAGGGATTCCACAATACCCTTGATCTTCAATGCATAGTCATTCATAGACATACTCTTTTTCTCCATAGTATGAAGTTCATTCTTCAACTATATCTTTCGTGCCTTGGTATTCATTTCATAGAGTTTTACCAAGGTGTCCCGCGCCTCCTTGGGGGACTTTGCATCCTGTATGTGCCCAATCATGGTGTCCTGTATACTGATAGAGAGCCAATACATAACTTTTCTGGCTCCTTGGTTCCAATCCTTGAACTCTTTCGCATCTGCAGTTGTTGGATTGATCTCCGGTATCTCCAGTGCCTCTTCATGCTCACCTTCTATATAGTCCCAGTAACCCTTTTCCATCAGGAAATTTATCAACCTGAATCTCCAAGCATGGAAGTTGTTCTTATCAAGCTTCTCAGCAACAATCTGGTTTATGCCATCATTTGACATCTTGCCAGACACACAAATTTACCAGAAACAGCACTGGTTTGTCCTGCACAAACTGCTGTATTTTCTGCAGAAGCGGTGTTGTACTATACTCAAATGTCACAACCAGTGATCTCAATGTGCATACATACACCCAATGGCAACTGTTGACCTCCTTGTAGCACACACAATATCTGCACAAGCAATCTGTCTTCCTGTACTTCTTAAAATAGAGTTCTGCAAAGAATCGATGACTTACCCGCAGTGCTCGAAATCACCTGCTTTCTGAAAAACTGAGGTCGTAACGCACTCGAAATGCGTTTTTGGCTTGAAAATTCTATCTAATAGGACAACATAGTTGCCCTATAGCTTTACTCCCACGAAGAAAGCTCCTCAATCAGAGATCGTTTGTCGGTGCCTCCCGTAGAGCTCCCGACAAGGGTGTAGTCAACCAACACAATTAGGGAAGAGTAGATGAAGCTCTTACCCTCATACTGCTTCCTGTGCTTCTCTTGCTTGCAGCTCAGCCCCCTTAGCATGAACCAGGCTTTGATACCATGAAAAGATATAGGGGAGAAGAGAGCTTGAGCTCTTGCAAGCACACACACACACAAAACCCTAAAAGAGAACACACAAGGTGAGAGGCTGAAAATCTTCTTCTTCTTTACACAACACTTAACACACCATATACAAAGATAAGAGTACACGCACTATGAAAAGGTACTCAACCAAATACATACTAGGGTTCTCTAGTAAATGAGCTGGTGCTATAACTATGCCAGTCTCTAGAATGCCTGTCACACAGCCTGTCATCCCATTGGCTGCATATCACCCATGATCTCACAAACCATGCCTTTTGTTTCTTTCGGAATTGGGGTAGGCACGTCCAATTCCCTTTCCCTGGTTGGCTCGTTTCGTGGATAAACTCATTGGCACATTGGGGTATTCACTGACCCCTTTCGGAGTTGTTGGGTGCTCCCTTTTCTCTTCTTGGTCCAGCCCCTTGTGATTGATCCTTTGATCCCCCTCTTCCCTCGATTGGGTGGATCCGGTGTGTGTCGATTGTGTCTTCTTCCATCTTAGATTGTGACCCTTATGTCACCCTTGTGGCCAGTTCTGGAAATAGTCGCATCTGCTCGATTCTTTCCCTTGTCTCCTAATTGAGCTTGAGCTCTTGTTATAGGACGTTGAGTGGTGTGATATTCCCAGGTTGTACACTAATGGTTCGGATGGTGGCTTGATTGGAAGTAGAAGTCAAACCACTTGCGCGGTATGGACAATCCTTGATTAAATGATCAATCCCACATTTAGTACAGGTGAGTATTGGCATGTCATTGGGCATAGCAACTACTTATTGGGGTTGGTGCGCATGAACCATATTCTTGTTTGGGCACTCGGCAACTCGATGCGGCCCTCCACAGCCAAAACATTATAGCAGTCCTCTTCTCAGGTTTGAGTTCATGTCCTTGCCCTTCCATTGTACCATGGTTTGAAACACAGGTACTGGCGTGTTATTCTATAGGATGTAATATTCCGGTGTCACCTTCGCTGTTTCCTCGTAGTACTCTCCGCTAAGTTCTACATCATGCACCATATCAATAGCTTCTGACGGCTCTTCAATCAACACTTGAGTGATTTTAGCTTGCGGTGGTTGGGGTGGTAGAATTGGTGGTGTCAGAGGTGAAGCATCTTGCATACCCAGAACATCCCCCTAGGTAAGTAGGAAGAACTCGATGTGGTAGTGTGATTCAATCTGCACATAGAACACCACACCAATTCCCTGTGAGGGTAAAGATGATTATGCCCATGCCTAGATGTTTCTCTTTCCTCCTTTACTTTCAAATTCTCTAATATGGGATTACTGAGCTCATCCACCGTCATGTTTCTGACTCGCTTGCTTCGAGTTCCAATTTCTTGTTGGTGACTTGAGACACGCGAAGTTGTAGTTGTTGAAGATGTTTTGACATCTTCTGGTTGCGGTAGTTCTAGCATATTATCTTCATATTCAATTGCTAGCTTGAAACATGCATCAAGAGTAGCACGCCAGGCTAGTACTAGGTAATAATGCATTTTGTGGTCTAGGGAGAGCTCTCTATAGCACAAAGGGTATTGTGTCTTTTCATTATGAGAAAATGCCTTATATACATTTGGCCCTTATTCACACTTGGGCACCCAAAAATTACTTACTAGGCCTTGGGTGGCCAATATCTCATGTACAACTTTTTATAGTGCCGTTTCATGACACTTATTAATGTCCTCAATTGGAGGATCATGTTTGTTAATCCAAAACTGAATTAACAAAGTGACAAACACACAAAAATCATGATGAGATGAGATGTTTATGAGTAGTGATATTGGTGACAAGGGTTGCTTTGAGCTTCAAAGCTCTCTTCTTTTCTCCTAGTAGAAATGTGTGTATATATGTTCTTGCCTGACTTGATGAGAGGATAGCCATTCCTAGATGAGAGGCTTTGTGTGTGGTATACTTGTAAGATATTATCTTTAAAGGAAATAAGACTTTGTCAGTGGAGGTAAGTTTTGGATTCTAAAGTGTTATTGAACACAAAGTATTGATGCAGCCTAAAATCGGCACCAACATGATAAGCATTGGTGAAATTTATAACACCAAAATCAATGCTCAAAAGTGATGAACCCTATTTGAAGCTCAAATATAGGCCTAATTTTTGTGAATATTAATTGGCATGGAAATTTTAAATATTAACATGGATAATGCCATGCCAACCTAGTCTAGCAACATGGGTCAACTATCTTTGCTATCACTGTTTGTGAAGAGCCACAGAGGGCTACTCCTAAAGGTATATGTAGAGGACTCATGAGGCATGGTAAAGCCATGAGCGATAATGTTGATTAGGGGCTAATTAAAGAACTAAGAAGTTATTGCAATTTACAAAGGAGATGACATAAGTGACAAATAGATATAATGGATCATGACCCTCCTGCTTTGTAAGTAGAACTGTCGAGTTATTTTAGGTAGCTTGATGAAAGCCTTCGCACATGAAGAAACTGCTAGCTATAGTGTCCTAGTTTTGTTGACGTATAAACATAGCAAATGCGCCTCTGGGACAGTATATTGACGTAGTGCAAATCATCAAGTATCATTGTTTATGAATGTTGCATCACCTTTTGCTGAGCCATGGCTAATGTAATGTCCATGAGATTGCTTTGCTATAGCAAGGAGATGCTATGGCACTTACCAACTCCTCATGTGCTCATTGTATGAGAGAAAAAGTCTCACAGTCCATTGCATCTATTGTCACTTATGTCATCTCCTTGTGGTAAATTGCAATAACTTCTTAGCTCTTTAATTAGCCCCTAATTAACATTGTCGCTCTCATGGCTTTACCATGCCTTCACGATTCATCTACATAAGCCTTTAAGCGTAGCCCTCGTGGCTCTTCAACAACAATGATAGCAACAATAATTGATCCGTGTTACTAGACCACATTGGCATGGCATTATCCATGTCAATATTTGAAATTTCCATGCCAATTAATCTTCATAAAAATTAGGCCTATATTTGATCTTCAAATAAGGTTCATGACTTTTGAGCATTGGTTTTGGTGTTATAACTTTCAGCAACGCTTATCATGTTGGTGCCAATTTTAGGCTACATCAAATACTTTGCCTTCAATAACACTTTAGAATCCACAACTTACCTCCCATTGACAAAGTCTTATTTTCTTTAAAGATAATCTCTTACAAATATACCACACACAAAGCCTTTCATATAGCAATGGCTATCCTCTCATCAAGTGTGAGGGAAGAAAGGGAAGAACATACACACACACATCTCTACTAGTTTAATATTGAAAACAACTTGTTAACTTTAAACTAGGTTTGAAAATAACAACTAATTAGCCTTAAAAAGTTGCCTAGAAATTTGTGCATGCGCGCGCACACACACACACAGAGTGCTAAACATCTTATGTTAGGATAGTTCCATAAGTTAGCTCAAGAAAAGAAAAATAGAGATTACTAGGTACATGCACAATTATAATCACAAAAGGCATTTCTATATATACATGTGGAAAATGCATATCTCCATATTATGAGAGCTGATGAGAAATCTCACGTGTGTGGGTTATCATCCTTCTTTACTTGCCAAAATTTCATAATTTTGTCAAAAGCATGTAATAGGGCCCAAGAACATAGACACAATATTGATAGTTATTAAATCACATCTTAAAAGTGTAACTTACAAGTGTACCAAAATACCTTTAATTGATATGTCCTTTGTTTGAATTGATATGTCCTTGCTTTGAAAAGCTTTACATCATGAAAAGAGTAATAGCAATGTGTGGTAGTATGTGATGCAATCTAGCATAATAATTTTCATTAAGAATCATGGAAACAATTTGCATTCAAATACTAGAAGTTTCCTTGATCTTATTTCCTTTTACTTTTCTTTTGGCACCAAAAAAACCTTGATTTGATCTTTTTAGATTGAAACGTAAAAAGTTGGTAAATTTCAAGCATTCCTACAATTTTTCAATAGAGGTAGATACATATATCGATAAAGTGCATCTTTTCATAGTGTCAATATTTCAAAGAGTAATTATATGTGAAAGCTAATTCATAGATCCCCACTATAAGAGAGAGAGAGAAAAATGAGATTATTCTTTACTTTGCTTTACTTAATATAATCCAAGATCATTTAAAGAACTAGGTGAGATGACACATATCTAGCTAAACCTTGAATACATTCTATGAGGACTAGATTTTAGGTTATAATCTCTTCCTCTCCCAAGTACTTACACACATTCCCTTCCTCTCCCAAATACTTACATACATTCCCTTGCCAATACTAAGGAGTCTTTTTAAGATGTCATCTACATATCACTCATTGATTCTCTTCCTCTCCCAAATACACACATTCCCTTCCTCTCCCAAATACTTACATGCATTTCCTTGCCACCAGTAGAGTAAGGATTCTTTTCAAAATGTCATCTATATACCACTTTCTTCACACTAATGAGCTCCCAACTCTCCTAATGTGATTGATCAATGTATATGATGTTTATTCCACTTTTTGGCCAACCTTATTTGTTCATGATTGAGTTTGGAGGTGTTTTTATATAGCTTGTCCCTTTGCTTCAATCACACTCAAGGATTTAAATTTATGGTGAACTTATTTTCTCTAACAAGAGATATCAAACATGATTATTTACCTTTAAAAATCCCTAAGAACAAGAGAATATCTTTTAAAAGCACCATCTATAGGTTTAAGATCCATAATTGATCAAATATCCCATCAACTGCTCAAATTAGGATTGTGCATCTATGTAAAAGACATGTTTGTCGCTCTTAACATTAGAACAAGCTCATTAGAATCTCTCTCTCTCTCTCTCTCTCTCTCTCTCTCTCTCTCTCTCTCTCTCTCTCTCTCTCTCTCTCTCTCCTCGCTACTACTGTTGCTGTTCGCCCTCTCTCTCTCTCTCTCTCTCTCTCTCTCTCTCTCTCTCTCTCTCTTCACCCGCCTGCCTGCTTCTGCTGCTGTACTTCCCTCTCTCTCTTCGTTGCCTGCATCTCTCTTTGCTTGCTTCTGTTCGTTTCCCTCTCTTTGCCCCCCTTTCCCCACCTGCCTGTTTGCTTCTGTTGGCCTCTCTCTCTCTCTCTCTCTCTCTCTCTCTCTCTCTCTCTCTCTCTCTCTCTCTCTCTCTCTCTCTCTCTCTCTCTCTCTCTCTCTCTCTCGCCTTGCCTGACCATGCCCTGCTGACCATGCCCTAGCTCTCTCCCTCTCTCTCACCCACAGCCTCTTCATCCTCATGTCTACCCCCCCCAACCAGCCCATCAACAATGGCAAGGAAAAAGAAAGAAAAGGAGAAAGAAAACGCAAAAAACATCAGCAAACCGGATATACCAGCAAGCAAAGCGAGGACACACACGCGGAGGATGACACTATCAGATACCACACACGCTCCTGAAAGGGGGTGTTGGATACACCACGGAGCCCCACAAGCAGGGTCCAAACAGTTCTCCAGATAGGCCCCCTGACACAGACGTTATCCGCACTATCGGTACCGATGGTTTCTCCATCGATACCAATCTGATGCTCTCCACAGGATTGCCATTGATCTCATCTTCCCCCTCCCCCTACACAGTTATCTCTCCCCCACTCCTCTTCCTGCCTCGTCACCCCTCTCTTCCCCCACAACGTCCCCTACTCCTCTTCTTACCTCAACAGTACCCACCCCTGCCTCATATTTTTCACCCATTCCCTCCCCCTTTCCATACCCGACTCCTTACTCTACGCATGCCTCTCTCCTCCCCACCCATTCCTTCACTCCCTCACAGATCGTCTCCCCCCCTTTCTTCCTCTCTCAGTCAACTCCGACCCTCTACCCCTAACAGCCCACCCAGATCCTCACGTCCTCCTCACGAGCAGGCTCATCCTCATCACCGACCCCACCTCACAGTTCTACTCCCTCCCCCACCTATCTACAGACGACGGAATTCACGAGATTCAACTTGCAGCTCAGAGCCCTCTTGGACCAGGAGACGATTATAGCCTCTCTTGGGGCTCAGTTAGCCTCTTCCAGGCTAGAGTCCTCACAGAGAGACATGCAGATTAGGGTACTGACAAAGGAGGCAGCAATTGCTGCGGTACAAGAGTAGATCACCACCCTCTAATCGGAGGTCCAGCAAACCACACAGTGGGTGGATGTGGTTAGACGTTCACCCCCCCACCCAACACCCCACTATCTAAGAGCCACAGTGGGGCGGCAAAGACATAGCAAAGGGCCGTTAAAGGCCCTCAACATCAGGATCCGTGGCATTTAGCCACTCCCTACAGTGACACCAGTGGCCTAGGCAGTGACATTTGTATCCCAGACTTTGGGGGTATAGGACCACGGGGTGCCTGATGCATACACAGAGCCAGTAGGGATCCCACCAGGCACCAATCCCTAGTCATCTGATTCAGGGATGCGCAAGCACGACTGACTGCTCTACGGATGAGGGCCAGACTCAGGGATCACCCACAGGTTTTCATGGATGAGGACCTGATGCCGTTTACAGGTCACCAACAAGCACAAGGCGCTCCTGACACAGAGAGATGCCCTCCGCAAGGAGGACAAGTGGGCGGTGGTACAAGATGCTTGCAAAAGTGGTTGGAGGTATTCATTGATGATCTATGTGCACACTCATGATGATCGGAACATCTGGCTTGTTTGAAAAAGGCGTTTGAGCAATGTTGAGTGTATCAAATATCCTTAAACCATTTGAAATGCCAATTTAGGGTCAAACATGGTGTGATCTTGGGACACATTGTCTCTAAGAACGGCATTTCCATGGATGAAAGTAAGGTCAAACTAATCTTGGAATTGCCCCCACCAACCATTACAAAGGTGTATAGAGGTTTATGGGCCACGCTGGTGGGTATTATCATTGCTTCATAGTATTTTATGCTAAAATTGCAAGACCATTATATAGATGACTCATTGTCTTTGAATGGACTGAAGAATGCCAAGAAGCATATGATAAATTGAAGCACTGGCCAATGTACCAATTCTGAGACCACCCAACTGGGATCTTATATTCCATGTGCACATCGATGCATCGAACTTACCACTAGGATGTGTATTGGCACAGCTTGGTGAGTTCAAATTGGACTACCCAGTCTGCTTTGCTAGCCGCCAATTGAATGATGTTGCAGAGGCAACTTACACCACCACAGAACGAGAGGGTTTGATGGTGTCAACAAGAAGTATTGACATTAACTATTGGCCAACAAATTTTTATCCTTTGTGGACCATTAGACTTTATTATACTTGGTGAATAAGCCTTACACCACAGGAAGAATCACATGCTGGTTACTCTTACTCTTGGAATTTGACTTCACGGTCACAGTAAGACAAGGAACACAACATGTGTTCCTTGTCTTGGAAGAATTTGACTTCACAGTCACAGCAGTAAGACAAGGAACACAACATGTGTTGGCTGATCATATGTCTAGAATTCCGAATGGGAAACTTGCAACTGGTGTTGATGATGATCTCCCTGGTGCTTGTTTGTTCATACTAGACATGGTGCCAGATTGGAGTGAAGAAATATCAGACTATCTAGCTTATGGTTTTTTGCAAGAACGACCTTTGAACAAGGATAAAATGCGTCGACTTATCAAGCTTGCTACACCTTATCAATTAATTGTTGGATAATTGTACAAGCCTGGTAAGGACATTGTCTTAAGAAGATGTATGCGGGAAGACGAATTTGTCACTATATTAGATGAAGCACACTTGGGAATAGCCGGAGAACACTTCACTAGGGAGATCATAGCATGCAAGATGCTTTAAGCAGGACTATGGTGGCCCACATTATTCAGGGATGCCATGTAGTTTGTATAAAGGTGCGAAGAGTGTCAAAGATTCGCTATTCCACAACAAAGAGACAGGATGCCGCTTACCCCTGTGATTGTAAGAGAACTTTTGAGAAGTGGGGTATTGATTTTTTTGGACCCGTTAGTCCAGCTATGCATCTATCACAAGCCCGATATGTGATCGTGGTGGCCATAGACTATTTCACAAAATGGGCAGAGGCAAGAGCCTCTAAGCAAGCTGATGAACAAACAATGGCTAAGTTCTTATATGAACAAATCATTTTGAGATTCAGCTGCCCATTGGAATTAGTCAGTGATCGGGGTTCACATTTCATTAATGAGGTGGTTGATCACTTACTTGCTGGATTCCTTGTAGTACAATGAAATTCATGACCTTATTATCCACGGGAAAATGGTTAAGTGGAGAGTATAAATAAGATTGTGTACTATCTTGACAAAAATATTAGAAGCTAGTCACATGGTTTGGGAACATAAGCTCACTGTAGCTTTATGGGCATATCGAACATTGTATAAGGTAGCGGTAGTATATACCCCCTTCCGTCTAGCTTATGGCATTGAGGCAGTAATGCCTATGGAGTACTAAGTTCCAAGCCTAAGAATTCCGGTGCAAGAGAGATTAACTGAAAATGCATTAGCTGAAAGGTTGGTTAATTTAGAGAAACTTGATGAAACCCGACTAATGGCATCACATGGGCTTGTGGTCGAGAAATTGCATAGAAAGCATTGGTTTAACCATAACCTAAAACAAAAAGAACTAGAAACGGGGGACCTTATCCTCATGTATGGTGTCGGAAGCACCAGAAAAAACAAACTCAAGAACAGAGGATTAGGACCATTTCGAGTGTTCGAAATCACACCTCAAGGGTCACTCTGAATTGAAACTATTGAGGGTGTGCAAATGGAGGGTTACATCAATGGAAGTAAGCTTAAAAAGTATTACTGATCACTGACCCAGGAGATGCTCATGCAAGAGCATCTACTAAAACAAAAGAAAGAGCTAGCCAAGGAAAAAATCAAGCAAGCTCAAGAAGAAGCCAAGGCAAGGGAAGCCAAGGCCAAACAGCGACTTCAGGAGAGAATATTGCATGTGAACATGGCTTCATTAACCCTCCTTGAGGAGGATGACTTGGACATTGAGCCGACACGTCTCATATCGTAAAAGTCTCTATGACTAAAAGCAATGAGCATTGCATTAATCGAGGATCAAGTCATAACTTGATCTCTTATGAAACATGGGAAGCTTTAGACAACCTCACCTTGAGGCCACCAATGCACAAGTACAAAGTGTGCATTTGTCAAACTACTAAAGCTATAGGATTCTTAAGTGTTAATATTTCCATCAGAAATAATCCCTTGGTTGGAAAGCTGTTTGTTATGCCTCAGAATCTATGGAGAAAGAAATGATCCTTGGACGATCCTAGATTTGTGCTAGTAATTGTAATATCCAATGGGAAAAGAGGGCTTCACAACTTGATGAGGGCAATGATATCATTATCATGCCATTATGGAGCCCATTAAACAAGGGAAAGCAGGCTATGATAGATGACATAGAAATGCCAATGCCAAAGAAAGCAGCTATCATACTAGAGAAGGCGTCAACATCATAGTCCCCACGTAAAAAATAGCCAAGGTCTTCAATAATTCAACAGTGGGTTCCTAAGAACCAACTTCGAGCCTAGAAATACTATGATGCAAAAGGAGTAACTAGGGGATCAAGGTAAATATTTCAAGCTACAGATAAGGGACAAAGAAGGCCATCCAGCCAATAGTATTCCAAACGAAGCCACCATCCATAAGGGTTTGGAACCTTTTAAAGTTTGAGGGTGCGGACTTTGGCGGGACCTTGACAACAAATGCCTTGGCAAAGTCCTTTGCCATTGAGACTGGTTTGGTATTTTTCACTAAAGTGTCCAATGGCTCGTTCATTCCTCGAATGAATCTGCCCACCATCAGCTGCTCTTCATCCAAAAGTGGAGAATATTTGAGGAGAAGGGCAAATGCCTGATGGTATTCTTCAATTGTCCAGCTATCCTGCTTCAACTCCAAGAACTCATTCATTTTGGTTTGCAGGAAGCCCGGAGAACAAAACCTCTTTCTGAGGTAAGCTTTAAGATCTGACCAAGTATGGGTATTTTGGTCGAGACGGTTCGTCTCGCAACGGTTCCTCCATGCAACCCTAGCCATTTCCACGATTTTTAATCTAGTGAGAGTCATCTTGCTCCTCTCATTGTAACCGGTTATATCAAAGTACTCTTCCATTACCTCAATCCATTTTTCTACTATTTATCCTAACGGTTCCCCTTCACCCTTGAATGGACCAAGTTGGGATCAGTGCAGGGCTTTACGAATGTCCAGATCTAACTCTTCATTAGTAAGAGGATCCGACTACCTACTAACATGGGCCGCGCGCCTCATGATTCTGACAAAACGAGATTTTTGTTAACTTAAATTTGTCATCAGATTTATAACTATTTAATTTTTGAGATTTATTTCTTAAACAATAAATATTCCATCATAATTTTTGAAAACAAGATTCATTCTCATAATTTTGTTAACCAATATTCACAACCACAAAAACAATTTGGAATCTTTTGCAAAACGTCATTTATTATCAAAAGTTTTTGATATATACATAGAGCGTCTTGGCTCCAAAAGTCACTGCCTCAATCGCGTACGCATAAAAAGGCGATACTTCGATGGAGACATGCTATGATATACATGATTCATCACTGATAAGGGTGCTGTAATTCTACTTTTAGGAATAAAGTATCTTAGAAGTGTAAAAATACGACAAGAATTTCTAAAATTCCGAGGTGAATGATTAAAGAGTTGGACATAATGAACAACTCCTAGCCTTATCAAGATCATGGCTAGTGAGATATTCTGTTGCCTGAGTCTTTGAAGCTGATTGGTATTGACGTTAATACATCGCCCTCCAGAGAACCACATGTGCTAAAGTCGCTCTACTGGATCAGGGAAGTAAAGATCCTCAAAGTGACGAGCGAGCCTCACTCTGCTTTCTCGGGTTGCAGCAAAGTTTATGAGATTTTCAAAGGCAAAGGCGATATATCCTGACTCTAGGAAAGTCCAGGAATGCTAGATAGATTTAGGGTATCCATCTAAAAATCCAATTCAATTTATGAGTTTTCAATTTATGAATTCATTTCAAACATAATCTTAGTAAGTGAAAACATTTTCTTCACAGATTTACTTTAAAATTTTTAGCAATTTCTACTGCTGTTTCATAAGTTTACAATAGCGCTCTGATACCAACTGCTGTGAGATCCCACTGCCCCCTCTACGCATCGGCGGATTCCTGGTTGCTAGGGTTTCCCACTCGGGGCCTCGCCCTCGAATATCCAAACACGAGACTAATCTGGTGGTCATTCCGAAACCGAAACCGAGAAAATTTTCCTAAAACAGGGACGATTCCACCTTTTTGATTTCCTTAACATATTTTCTAACGGGGTCAAGAGACTAAACTAACCTTCACCAGATTAAACCAGATAGAAGGGAAACTATTACAGACTTAACTTGAAGAAATCAACACTTTTTTCCTAACTGAATCAGGCACAGCCGTTGATCTATTCATTTGAGAAGTCTTCAGGTTTTTATTTAACTACTCGAGTTCTAAGCATATTCCTATTAATCAATTTCATTATTAAAACTCTACTGATTCCAGCCTACTAACCCCATCCGGCCCATGGATTAGCCACCACCCAACCACTGGAATCGGTAGAACCAGACAATTACTCACCCATCCATAATTGAATGCCTTTCTTAACTTTTGCTTTCGAATACGGATACGCACACACTCCTCTTTAAAACTTAACTTATAAAACAATCCATTGACAAAAAACAATTATTGGTTACAGATGTCATAACTCAAAATTTCCATCCAATCCTTGTTTCTAAAAAAAAACAGTATCACTCTGGACTCTCCGTTGAGACTAGCTGGTCAGCAAAACGAGATCCAGTAGTAGCAGATTACAATAATCATTGGTCCATCATACAATCTTCCACGACATACGCATGGGTGTCCTAGGCACCGCGAGCCCATGCATCGCTTGGTCAGAACCCTCCAGGATCCTCCTTAGATGTCCTGGCGCTTCACTCAGGGACCGCTTCGTCAGCCCTCGTCCATCATACCAGAAGCGCACCATTTTAACCGTACCGAGGCTAGTCAAGAGACTTGGGCAGGCTTTGCCGCATAGGCTGTCCTTTGAACACTCCCCGCACCAGCTGTTGCAACCAAACTTTCTTTAGAAAAACACATACCAAATGCTCCCTCCAGCATTCTGGCGTAAGACAATCCTTTAAGAAAACAAGGTTTCTATGCAAGTTTTCAGTTTGATTTTCTTTTGAATACAATGAGTATATCTTAAATCAATATCCCCAAAACTTCATAATCGTAATACTGAATTTCAAAACAGAATTCCTTGAATTCTGTAACCTTGATCCTCATATCAATTCGAAGGGTCTTAACTTAGTTTCAGATTTGGTAAGAGATTTGAGTGTATTTTCCTAAGAACTGGTCACATCTTCTTTCCTCGAAACTCACGAAAGAGTTTGGTCTTAGTTATAGTCTGACTCTGGGTTCGAGTCTGATAAGGTTTTTCCTGAACTATCTTTCTCGAAAAGGGGGTGATATTTCAATTACTATTTTACTGAATTTCATTCATTGAATATTCACTTAACTGATTTCTAAATTAATCAACGAATTTCGATGAGAAATAAACTAATCATTTATCTGAAATTTCAACTTCGATAGATTTTCTGAATTTTCTCTTTACAATCTGAGTGAATATGAAACGATAGAATTTTCTCTCTTAGAGTATTTACTTATTCATTTATCAAATATTCATGGAAATTAAACATAGAATTAAAGAGAATCTAATTTTGATATAAAAATTCTTTATGCATCTATTTATGCATAAAATCCAACTTCAATGGAAATAACACTTTTATATAAAAGAAAATCCTTTTATGCATCTATTTATACATAAAATCAATTTAATAGGAATAACACTTTTAAAATAAAAAGAATTTCTTTATGCATCTTTTTATGCCTAAAAATTAAATTTAATAAAAATAATGCTTTTATAATAAAAAAATTTCCATTATGCGTCTTTCCATGCATAGAAATTAAATTCAATGAAAATAACACTTTTATAATAAAACAATTTCTATTATGCAACTTTTCATGCATAGAAATTAAATTCAATGAAAATAACACGTTTATAATAATAAAATTTCTATTATGCATCTTTCCATGCATAGAAATTAAATTCAATAAAAATAACACTTTTATAATTAAAAAAAGTTCTATTATGCATCTTTCCATGCATAGAAATTAAATTCAATGAAAATAACACTTTTATAATAAAAAAAGTTCTATTATGCATCTTTCCATGCATAGAAATTAAATTCAATGAAAATAACACTTTTATAATAAAAAAATTCTGTTATGCATCTTTCTATGCATAGAAATTAAATTCAATGAAAATAACACTTTTATAATAAAAAAAATTCTATTATGCATCTTTTCATGCATAGAAATTAAATTCAATGAAAATAACACTTTTATAATAAAAAAATTTCTATTATGCATCTTTCCATGCATAGAAATTAAATTCAATGAAAACAACACTTTTATTAATAAGAAAATTTCCAATATGCATCTTTCTATGCATAGAATTTAAATTCAATGGAAACAACACTTTTATAATATAAAAAAAATTCAATATGCATCTTTCTATGCATAGAAATTAAATTCAATGAAAATAACAAGTTTATAATAAAAAAATTCTATTATGCATCTTTCCATGCATAGAAATTAATTTCAATAATTAATATCAATGATATCCATGCATATTCATAGGTGAATATGTACATGGAGTAAATAAAAATATTTCTTTTAGAATGCACAAACAGTGGGGATTACTCTTTTAGAATAACATATAAAAAAAACTTTATTTTCCACAAAATTCAAGAAAAATTTTGCCATAACCTCCTTTGTATGGCTGACCATTTTTTAATTTTTAACATTCGATTTTCAATTTAAAATTAACCCCAATTAGAAGTAGAGTATTCTAATCTACTCAATTTTCACTTTCTAGTGAGTAAACAATAAGAAAAGTTTAATCAATTTATTTGTTACTCATTCTAGGATAAAGAAAGGCTGAATTCTTAAGAAAGAGAAGGGGGTAGCCTTTTCATCAAGGCATAACATCAAGATTCACTTTAATCAACTTTTAAAAAAAAGCAAAGAAATCAGAAAACCATAGATTTGAATTAAAAAGTAGATTTTTTAGCTTACATGGAGTTTTGTGAGCTTTCCTTTGGCTTGAGGGATTGAGGTTTATACTCTTGTTTGGATCAAGAGTGGCCACCACCAATTCTTTTGGAGAGGATTTAGTCAAAAACAATTGAATTATCAAGTGAATTCAATGTAATTGGCTCTGGGTAGAAGTAGAGTAACATTGGATAAACACTATTAAGCTTTTACAAAGGGGGAGGCTTCTATTTATAGAAAAAGTGAGCCTCAAACCAAACAAACTGATTCTAGAATTTTCCAAATCAGTTTGGTCAATTTTTGACCATTTTTGGGTCAGTTCAGCTTACTTTTTGGAACTAGACTTGAAATAGGAGAGAGAAGAGATGAAATATCTCACTTAATTGATTTAAAATTGGGAAGCAATGATGAGAAAAAAGGCACCTCTTTCATGAGGGGGAATCCTTACTCTAAGGTGTCAAAAATTCATTTTTTTAATGTTTCCTTTGGTCCTTAGTCCACTCTTCATCTTATGTGAGTATTTACTCATTTTTGGGGGGTTTTTCTTTATTTTTTCAATTTATCTCCTCCCTACATTTGGATTAATCTTATTGGTCCCTCAAAACCTTAATACAAAATTTTTAGAAAATCTGGACTCTTAGGCTAAGGTCTTTTGAGCAAATTTTAATTTATTTCTAATGCACCTTAGGAAATTCTTTTTAAACTTCTGTTTCGAGAGAATTTATTTTAATAAGAAAGGTTATTTTTCCATCCAAAGATATCTAAAAATTGAGTTATCTCTCTCTAGAATATTTTCTCTCTCTAAGCCAAAACAGGTAAAAACAAGATCTTTTATTATTCTGAAAAGGGGAGTGATTACAGGGAAAGAAATCGGACATCTTAAGGGACTGGGGAGGAATCTTACAGAGTGGGGATTCCCCCTCATGAAGGAGGTGCCTTTTTTCTCATCATTACTCTCTATTTTAAATCAATAAAATGAGAAATTTTATCTCTCCTCTCTCGTATTTCAAGTCTAGTTCCAAAAAGTAAGCTGAACTGGCCCAAAAAATGGTCAAAAATTGACCAAACTGATCTGGAAAATTCTAGAATCAGTTTGCTTGGTTTGAGGCTCACTTTTTCCTATAAATAGAAGCTTCCCCTTTGTAAAAGCTTAATAGTGTTTATGCACTGATACTCTACTCCTACCCAGAGCCAATTACATTGAATTTTCTTCAATTGTTTTTGGCTTAATCCTCTCCAAAGCAATTGGTGGCCACTCTTGCTTCAAACAAGAGTAGAACCCTCAATCCCTCAAGCCAAAGGAAAGCTTACAACTCCATGTAAGCTAAAATTTCTTGTTGCCATATATATAGGCAGTGATGTGTGTGAACACACTTAGGACCGCCCTGGCACTTTTTTCCTCTTTAGGAGGTTTTTTCCCCCGGCTTGTATATACGCCCAATATTCTAGGGCTAACTTATCTTTGTACATTGACACAATCTAATACATTGTGTTGTATGCATTCTTGCTTCTTCTTCTCCAAGCTTTGTGTGCTTTCCTGTAACCCTAATTCCAACAATTGGTATCAGAGCAAGCATCAGCTCTCCCAGGGCTACACCGCCAGCACCCTCCGACTCATGTTCTTCGATTGAGAAATTTTGACAGTGTATTTTTTTGTAAAACAGACATACATATTCTATTGTGGACCGTGCTACATAGCACGAGTTGTTTTCTATTCAGTCTTTACTTCATTACAGGTAGCTTTTGCATCAATTTCAGTCAGTGGTGGCCATGGCTGATAAAACAACAATGATGTATTTCACATGTTGTCTGCTGAAGACAAATTGGATGGAGACAGCAACTATCCACTTTGGGCATACATGATGCAGCATGTTTTGGTTGCAAAAGGAGTGTGGAACATTGTGCAGGGTATGGATGTACGTCCAGGTTCTGTGGATGTAGGATCTGTTGTTGAGGATGTTGCAGGTTCTAGCAGCTCTACTATTGCTGTTGTTTTACACACTGCTGAACAAGCTCATTGGAATAGTAAAGATACACAGGCTCATGCCTTGATTGCACTTTCTGTCAAATGTAACATCACTCCACATATTCGTTCAGCTAAAACACCAAAACAGGCTTGGGATGATATTCTAGCTAGTTTGTATGCAGGTCGTAAACGAGGCAAAAATCTCTTACCTGCGTAAAGAGCTAGAATCGAAGATTATGCAGGAAGATGATGACATGAATGTTTTTCTTGCTGAGATTAAAGATCTCAAGGAACAGTTGATTTTTGTAAGTGAGATTATTCCTGATCATTCTATTATGCAGACTATTCTTGATGCTTTACCTGAGTCATATCAAACTTTTGCTTCCACGTGGAGACTTGTTACTGAGGACAGACCTGATATTATCAAGTATGATACTTTAGTCAAAAAGCTCTTACAAGAAGCACAGTCCAGGCAAAACAGGGCTAGGCAGCGTGCAGTTGATCACGCATTTATTGCTGTGTCCAATAGAGAAGAAGTGGTAAGGCAGCCCCTTCCACTGTTTCTTCTCCTATTAGTAGGTCTGCAACTTCTTCTCCTTCCACAGGTAGCAACAATAGGTCTGAGAAGGCTCTTGATAAAGGCAAGAAAAAGATCAGGTGTAACTATTGTAAGGCAACTGATCATGTCATTAAGAATTGCCCTAAGCTAAAGGCTAAAGAGGCAAAGAAGAAAGAGTCAAATGCAGCCACAATAGCGGATGCTTCTACAAATGCAGATTCTGCAAATGTTGTGCAGGATACAAAATGGGCGTTTAGCGTGTATTGCCAGTATGACCCATCTGTACATGATACATGTTTGGCAGTTTCTGTTGACTCTGATATATGGTATTTTGACAGTGGTGCTACAAAGCACATTACCTCGCATCATGATATGTTCACTTGTCTTGAGGCTGTTCCTAATGGGAATACTGTCACATGTGCCAATAATGCTTCTTACTCAGTGATGAAGGGCATTGGTAAAATTATGCTTACTGCTGCAAATGGCAGTGCTTTCACACTTTCAGATGCTTTGTATGTGCCAGGGATAAAGAAGAATCTATTGTTTATCTCTGTGTGCTTGCTAGACTTGGACTTGTAGTCAAATTTATGGATGACAGATGTACTGTTCATGATTTGACTTCTGGTGATACGATTATTGTATCTGGCACCTTGTTTCGTGGGCTGTATAGGCTCAATTCTTATGACAAGTGTGTGGAAGATTCAGCAAATGCAGTTTCTGATGAAAAGGCAGTTTCAAATGCAAAACTATGGCATGCTCGTTTTGGTCATCTAAACTTTGCTAGTTTGCTGCGTTTGCAGAAATTTGATATGGTTGCTTCATTGCCCCCTCTTGAGGCACCATTGAAACATGTTTGTGAAGGCTGTATTTTGAGAAAAATGCAGCATTTTGCGTTTCCAAAGGACGGTTCTGTGCGGGCCACTCGCAAATTGCAACTTGTACATAGTGATGTATGTGGGCCTATGCAAACTCCGTCATTTGCTAAACACTTGTACTTCGTGACTTTCATTGATGATTACTCAAGGCATGCATGGGTATATCCATTGAAGGCAAAGTCCGAAGTGTTTTTGTGCTTCAAATAATTTTTACTTATGGTTGAAAATGTATCCAATTGTACTGTGGGCACCCTCCATTCTGATCGAGGGGGGGAGTACATGTCTAAAGAGTTTGATGCATTTCTGGCTAGTCGTGGAATAAAACACCAATGTACAGTGCCGTATACCCCTCAGCAAAATGGTGTTGCTGAGAGGAAAAACATGTCACTTATGGAGATGGCACGATGTATGGTCAAGAGCCAAGCTTTGCCACATGCATTTTGGCTTGAGGCTGTCATGTGTACTGCATATGTACTCAACAGGTGTCCCACTAAGGCCTTGCAGTCTGTTACTCCATACGAAGCTTGGCATGGCAGGAAGCCTTCTATTGGTCACTTGCGTATCTTTGGTTGCTTGGCCTATGCTTTAGTGCCTGTGCAACAACGTAAAAAATTGGATAATAAGGCTATCAAATGCATTTTTGTTGGTTACAGTACTGAGAGCAAGGGTTACAGATTGTATCATCTGCAGTCAAAGCGTATCTTGATTAGTCGAGGTGTTGTTTTTGTCAAAGATGCTGTGCAACCTTTGTTATCATGTACCAAAGAGACAGGTGTGAGCTCATGGGATGTATTTGATACGTTGTTGCCTCTGTTTATAGGTGGGAATTCAAATGTAAGTCCTAATGAGGTAAATATTCAGCCTATGCAGATTTCAAATGACATCATAGATTAGCCTATTTCTGATGCAGATTTACAGGATGTAATTTATGAGGATAGGGCTGAAAATGAGCAGGCTAGAGGTATGCCTAAATGGCTGGTGCAAACCTTGCGTGATAGTCAAATTGATGCACCTATTTCTAGTCGTACTCGTTCAGGTTTTCAGCATGCCTCTTATGCATCAGATTGTTATGCTTTGGCTGTGTCTAGTATGTGTGAAGAGGAAGAACCTCTTTCATTTGATGAGACACAAAAATCAGAAAATTGGTTGGCTACAATGTAAAATGAATATGATGCTATAATGAAGAATGGTACATGGTCTTTGTGTGATTGGCCTATTGGTAAAAAGGTCATTGGATGTAAGTGGGTTTTTAAGTTGAAACGAAAGCCAGATGGCAGTGTTGATCGCTATAAGGCTAGACTTGTTGCAAAAGGTTATGCTCAAGAAAAGGGCATTGATTTTGATGAGACCTTTGCTCCCACTTGTCGTATGACTACCATTCGTAGCATTTGTGCATTGGGGGCAGCTCATAATGGTTGGAATGTACATCAGTTGGACATAAAGACTACGTTCTTGAATGGAGATTTGCATGAAGAGATGTATGTATCGCAACCTCGTGGTTTTGTTCAAAGAGGGCAGGAAAACAAAGTGTGCAGATTGAAAAAGGCTTTATATGGTTTAAAGCAAGCTCCACGAGCTTGGTATGAAAAGATACATGCATATTTGACTACACATGGTTTTCAGAATAGTCCAACAAAAAGCACTTTGTATGTTAAACGTGTGGATGATGTACATCTAATCATTGCTCTCTATGTCGATGACATGCTGCTCACAGGACCAAATGAGAGTCATATTGCTGATTTTAAGGCTGATTTGAATGCCTCTTTTGAGATGTCAAATTTGGGGCATTTGTATCATTATTTGGGGATACAATTTAAGTAGTGTGATGGAGGTATTGCTTTGTGTCAGACAAAGTATATTGAGACATTGTTGCAGAGATTTGGCCTTAAAGACTACAAGCCTATCGCTACTCCAATGGAGACATGTTTGAAGTTGAGTCTTCATGATGCTGGAGATCACTTTGATGTAACACTCTATCAGATAGCTGTTGATTGCCTCATTTATGTATGTATTATTACGAGGCCGGACATTCAGTTTGCAGTCTCACAGGTGAGCAGGTTTATGCATAGCCCAAGGTCTCAGCATTGGAAGGCAGTTAAACGCATCTTTCGCTACTTGAGTGGCACCATACATCTTGAGCAGGTTTACGCATAGCCCAGGGTCTCAGCATTGGAAGGCAGTTAAACGCATCTTTCGCTACTTGAGTGGCACCATACATCTTGGGTTGTTTTATCCCAAGGGGGGATCATTGCCGCCAGATTTATATGCTTTTTCAAACTCAGATTGGGCTGGTTGCTATGACACAAGAGTGTCCACAAGTGGTTTTTGTTTCATGCTCGATAGCTCATGCATATCTTGGTTGAGCAAGAAGCAACCTACTGTGGCCACTTCTAGTTGTGAAGCTGAGTAGTACAAGGCAGCTTTCACAGCTATGGTTGAGTGTGTGTGGCTCAGACGGCTTATGGGGCTGACTTGGGTGTTGGACAGGAGTCTGCCACCTCTATTTACATTGACAGTCAGAGCGCATTGGCAGAGAAACCCAGTTTTTCATGCTCGCACAAAGCACATTGAGGTGCATTATCACTATGTCAGGAAGAGACTCTCAGCAGGAGAGATCAGCTTGGCCTATGTGCCAACACAGGACAACCTCGCCGATCTTTTCACAAAGGCGCTTCCTCGTGAGAAGTTCAAAGCTTTCCGCAAAGCTTTGGGCTTGCTCCTGTTTGTGGACTGATCTACTTCGGGCATGGCACTTCCCTATACATAAGTGCCAGCTCTTGTTCACACCATCACTCCCAGGGGAGATTTGTTGCCATATATATAGGCAGTGATGTGTGTGAACACACTTAGGACCGTCGGGGTACTTTTTTCCTCTTTAGGAGGTTTTTTTCCCCGGCTTGTATATACGCCGAATATTCTAGGGCTAACTTATCTTTGTACATTGACACAATCTAATACATTGTGTGTTGTGTGCATTCTTGCTTCTTCTTCTCCAAGCTTTGTGTGCTTTCCTGAACCCTAATTCCAACATTTCTTACTTTTTAATTTTAAAATCTATGGTTTTCTTGATTTTCTTATTTTTTTTAGTTGATTGAAGTAGCTTCTAATGCTATGCCTTGATGAAAAGGCCACCCCTTTCTCTTCTTTACAATTCAGCCTTTCTTTATCCTAGAATGTTTAACAAAAAGATTGATTAAACTTTTATTAATGTTTACTCTCTTGGAAATTAAAAATTATGTAGATTAGAGTCCTTTATATCTACTGGGGTCAATTTAAATTGAAAATAGAATGTTAAAAATGAGAAATAATCAGCTATACAAAGGTTATGGCAAAATTTTCTTGAATTTTGTGGAAAAGAATGTTTATTTTTATGTTATTCTAAAAGAGTAATTTCCACCGTTTGTGCATTCTAAAAGAAATTTTCTAATTTACTCCATGTACATATTCACCTATGAATATGCATGGATATCACTGATATTAATTATTAAAATTAATTTCTATGCATAGAAAGATGCATAATGAAAAAAAAAATTATTATAAAAGTGTTATTTTCATTGAATTTGATTTCTATACAGAGAAAGATGTATAATGAAATTTTTTAATTATAAAAGTGTTATTTTCATTGAATTTAATTTCTATGCATAGAAAGATGCATAATGAAAAATTTTTTAATTATAAAAATGTTATTTTCATTGAATTTAATTTCTATGCATAGAAATATGCATAATGAAAATTATTTTAATTATAAAAGTGTTATTTCTATTGAATTTAATTTCTATGCATAGAAAGATACATAATGGAAATTTTTTTATTATTATAAAAGTGTTATTTTCATTGATTTTAATTTCTATGCATAGAAAGATGCATCATGAAAATTTTTTGTTATAAAAGTGTTATTTTCATTGAATTTAATTTCTATGCATAGAAAGATGTATAATGGAATTTTTTTTAATTATAAAAGTGTTATTTTCATTGAATTTAATTTCTATGCATAGAAAGATGCATAATGGAAATTTTTTTATTATAAAAGTGTTATTTCCATTGAATTTAATTTCTATGCATAGAAAGATGCATAACGGAAATTTTTATTATAAAAGTGTTATTTTCATTGAATTTAATTTCTATGCATAGAAAGATGCATAATGAAAAATTTTTTATTATAAAAGTGTTATTTTCATTGATTTTAATTTCTATGCATAGAAAGATGCATCATGGAAATTTTTTTGTTATAAAAGTGTTATTTTCATTGAATTTAATTTCTATGCATAGAAAGATGCATAATGGAATTTTTTTAATTATAAAAGTGTTAATTTCATTGAATTTAATTTCTATGCATAGAAAGATGCATAATGAAAATTTTTTTATTATAAAAGTGTTATTTCCATTGAATTTAATTTCTATGCATAGAAAGATGCATAACGGAAATTTTTATTATAAAAGTGTTATTTTCATTGAATTTAATTTCTATGCATAGAAAGATGCATAATAGAAATTTTTTTATTATAAAAGTGTTATTTTCATTGAATTTAATTTCTATGCATAGAAAGATACATAATGGAATTTTTTAATAAAAGTGTTATTTTCATTGAATTTAATTTCTATGCATAGAAAGATGCATAATGGATTTTTTTTTATTACAAAAAGTGTTATTCTTATTAAATATGATTTTTATGCATAGAAAGATGCATAAATGAATTTTTTTTAATTATAAAAGCGTTATTCCTATAAAAATTGATTTTTATGCATAAATAGATGCATAAAGAAATTTTTTTATTTTAAAAGTGTTATTCCTATTAAAATGGATTTTATGCATAAAAGGATTTTTTTTATAAAAGTGTTATTCCCATTGAAGTTGATTTTTATGCATAAATAGATGCATAAAGAATTTCTTTTTATAAAATTAGAATTCTCTTTAATTCTATGTTTAATTTCTATGAGTATTTGATAAACGAATAAGTAAATACTCTAAGACAGAAATTTCTATCGTTTTATACTCTCACGGATTGTTAAAAAAAATCAAGAAATCTATCGAGATCGAAATATTAAAATAAATGATTAATTTATTCTTCATTGGAATTCGTAATTAATTTAGGAATCAGTTAAGTGAATATTTAAAGAAAGAAATTCAGTAAAATAGTAATTGAAATATCACCCCCTTTGCAAGAAAGATAGTTCAGGAAAAATCTTATCAGACTCGAACCCTGAATTAGACTATGACCAAGACCATGACCAAGACCAAACTGTTCGTCAGTTTTGAGGAAAGAAGATGTGACCAGTTTAGGAAAAATACCCTCAAAACTCCCGCCAAATCTGAAACTAAGTTTGAGACCCTTCAAATTGATCTATGGATCAAGGTTACAGAATTTGAGGAATTCTGTTATGGAATTCAGAATTACGATCAAGAAGTTTTTGGGGATACTGATTTAAGATATACTCCTTGTATTCAAATGAAAACTTGCATAGAAACCCTGTTTTTGGGGATACTGATTTAAGATATACTCCTTGTATTCAAATGAAAATCAAACTGAAAACTTGCATAGAAACCCTGTTTTCTTAAAGGACTGTTTTACGCCAGAATGCTGGAGGGAGCATTTGGTATGTGTTTTTCTAAGGGAAGTTCGGTTGCAAACAGCTGGCGGGGAGTGTTCAAAGGACAGCTCATGTGGCAAAGCATGTCCAAGTCTTGACCAGCCTCGGTACAATTAAAATGGTGCGCTTCCGGTATGATGGACGAGGGCCGACGAAGCGGTCCCTGAGTGAAGTGCCAGGACACCTAAGGAGGATCCTGGAGGGTTCTGACCAGACGATGCACGGGCTCGTGGTGCCTAGGACACCCATGCGTATGTTGTGGAAGATTGTATGATGAACGAATGGTTATTGTAATCTGTTTATTGGATCTCGTTTTGCTGACCAGCTGGTCTCAACGGAGAGTCCAGAGTGATTCTGTTTTTTGAGAAATAAGGGACTGGATGAATTTGTTGAGCTATGACATCTGTAAGCCATAATTGTTTGTCAGTAGATTGTTTTATAAGTTAAAGTTTTAAAGAGGAGTGTGTACGTATCTGTATTCAAAAGCAAAAGTTAAGGCATTCAATTATGGGTGGGTGAGTAATTGTCTGGTTCTACCAATTCCAGTGGTGGTTGGGTGGTGGCTAACCCATGGGCCAGATGGGGTTAGGCTGGAATCAGTGGAGTTTTAATAATGAAATTGAATAATAGGAATACGCTTAGAACTCCAGTAATTAAATAAAAACCTGAAGACTTCTCAAATGATTAGATCAACGACTGTGCCTGATTCGATTAGGAAAAAAATGTTGATTCCTTCAAGTTAAGTCTATAATAGTTTTCCTTCTATCTGGTTTATTCAGGTGAAGGATAATTTAGCCTCTTGACCCTATTAGAAAATTCGTTAAGAAAATCAAAAAAGGTGAAATCGTCCCTGTTTTTTAGGCAAGGGGAATTTTCCCGATTTCGGTTTCGGTTTCGGAATGACCACCAGAGATTAGTCTCGTGTCTGGACATTCGAGGGCGAGGCCCCGAGTGGGAAACCCTGCCCCGCGCAAGATGAAGTTACTTCCGCTGCTAACAATCGGGAATCCGGTGCGCAGAGGGGGCAGAGAGGGGTCTCACATAACTTCTTAGCTCTTTAATTAGCCCCTAATGAACATTGTCTCTCATGGCTTTACCATGCCTTCACGAGTCCTCTACATAAACCTTTAAGTGTAGTCCTCATGGCTCTTCAACAACAATGATAGCAACAATAATTGATCCGTGTTGTTAAACCACGTTGGCATGGCATTATCCATGTCAATATTTGAAATTTCCATGCCAATTAATCTTCAAAAAAATTAGGCCGATATTTGACCTTCAAATAAGGTTCATCACTTTTTAGCATTGATTTTGGTTTTATAAATTTTACCAACACTTATCATGTTGGTGCCAATTTTAGGCTGCTTCAATACTTTGCCGTCAATAACACTTTAGAATCCAATCCTTACCTCCACTGACAAGGTCTTATTTATTTAAAGATAATCTCTTACAAGTATACCACACACAAAGCCTCTCATCTAGAAATGCCTATCCTCTCATCGAGTGAGGGAAGAACATACAGACACACATCTGTTCTAGGAGAAAAGAAGAGAGCTTTGAAGCTGAAAGCAGCCCTTGTCACCAACATCACTACTCATCATAAGCATCTCATCTCATCATGATTTTTGTGTGTTTGTCGCTTTGAGATAAAGGAATCATGAAAATTTAAAAGACAGAAGATGTAGTAGTTCCTATCACCACACCCACACATCAAGTCATGATAGGAACTACTACATCTTCTATCTTGTAAATTTTCATGATTCCTTTATCTCAAAGCGACAAACACACAAAAATCATGATGAGATGAGATGCTTATGATGAGTGACAAGGGCTGCTTTGAGCTTCAAATCTCTCTTCTATTCTCCTAGTAGAGATGTGTGTCTGTATGTTCTTCCCTCACTCGATGAGAGGATAGGCATTTCTAGAGATGAGAGGCTTTGTGTGTGGTATACTTGTAAGAGATTATCTTTAAAGAAAATAAGACTTTGTCAGTGGAGGTAAGGATTGGATTCTAAAGTGTTATTGACAACAAAGTATTGATGCAACCTAAAATTGGCACCAACATGATAAGCGTTGGTGAAATTTATAAAACCAAAATCAATGCTCAAAAGCGATGAACATTATTTGAAGGTCAAATATAAGCCTAATTTTTGTGAAGATTAATTGGCATGGAAATTTCAAATATTGATATGGATAATGCCATGCCAACATGGTCTAGCACCACCGATCAACTATCTTTTCTATGGCACTTCCCAAGTCCTCATGTGCTCACTATATGAGAGAGAAAGGCTCATGATATTTCTAATTTTGCATGCCCCCGTGGGTCCCCATCCTGCTTAAAGGTCTTTCTATACACATGGGACATACATGCACAAAAGTAAGAATTTTGTTCATATGCTTTTCCAAGGTAGATTTGAACACGTGGCCTATATACACAAAGAGCATATATGTGCAAAAATGAGCATTTTACTTAGATGTTGTCCGAGGTAGATTGGAACGAGTGACACAAAGAGAGAGAGAGAGAGAGAGAGAGAGAGAGAGAGAGAGAGTTAATTTAAGTTATAACTTAAAGATAACAAAGATTCTTATACATCATACCTAGGCTACGACCAATTGCAGTGCACCCGATGTCCACTAGCCACCAATTCACGTAATGACTCTAGATTAAGGAGATCCTCCATAGAGACACTCTCCCACAACAACTCTAGATTAGGGAGATCCTCCATAGAGACACTTTCCTATGATAGTTCTATATTAGGGAACCCTCCATAGAGAAACTTTCCCACTAGAAATGGACATGATGAACCTTGTGACAATCATCTCCCCTATGATGGATATTTAAGATGGATAAGGATGAAACCCCACACACATGAGCTACCTCATCAACTCTCATGATATGGAGATATGCATTTTCACATGTATATATAGAAATGCCTTTTGTGATTATAATTGTAAATGTACCTAGTAATCTATGTTTTTGTTTTCTTGAGCTAACTTATGGAACTATCGTAACATAATATGTTTAGCACTCTCTCTATGTCTCTATGTGCTCGCGTGCGTGAATTTTCTAGGTAACTTTTTATTAGTTGTTTTTATTTTCATACCTAGTTTAAAGTTAATTACAGGTTGCTTTGAATATTAAACTATTTCATAAAGTAGAAACAAGGTTGTCCTCGATGCTTAAATTGTTAAGGAAATTTATATTTTGACTCTTTCCATCAAATATATTTACATTAGGTGTTTTCTCTTATATTATCAATTTTGAATTTCCAAATTAAGAAAATTAATCTATCTAGTTTTGCACTCCTAAAAAGTGGACTCTTCTCACTAGTATTACTCATGGTTAAATTGGATATCAAGTTTGACCTTATGTGTGGGTGTGGTGATAAGAACTACTACATCTTCTGTCTTGTAAATTTGGACTCCTCATGTGCTCATTGGAGCATACATGCACAAAAACAAGCATTTTGTTTAGATGCTTTTTCGAGGTAGATTTGAACACATGACCTATATACATAAAGAGCATATATGACAAAAATGAGCATTTTGTTGAGATGCTATCCCAAGTAGATTCGAGCCCGTGGCCTATATATATAAAGAAATACATGCGTACAAAGGAGTAATTAGTGCACACTATAATGTATTCTACGTTGCATCACCTTTTTGTTGGGCCATGGTTAATGTAATGTGCATGAGATTACTTTGCTGGCAAGGAGATGCTATGGCAGTTCTTGACTCCTCATGTGTTCATCGTATGAGAGAGAAGGGCTCATGATATTTCTAGGCACGGGTTCTTTATTGAATGCTCCGGCGGATCCCGCATCTTGCTCAAAGTTCTTTCCATTATTTTCATCACATCATGTTTTCATCACATCATGCTATATAAACACAATTGTTTTTCCCTTTTCATCGCACTAAACTCTCTCTATCATCAAACTTTGTTTATGTCGTAGTATGTATGTATGTCAAACCCATATGCATGCTTAACCTTCTACGACAAACCTGAAGGTTTCTTTTTCTCTTGTGATACATCAACGTATTTGAAAACCTTGAAAAAAATAAACAAAGAAACAAAATACTATTTTTCTCCACTGATTAGTCTCGACCTACTCTTGGAGGTGCCAAGCCTTTACACACACACACACACACAAACACATACATACATACGCACACATGCACATACATTCTTTTTATATTTTTTATATAATAAATATAAATGTACATATTCATGATACGTATATAATATAAATTTATATTTACTATATAAATATATGTATATTTATATAATAAACATATATATTAACTATCTCTCTCTCTCTCTCTCTCTCTCTCTCTCTATATATATATATATATATATATATATATATATCTAGACCATAGATATATATATACACATCATATTGTTTATAATATATATATATATATATATATATATATTTTCATATTTATATATAAAAGCTTTAATATCTTAATTTTATCCATAACATCTACATATTGTAACCTCTCTCTCTCTCTCTCTCTCTCTCTCTCTCTCTCTCTCTCTCTCTCTTTTATAAGATTTATTGTAATTTAAACGCATTATGCTCCTTCTATGATGATAAATATATATATATATATTATAGAATATATATATATATATTTATTTATTTATTATAGAATATATATATATATATATATATATGTATGTATATATGTATATGTATATATATATATAAACTTATTATAAATCTACTATAAAAAATATCTATTATATATTACACACATATTTTTAGTATATATTAAACACATAGTATTATATTAAATTTATATATATATATATATACACACATACATTATATTTATATGTATTAATTTAAATATTTATATATATATTTACATGTGTATATATGTGAGACCCCTCTGTCCCCTCCACGCACCGGATTCCCGGTTGCTAGCAGAGCAGAAGTAGCTTTCTCTTGCGCGGGGGGGGCAGGGTTTCCCACTCGGGGCCTCGCCCTCGAATGTCCGGACACGAGACTAATCTGGTGGTCATTCCGAAACCGAAACCGGGAAAATTTTCCTTGCCCGAAAAACGGGGACAATTCTACCTTTTTGATTTTCTTAACGAATTTTGTAACGGGGTCAAGAGACTAAACTATCCTTCACCTTATTAAACCAGATAGAAGGAAAACTATCACTGACTTAGTTTGAAGAAATTAACGCTTTTTTCCTAACTGAAATCAGGCACAGCCGTTGATCTAATCATTTGACGAAATCAACGCTTTTTACCTAACCGAAGTCAGGCACATCCATTGATCTACTCATTTGAGAAATTCTTTAGGTTTTTATTTAACTACATTAAAACTCCACTGCCCATCCGGCCCATGGGTTAGCCACCACCCAACCACTGGAATCACTAGAACCAGACAATTACTCACCCACCCATAAATGAATGCCTTTCTTAATTTTTGCTTTCGAATACAGATACGCACACACTCCTCTTTAAAACTTTAACATATAAAAGAATCCATTGACAAACAGTTATTGGTTACAGATGTCATAACTCAAAAATTCCACCCAGTCCCTTGTTTCTCAAAAAAACAGTATCACTCTCGACTCTATGTTGAGACCAACTGGTCAGCCACCAACGAGATCCAGTAACAGATTACAATAATCATTTTGTCCATCACACATATCGTCCATGACATACGCATGGGTGTCATAGGCACTGCGAGCCCGTACATCTCCTGGTCAGAACCCTCCAGGATCCTCCTTAGGTGTCCTAGCACTTCACTCAGGGACCGCTTCATCAGCCCTCGCCCATCGTACCAGAAGCACACCATTTTTCAACCATACCAAGGCTGGTCAAGACCAAGCTTTGCCGCGTGAGCCATCCTTTAAACACTCCGCGCCAGAGCTGATTGCAACCAAACTTCCCTTAGAAAAACATAATACCAAATGCTCCCTCCAGCATTCTGGCATAAGACAGTCCTTTAAGAAAACAGGGTTTCTATGTAAGTTTTCACTTTGATTTTCTTTTGAATACAAGGAGTATTTCTTGAATCAGTATCCCCAAAACTTCTTGATCGGAATTCTGAATTTCATACGATAACTCCTCGAATTCTATAACCTTGATCCACAGATCAATTCGAAGGGTCTCAAACTTAGTTTCAAATTTGGCGGGAGTTTTGAGTGTATTCTTCTAAACTGGTCACACCTTCTTTCCTCGAAACTGACGAAAGAGTTTGATCTTGGTCATAGTCTGATTCAAGGTTCGAGTCGGATAAGATTTTTCCTGAACTATCTTTCTCGAAAAGGTTTGATAATTCAGTTACTATTTTACTGAATTTCTTTCTTTGAATATTCACTTAACTGATTTCTAAATTAGTTATGAATTCTAATGAGGAATAAATTAATCATTTATCTGAATATTTCGATCTCGATAGATTTCTTGAATTTTCTTTTTTATAATCCGTGTGAATATAAAACGATAGAAATTTCTCTCTTAGAGTATTTAATTATTCATGTATCAAATACTCATAGAATTTAAACATAGAATTTAAGAGAATTCTAATTTTGATATAAAAATTCTTTATGCATCTATTTATGCATAAAAATCAACTTCATTGGGAATAACACTTTTATTAAAAAAATCCTTTTATGCATCTATTTATGCATAAAATCAAATTTAACAAGAATAACACTTTTAAAATAAAAAGAATTTCTTTATGCATCTATTTATGCATAAAAATCAATTTTTATAAGAATAATTACTTTTATAATAAAAAAATTCCTTTATGCATCTTTCTATGCATAAAAATCGAATTTAATAAGAATAACACTTTTGTAAACAAAAAATTCATTTTTGCATCTTTCTATGCAAAGAAATTAAATTTAATAAAAATAACTTTTTTATAATAAAAAAATTTCCTTTATGCATCTTTCTATGCATAGAAATCAAATTTAATAAGAATAACACTTTTATAATAAAAAAATTCATTTATGCATCTTTCTATGCATAGAAATCAAATTTAATAAGAATAACACTTTTATAATAAAAAAATTTTCTTTGTACATCTTTCTATGCATAGAAATCAAATTTAATAAGAATAACACTTTTATAATAAAAAAGTTTCCTTTATGCATCTTTCTATGCATAGAAATCAAATTTAATAATTAATATCAGTGATATCCATGCATATTCATAGGTGAATATGTACATGGAGTAATTAGAATATTTCTTTTAGATGCAAAAATGGTGGGAATTACTCTTTTGGAATAACATAAAAACAAACTTTCTTTTTCACAAAATTCTGGAAAATTTTGCCATAACCTCCTTTGTATGGCTGACCATTTCTCATTTTTATCTTTCTTCACTTGACTTAATTAACCCAATTTAGAATTATAGAACTCTAATCTACACAATTTTCTAAATTCAAGAGAGTAAAAAATAAGATAAGTTTAATTAATCACTTAGTTAATCTTTCTAGGATTAAGAAAGGTTGGAATGTAAAGAAGAGAAGGGGGTGGCCTTTTCATCAAAGGCATAGCATTTGAATTTAACTCAATCATTTGCAAAACATAAAAATCAAGAAAACCATAGATTTTTTATTAAAATTCGTAAACAAAGTAAGAAAATTAGCTTACATGGAGCTTGTAAGCTCTCCTTTGGCTTGAGGGATTGAGGGTTCTACTCTTGTTTGAAGCAATAGTGGCCACCAACACTTTGGAGAGGATTAGGCTACCAATTCACTTTGGAGAGGATTAGGCAAAAAACAATTGAATTATTAAAAAAATCAATGCAGATGGCTCAGGACACAGGAGTAGAGTAACAGTGCATAAAAACCATTAAGCTTTTACAAAGGGGGAGGCTTCTATTCATAGGAAAAAGTGAGCCTCTAACCAAGCAAACTGATTCTAGAATTTTCCAGATCAGTTTGGTCAAATTTTGACCATTTTTGGGTCAGTTCAGCTTACTTTTTGGGTCTAGATTTGAAACAGGAGAGAGGAGAGATAAAAATATCTCATTTTATTGATTAAAAATATCTCATTTTATTGATTAAAAATATCTTATTTTATTGATTAAAAATTGTGGGTAATGATGAGAAAAAGGCACCTACTTCATGAGGGGAGATCCCCATACTGAGGTGTCAAAATTCAGTTTTTTAATTCTTTTCTTTGGTCCTTAGTCCACTCTTGATCTTATGTGAGCATTTACTCATTTTTGGGGGGTTTTTCTTTTATTCTTCAATTTATTTCCTCTCTACATTTGGATTAATCCCATTGGCCTGTCAAACCTTTGTTTGGACCTTAATCTAAAATTTTCTGAAAACAGGGGCCCTTAGGCTAAGGTCTTTTGTGCACATTATAATTTATTTCTAATGCACCTTAGGAATTTGTTTTAAAACTTCTATTTTGGGAAAATTTATTTTAATAAGAAGGGATATTTTTCCATCCAAAGATATCTAAAAATTGAATTATCTCTCTCTAGAATATTTTCTCTCTCTAGGCCAAAATAGGTAGAAACAAGATCTTTTATTATTCTGAAAAGGGGATTGATTATAGGAAAAGAAACTGGACATCTTGAGGGGCTGGGGAGGAATCTTACATCCTCTCCCACTTGAAAAACGTGAGATGTCCTCATCTCGCAAACTGGGGGTAATCGTGCATCAGTTCGGCTTCTTTCTCCCAGGTGTGGCGCCCTCAAAAGGATAGAGCTTCCATTTGACTAATAATTCTCTCATAATTCTATTCGAGAGAACCTTCTCTCGAACATCAAGGATTTCTTCAGGTTGGAGTTCCATCTACCCTTGGGTTGTTGAAGAAGTTAAGAGTTCATCATTAAGCACATGATTCGAGCTCGGTACATACTTCTTAAGTAGGCTGACATGAAATACATTATGTATTTTGAGATGAGGAGGCAGAAGAAGTTCATAGGCTAAGTCACCTACTTTCTTTGTAATCAAATATGGCCCACAGTATTTGAGGGATAACTTCTTGTACTTCCCAAGAGATAGAGAACTTCTTTTGGGACGTACTCGAATGAAGACCATATCTACTTCTTCGAATTTTCTGCCTGGCCTCTTCTTATCTACATACTGCTTCTGTCTATCCTGGGTAGATTTTATATCCTTGCGGATTGGCTTCATCTGCTGCTCCATGTCGTCAAGCATCTGTCTGGACATCTCGACCCTAATCAATGGGTCGGACCAAGTTAATGGTGTTAGGCAGTCTTGTCCATACAGAGCTTTGAAAGGGTTCATCCCGATACTTCGGTGATAAGAAGCATTGTAGGCGAATTCGACTAGGTGCAGATAGCTTAGCCACTTCTTGGGTTCCCTGCCATAGCATGACTAAAGTATATCTTCGATTACTTGGTCCACCCTTTCTGCTTGACCATCGGTCTCGGGGTGGTAAGTTATGCTGAGATCCAAGAAAGTTCCTACTACTTCGAAGAATGCAGTCCAGAATCTTGACATGAATTTGGAATCTCGATCACTTACTAATCTCTTGGGTAGGCCATGCAGTCTGAAGATTTCCTTGAAGAACACTCTAGCCACATCCACTGCAGTGTAGGTTTCTTTTACTGGAATTAGATGGGCAACTTTGTTTAGTCTGTAAACTACCACGAAGATGGAGTTGTAAACTAATTGTACTGAAGGTAGTCCAGTAATAAAATCCATATTGATACATTCCCACTTCATCTAGGGGATGTCTAATGGATGTAACTTCCCAAGCATTTTTACTCTCTCGGCTTTGACTTTTTGACATATCAGGCATTGACGTACATGATTGAGTATATCCTTTTTTAGTCCAAGCCAAAAGAAGCTTTTCTTTACAGACATGTAGGTCTTGATGAAACCTGGATGTCTTGCTATAAGGCTATCATGGGCTTCATTCAAAATTTGACCCTTACTTCCCTCATCATTGGGAATGCATAGCCTGCTATTATAATACATAATTCCTTCATCCAGGCTGTACCCTTGAACTCGGTTCAACTCCTGAGGAGTTTTGCTTTCCTGCATAAGTAGGGTAGCAATAGGGCCAAAGAATCTCAGAGAAAGCCCAAGTATTCAACATGGTCGACAGAGAAAGTGCATTTGCTCTTTTTTGCAAAGAGTTGATGCTTCCTTAGAATCTCAAGAACTTTACGGACGTGAGCTTCATGGTCAGCTGCATTCTTTGAGTAAATCAGAATATCATCAAAGAAAACAAGAACAAAATCATCCAAGTATTCTCTGAGAATGTCTTGCATTAGGCGATTGAATGTAGCTGGGGCATTTGTCAATCCAAGCAGCATGACAGTAAATTCATAATGCCCATAGCGAGTATTGATGGCTGTCTTCAGGATATCTTGATCATTAATCATCCTGATCTGGTAATACCTTGATTTGAGATCTATCTTTGTGAAGATTTGGGCTCCATTTAGCCTGTCCAGAAGCTCATCAATTATGGGGATAGGATACTTATTCTTAAATGTCAGCTGATTGAGACCTCTATAATTCACACAGAGTCTTAATGTTCCATCCTTCTTTTTCTGAAAGAGAACTGGTGCTCCCCAAGGTGAAACACTGATCTTTACAAACCCTTGTTCTAACAGCTGTCTAAGTTGTTCCTTGAGTTCAATGGCTTTAGGGACTAACATTTTGTACGTGTGCTGGGATGCTGGCTAAGCTCCAAGGGTCAATTCTATCTCATGATCTACTTCTCGAATCAGAGGCATCTCAGATCATACTCACTTAACCATTCTGGTTCTTTAGCCTTTAACTTTGTGTCTACCGGATTCATTTTGACAACATAAATGAGCTACTTCTTTCTAAGTCCTTTCAGTAACCTAGAAGCTTTTACTAATTGCAGATCTGGGGATCCAGAAATTCTAGTTTCTTGAACTTTGTTCCCGTGAAGGTCACGGAAGGAAATGGTTCCATTGTGATAGTGAATGTCAGCTTGATTTTTGTGGAGCCAATCCATTCCAAGGATTCCGTCGAAAACTCCCAAAGGTAAGACTCTGAACTGGCAGTCAGTTACATTCCCATCTAGATTAAACTGAATATGATATGTCTCATGGTGAGTGAAAAGAATCTTCCCACTGGCCAATTCAACTTGCATAGGTTTCCCTGATTTCTGTTCTAAGACTAGCTTACGCAAGCATCCTGGGAAAATAAATGAATGAGTACTGCCTAAATCAATCAAAAGCTTAAATGGACCCTTAAATGGCTTACCCTTATACTCCGCTGGAGTATGGATGACAGAGAATTGACGATTTGGCCCTTGGTTCTCAATTGTGGCATAAATCTGACCTCTTTCCTCTTCCACTACTTCTGCTACCGTAACTGCTCTGGCTGCTACTGCTGCAGATTGGGGTGGAACTCTTTCTCTTTTGTTACCCCAGTTCTGGGAGGGAGTTCTGAGATTACTTTGAACAGAGGCAGATGGTTGATGAGCTGGAGTCCTCCTGGGATTGCCCTGATTTTGGCGAGACGGACCCTAATTTGACTGATACGAAGGGGCTGGTCTCTGCACTCTGGGTCCTTGACTTCCCTGTCCTCTTGACATGGCAGGAGTCGGGCAGTCTTTAAGCTGGTGACCAAAACCCTAACACCCAAAACACCTGTTCTCACTTCTAAGCTCATCCCTCTGAATCCTTGAAAGAGGTGGGGCTCCTGAGAAAGTGTTCTAAGGGAAGGGTCTTCCTTCACTTCTGAATTTCCCAACATCTTGATTATTATGATTAGGGCCTTGCTGCCTCTTTGGGGGTGGAAAGTTTGAAGCAGTTCCCGGGGTTTGGAACCTTTTAAAGTTTGAGGGTGTAGGCTTCGGTGGGACCTTAACAACAAATGCTTTGGCAAAGTCCTTTGCCATTCTAACAGCTTCTACCATTGAGACTAGTTTGGCATTTTTTACTAAAGTGTCCAATGGCTCGTTCGTCCCTCAAATGAATCTGGCCATTAGCTGCTCTTCATCCAAAAGTGGAGAATATTTAAGGAGAAGGGCAAATGCCTGATGATGGTATTCTTCAATCGTCTGGCTATCCTGCTTCAGTTCCAAGAACTCATTCATTTTGGTTTCCAGGAAGCCCGGAGGACAGAACCTCTTCTTGAGATAAGCTTTAAGATCTGACCAGGTCTCGGTATTTCAGTCTAGACGGCTTGTCTCGCAATGGTTCCTCCATGCAACCCTAACCGTTTTCACAATTTTCAATCGGGCGAGAGCTATCTTGCTCTTCTCATTTTATAACCGGTTACATCAAAGTACTCTTCCATTGCCTCGATCCATTTTTCCACTACTTCTCCTAACTATTCCCCTTCACCCTTGAAGGGACCAGGTTGGAATCGGTGCAGGGCTTTACGAACATCCGGATCTAACTCTTCATCATCAGTAAGAGGATCCCGCTGCCTACCACCACGGGCCACGTGCGCCTCATGATTCTGACACAACGATATTTTTGTCAACTTAACTTTGTCATTAGATTTATGACTATTTAATTTTTGAGATTTATTTCTTAAACAAATAAATATTCCATCATAATTCTTGAAAGCAAGATTCACTCTGATAATTTTATTAACCAATATTCACAACCACGAAAACAATTTGGAATCTTTTGCAAAACCTCATTTATTATCAAAAGTTTTTGATATATACATAGAGCGTCTCGGCTCCAAAGGTCACCGCCTCAATCGCGTACGCATAAAAAGGTGATACTGCAATGGAGACATGCTATGATATATACGATTCATCACTGATAATGGTGTTGTAATTCTTCTCCTAGGAATAAGGTGGCTAAGAAGTCTAAAAATACGGCAAGAAATTCTAAATTTCGGGGTGAGAGATTATAGAGTTGTACATAATGAACAACTCCTAGCCTTATCAAGATCATGGCTAGCGACATATTTTGTCTGAGTCTCTGTCGTTGATTGGTATTGACGCGAATACTTCGCCCTCAAGAGAAGCACATAAGCTAACGTCGCTCTACTGGATCAGGAAAGTATAGATTCTCAAAGTGACAAGCGAGTCTCACTCTGCTTCCTCGGGTTATAGCGGAGTTGATGAGATTTTCGAAGGCAAAGGCGATCATATCCTAACTCTGGGGGAGAGTCCAGGAATGCTAGACAGATTTGGTGTATCCATCTAAAAATCCAGTTCAATTTATGAGTTTTCAATTTATGAAGTTCATTTCAAACATAATCTTAAAAAGTGAAAACATTATTTCCCAGATTTACTTAAAAATTTTAGGCAATTTCTGCTGCTGTTTCATAAGTTTACAACAGCGCTCTGATACCAGCTGTGAGACCCCTCTGCCCCTTCGTGCACCGGATTCCCGGTTGACAGCACAGCGGAAGTAGCTTCCTCTTGCGCAGGGCAGGGTTTCCCACTCGGGGCCTCGCCCTCGAATGTCCGGACACGAGACTAATCTGGTGGTCATTCCGAAACCGAAACCGGGAAAATTTTCCTTGCCCGAAAAACGGGGACGATTCCACCTTTTTTATTTTCTTAACGAATTTTGTAACAGGGTCAAGAGACTAAACTATCCTTCACCTTATTAAACCAAATAGAAGGAAAAACTATCACTGACTTAGTTTGAAGAAATCAACGCTTTTTTCCTAACCGAAATCAGGCACAGCTGTTGATCTAATCATTTAAGAAAATCAACGCTTTTTTTCGAACCGAAGTCAGGCACATCCATTGATCTACTCATTTGAGAAATTCTTCAGGTTTTTATTTAACTACTCGACTTCTAAGCATATTCCTATTATTTTAATTTAATTATTAAAACTCCACTGATTCCAGCCTAACCCCATCCGGCCCATGGGTTAGCCACCACCCAACCACTGGAATAATCGGTAGAACCTGACAATTACTCACCCACCCATAAATGAATGCCTTTCTTAACTTTTGATTTCGAATAGAGATACGCACACACTCCTCTTTAAAACTTTAACATATAAAAGAATCCATTGACAAACAGTTATCGGTTACAGATGTCATAACTCAAAAATTCCATCCAGTACCTTGTTTCTAAAAAAAACAGTATCACTCTGGACTCTCCGTTGAGACCAACTGATCAACCAACGAGATCCAGTAACAAATTACAATAATCATTTCGTCCATCACACATATCTTCCACGACATACGCATGGGTGTCATACACATCGCGAGCCCGTGCATCTCCTGGTCAGAACCCTCCAGGATGCTCCTTAGGTGTCTTGGCACTTCACTCAGGGACCGCTTCGTCGGCCCTCGCCCATCGTACCGGAAGCACACCATTTTTCAACCATACCAAGGCTGGTTAAGACTTGGGCAAGCTTTGCCGCGTGAGGTGTCCTTTGAACACTCCCCGCCAGCTGATTGCAACCAAACTTCCCTTAGGAAAACATATACCAAATGCTCCCTCTAGCATGTTGGCGTAAGACAGTCCTTTAAGAAAACAGGGTTTCTATGTAAGTTTTCAGTTTTATTTTCTTTTGAATACAAGGAGTATTTCTTGAATCAGTATCCCCAAAACTTCTTGATCCGAATTCTGAATTTCATACCAAAATTCCTCGAATTCTATAACCTTGATCCACAAATCAGTTCGAAGGGTCTCAAACTTCGTTTCAGATTTGATGGGAGTTTTGAGTGTATTGTTCTAAACAAGTCACACCTTCTATCCTCGAAACTGACGAAAGAATTCGGTCTTCGTCATAGTTTGATTCAAGGTTCGAGTCGGATAAGATTTTTCCTGAACTGTCTTTCTCGGAAAAGGTTTGATAATTCAGTTACTATTTTACTGAATTTCTTTCTTTGAATATTCACTTAACTGATTTCTAAATTAGTTACGAATTCTAATGAGGAATAAATTAATCATTTATCTGAATATTTCGATCTCGATAGATTTCTTGAATTCTCTTTTTACAATCCGTGTGAATATAAAACGATAGAAATTTCTCTCTTAGAGTATTTAATTATTCATTTATCAAATACTCATAGAATTTAAACATAGGATTTAAGAGAATTCTAATTTTGATATAAAAATTCTTTATGCATCTATTTATGCATAAAAATCAACTTCAATGGGAATAACACTTTTGTAAAAAAAAATCCTTTTATCCATCTATTTATGCATAAAATCAAATTTAATAGGAATAACACTTTTAAAATAAAAAGAATTTCTTTATGCATCTATTTATGCATAAAAATCAATTTCATAAGAATAATCGCTTTTATAATTAAAAAAATTTTCTTTGTGCATCTTTCTATGCATAGAAATCAAATTTAATAAGAATAACACTTTTGTAATAAAAAATTTCCTTTACGCATCTTTCTATGCATAGAAATCAAGTTTAATAAGAATAACACTTTTATAATAAAAAATTTCCTTTATGCATCTTTCTATGCATAGAAATCAAATTTAATAAGAATAACACTTTTATAATAAAGAAATTCCTTTATGCATCTTTCTATGCATAGAAATCAAATTTAATAATTAATATCAGTGATATCCATGCATATTCATAGGTGAATATGTACATGGAGTAATTAGAATATTTCTTTTAGATGCAAAAATGGTGGGAATTACTCTTTTGGAATAACATAAAAACAAACTTTCTTTTTCACAAAATTCTGGAAAATTTTGCCATAACCTCCTTTGTATGGCTTACCATTTCTCATTTTTATCTTTCTTCACTTAACTTAATAAACCCAATTTAGAATCATAGAACTCTAATCTACACAATTTTCTAAATTCAAGAGAGTAAACAAGTAAGAAGAGTTTAATTAATCACTTAGTTAATCTTTCTAGGATTAAGAAAGGTTGGAATGTAAAGAAGAGAAGGGAGTGGCCTTTTCATCAAAGGCATAGCATGTGAATTTAACTCAATCATTTGCAAAACATAAAAATCAAGAAAACCATAGATTTTTCATTAAAATTCGTAAACAAAGTAAGAAAATTAGCTTACATGGAGCTTGTAAGCTCTCCTTTGGCTTGAGGGATTGAGGGTTTGAAGCAATAGTTGCCACCAATTCACTTTGGAGAGGATTAGGCCAAAAACAATTGAATTATTAAAAAATTCAATGCAGATGGCTCAGGACACAGGAGTAGAGTAACAGTGCATAAACACCATTAAGCTTTTACAAAGGGGGAGGCTTCTATTTATAGGAAAAAGTGAGCCTCTAATTAAGCAAACTGATTCTAGAATTTTCCAGATCAGTTTGGTCAATTTTTGACCATTTTTGGGTTAGTTCAGCTTACTTTTTGGATCTAGATTTGAAACATGAGAGAGAAGAGATGAAAATCTCTCATTTTATTGATTAAAAATTGGGGGTAATGATGAGAAAAAGGCACCTGGAGATCCCCACACTGAGGTGTCAAAATTTAGTTTTTTAATTCTTTTCTTTGGTCCTTAGTCCACTCTTCATCTTATGTGAGCATTTACTCATTTTTGGGGGGTTTTTCTTTTATTCTTCAATTTATCTCCTCCCTACATTTGGATTAATCTCATTGGCCTGTCAAAGCTTTGTTTGGACCTTAATCCAAAATTTTTTGAAAACAGGGGTCCTTAGGCTAAGGTCTTTTGTGCACATTATAATTTATTTCTAATGCACCTTAGGAATTTCTTTTTAAACTTCTGTTTCGGGGGAATTTATTTTAATAAGAAGGGATATTTTTTCACCCAAAGATATCTAAAAACTGAATTATCTCTCTCTAGAATATTTTCTCTCTCTCTAGGCCAAAAGACGTAGAAACAAGATCTTTTATTATTTTGAAAAGGGGATTGATTATAGGGGAAGAAACTGGAAATCTTGAGGGGCTGGGGAGGAATCTTACAATAAACATACATACATACACACACACGTGTGCGCGCGCGCACACACACACACACACATATATATAAGTGTATGTGTGTGTGTGTATGTATGTGTGTATGTGTGTATGTGTGTGTACGTGCGTGCGTGTGTGTATGTATGTATATATATATGTATGTGTGTTTGTGTGTGTATATATGTATGTGTGTGTGTGCCTGTGTGTGTATGTATATATATAAAATAAATATATATATCTTTTTATAATAAATATTTAATTATTATAAAAAAAGCATATTTAATCTAAAAAACACACACACCCACGCACATGCATACATACACACATATATTATCGATATATATGTATTTAAATAATAAACATAAAAAGTATATATATATATGTGTGTGTATGTATGTATGTATGTATCTATATGTATGTATATATGTGTGTGTGTGTGTTTAAATATTCTCTCTCTCTCTCTCTCTCTCTCTCTCTCTCTCTCTCTCTCTCTGCTATAGATATATACACAATATACTATTTATATAATCTATTTTTATTTATATTTATGTATTTGTATATATATATATGTGTGTGTGTATGTATGTATGTATGTATCTATATGTATGTATATATGTGTGTGTGTGTGTGTTTAAATATTCTCTCTCTCTCTCTCTCTCTCTCTCTCTCTCTCCGCTATAGATATATACACAATATACTATTTATATAATCTATTTTTATTTATATTTATGTATTTATATATTTACGTATATTTGCACACACGTGTGTGTGTATGTGTGTGTGCGTGTGTGTGTGTGTGTGTGCATACATACATCTATATCATATTATATTATATAAAGAATATAATGTATATATATCTATCTGAGAGAGAGAGAGAGAGAGAGAGAGAATATTTAATTATTATAAAAAATAAGCATATATAATATATTAAAACACACACATCCACGCACGTGCACACACACATATATATATCATAAAATATATATTTATTTAAATAATAAACTTAATAATAATATATATATATGTATGTATGTATGTATGTGTGTGTGTGTGTGTGTGTGTATTTGAATTCTCTCTCTCTCTCTCTCTCTCTCTCTCTCTCTCTCCACTGTAGATATATACACAGTATACTCTTTATATATATATATATATATATGTATGTATGTATGTATGTATGTATGTATGTATTTACATATATTTTCATACACACACACACACATATATATATATGCATATATATATATATATATACATATACATACATACATACATACATACATATATATATATATATATAATTATTTTAAAAAATCAACATATTATCATAATAAAACACACAAACACATTATATATATATGTATGTATGTATGTACATATATATCTCATATAGTTATATACTCTTTATAGAATATAATATAATATATATATGTATATTATACACACACACACACACACACACACACACATATGAACATGTGTGTGCATATGCGAATGTATATGTGTGTGTGTGGGCATGTGAATTTTTTTACGTGGGTATTTTTGTGTCTATGTGTGTGCATGTGCACACGCATATGTGTGTGAGAGTGTGTGCATGTACACATGCAAATATGTGTGCGCATGTGCATCTATGTATATATATGTGCATTCATGTGTGCCTATCGATGTGTGTGCATATGTATTTGTGTATGTTAGTGTGTGTATACGTGTATATATATGTAAGTTCATATGTATGTATGTGTATGTGCAAGGTTGATTAAAGTGTGCATATTTGTGTATGTGCAAAGGTGAGAGTGTGTGTGTGTGTGGTGCATTGTGTGCATGCACATGCATGTGTTTATGTTGGTATACATATAGATCTATTTATATATACATATATACATACCTATAAATATATATAAAAATATGTGTGTGTGTGTGTATGTGCTCTCTCTCACACATGTGCTCATAATATAATATTGTGTGTGTGTGTGTGTGTGTGTACACATGTCTAGTGTGTCTATGTGTGATAGGGGGAACAAATGAGCAAATGAGAAACTCTCATGTGTGTGTGTGTGTGTGTGTGTGTGTGTGTGTGCGTGTGCGTGTGTGTGTATGTGTGTAATATAATATATATGTGTGTGCATGTATGTGTGTGTGTGTGTGAGAGAGAGAGAGAGAGAGCGCTTATATATATGAGAATGAGAAACTCATTCAATGAGCAAATGACTCATTAAAAAAGTTATCCTTTCTCTTTTATGTGAAGGGCTCTCCTCCTCTTGCCAAGTGGGGCTCTCCTTTGCTTGCCACATGGCAGGTTACAAATAAGTGATATATAGAATAAGAATAATTCCCCAAACTTCCCTTTCCTCTTTTAACCTTGGTGTTGAAAAAAAGAATAATCTCTCCCCTTTTTTCTTTCCTCAAAAACATATTCTCTCATGTTCTCTCTCTCTCAAGAAGATCATCTTTGATGGGAGCTAATAAAGATCATTTTTTTGGAATTCTATATATATAACTATTGTTCTAAAAAAAAGATCATCTTTGAGACGGGGAACTAATAAAGAAGATTCTCTAATATGGAAAACAATTCTCTCTTTTTCTCTCAATTTCTCCTCCAGATATTAGAAAAAACAACTATCTTCTCTCCTTAAAAAGTCACTGTGTCAGAAGATGTGAAAACTTGGAGCTAGTCCATCAAAACCGGAGTTTGTTAGATCCTTGGTGAAGGTTTAATCAAAGGATTTGATGTTGGTGTTATCAGGCTCGGAAGATATACAGAGGAGACTTTCAACAAGAGATTCACACACCTAGAGGGCATGGGCTCCAACAACATAAAAGAAACCAATAGAGTTCATAGATAAACAATCAAATGAAGGCGAGTGAACGAAGATAATAGTCTCTCATATAAAGATGTAATTACAAGGATACCACTTATGTTGAAGAGTGTAGCTTACACACAACTACCAAAGTAACACACCTGTAGTAATGACAAGTGAGAGATGCGATAAACATGAGGCTATGAGGCTAAATGCATATATTAACAAATGAAGAGGAGGTGGAATAGAAGCATATGTGTAAAGAAAAGGTGCCACATCAAATCAAGTTAATCACTTCTTTCTTCATCAAGAAAAGTATCCATAAAAAGGTCAAAGCCAACGTGATTGCCATGTTGATTGGTGGTGTAAAGTTAAGAAAATGACAAAATCAAGTTAGCCGAGTGCAATAATGTTGAAGTTTTCAATGGTTTTTGGCTTGCAGCCTTTGATATATTGAAATCCTAACTACAAAATTTGAAATCTAGCCTAGTGTGGTAAAGGGGGTTAACTAAGACAAGGCCCATGTTCAATAACTTCTCGTGCTACACCGTGTAACGTGTAGCTACTATAAGGGTCAAGGGGAGGGCTTGCACGCATGTGGATGCATGAAACACATGAATAAACACTCAAAAAAATCCAAACTTATCATGAATATTTCAATACAAGTGTGTTCACACATTGTGTGTGTGTGTGTGTGTGTGTGTGTGTGTGTGTGAGAGAGAGAGAGAGAGAGAGAGAGAGAGAGAGAGAGAGAGAGAGAGAGAGATTCTTATGAGCTTGTTCTAATGTTGAGAGGGAAAAACATGTCTTTTACATAGATGCCCAATCATGATTTGAGAAGTTGATGGGATATTTGATCAGTTATGGATTTTAATCCTATAGATGATGCTTTCAAAAGAGATTCTCATGTTCTTAGGTCTTTTTAAGCCAAATAGTCATGTTTGATATCTCTTGTTGAAGAAAATAAGTTCATCATAAATTCAAATCCTTGAGTGTGAGTGAGGTATAGAAGAACACAAAAGAACACCTCCAAACTTAACCATAAACAAACTAGGTTGGCCAAAAAGTGGAATAAACATCCTATTCATTGATCAATCACCTTAGTAGAGTTGGGAGCTCATTTCTATGAGTGGTACGTAGATGATATCTTGAAAATATTTCGTAGTATTGGCAAGGGAAAGTATGTAAGTATTTGGAAGAGGAAGGGAATGTGTGTAAGTATATTTGGAGAGGAAGATATTCATATAACTTATTCTTGTTTAAATCTAGCCCTCATAGAGTGTATTCAAAGTTTAGCTAAATATGTGTCATCACACCTACGATTCTTTAAATAACTTTTAAGTAAAGCAAAAAACCAAGTAAAAGCTTATTCATGGTCCCCACTATAAGAAAAAAAAACTAGCAAAATGGTAACTTGCTTATACAAAAAAAAAAGAAGTAAAAGCTTATTCATGGTTGCATTCTTAAAAAAAAACCAAGTAAAAGCTTATTCATGGTCCCCACTATAAGAAAAAAAATAAGCAAAATGGTAACTTGCTTATACAAAATACATTCCAATATCCTTCTTAAAGAAGACAAGTGAGAAGATTGGTTTCTAGCAAAACCTTGTGTTCGAATTGAATACATTCTATGAGGTTGTGTATTGAATCATTATATAAGGTTGGATATATAATACATTATATGAATTGCACAATACTAAGAAGTCTTTTCAAGGTAACATCTATGTACCGATTAAACGAGGATGGGTTTCCCGACCCTACTAAAATGGCCACTCAATGTGTCTAGTGTTTGTCCCACTTTTTATTCAACTTGGTTTTTTCATAAGGTTATTCATGGTTTCAATTTGGAGAAGTCCCTCTATAACTCTTCTCTTGCATCATTCACACTTATGAACTTATTCTCTCCACCAAGAGATATCGACCATGATTAGTTGGTTTAAAAGGACAAAAAAGAACAAAATAAAGGTCTATGTCAAGCATGTCGAGAACCACAATCAAGCAAATAATTCATCGCTCGAAAACATCATTGTGCATGTATGTAAAATATGTATTTGTCCCTCTCAACGTTGGAACAAGCTCTTAAATCTCTCTCTCTCTCTCTCTCTCTCTCTTCGTAATAGAAGATATATTACCAACATTATTTTTACAAATGGTCACATGGCCGCCATGTGATGTACTAGCTTTCCCTCACTAATTACTCCAAACCACAGGTGTAGCTTGGAGTATCCTCATCCAATATATAGCTCTCTCTCTCTCTCTCTCTCTCTCTCTCTCTCACACACACACACACACACAACGTACTTGGAATCATTATCATTTTATCATATTCTCATTACATGTTTAAACATGGCCTCCCAATGAGCATACCCACTACATCAACATAAGGATTTTCAAACTTTACAAGTACATGCATGTGTGTTCACATATGTAAAATGTGTGCATTTATGTGTCCTATATTTAATAATACATAAAAGATGAAGAGACATATGCAAAATATGTGCATTTATGTGTCCTATATTTAATAACACATAAAAGATGAAGAGACATATGTTTGACTAATAATTATTGCTATAAATAATGATATAATTACACATATAGATGGATGGATGATACAATTACGCATATAAATGGATGGATGTATTAAAGAATTAATATAATTAATGATATAATTACATATATAGATGGATGGATGATATAATTACACACATAAATGGATGTATGTATTAAAGAATGAATATAATTAATGATAAGATTACACATATAGATGGATGGATGTATGAATATTGTACATATGTAGATAGATGATTAACTAGATAACTATGATAAATGGATGGATAAGTAGATCGATAGATGGATGGATAAATAGATGAATGAATGGATAGACAACGATCATACATATACACAAACATAGTGAATAATTAGTTAGTTAGTTCATTAATGTTTTAAAAAGTTATTAGGATAATCATATCTATCCATATATTGATATATGGGAAAAAACCTCAAGATCTAACTAACTTATTACTAGCCAAGAAGACTAACTTAATACTAGCCAAGAATACTAACTTATTGATAGCCAAGAATACCTCTTCGAGCATTCTTATCCCATTGTCAAAGAGCATTGATTTCACCCCTTCTTTGTCCACTACTAGCTTGATCCATATCTAGAGTGAATTTCTACATTATTGGATCAAAGTGGTCTCTCCATCTCCATGAGGATGACTCCTCACACGATCGGCAAGAATAAGACTTTACCATAGGGTCCTACCTAAACCCCACTCTAAATTGATCCCCAAGACTAATAATCAATTACATCTTTTCCTTCATATGGCACGAAAATAACACAAGGGCAAGAAAACCCCTTCATATGGCATGAAACTAACACAAGGAACCCCCTTCAGAATCTCTTTCTCTTCCCATTTTGCTAAAACTTCTCCACATCCTGGCAAGGCAAGTCATCTATCTGAGAAGCTTTAGTGTTCACCCTTCTCAAAAGCTTTCTTCTTATTATTACAGGCTTCCATTCATCCTCTTTCTCAATTGGAGATCCTAAGTTTGCCTCTTCATTTTTGTTCTCTGAGATACTATGGATGTGGCTTCTATGGATGTGGCTTCTATGGATGTGGCTTCTGAGATACCCCGGTAGCCCTTTGAATGTTACCCTCTGGACAGGAAGAGTGGATATAGGTCATTGTGTTTCTGGCTCACTGGTTTCTCCATCATCCCTCCCTTCTACTGGCTTCATTTTTGTTCTCTGAGATACTATGGATGTGGCTTCTGAGATACCCCGGTATCCCTTTGAATGTTACCCTCTGGACAGGAAGAGTGGATATAGGTCATTGTGTTTCTGGCTCACTGGTTTCTCCATCATCCCTCCCTTCTACTAGCTTAGATCTTGGGATGCACGTCGCCACCTCCTCTGCTCTTTGTTAACCATCACCTCGTATCTCAAAACCTTATCCTTTCTCTGAGACCACGCTTCCATCGCTCCTCATCAAACTTACTTAGTTCATTAGTTAATTAGTTTGATAGCTAGCTAATTAGTTATTGAGTTGGCAAGTATTACCTATTTGCTTAGATAGAAAGGTAAAACCACACATGAACAAATAACTTTACTTGCTTACATAAACAAGCATATAAAACAACACATAAACAAATAATAGTCTTTCTTTTAAATGGAGGATATGCATGTGGGTCCTACCCAATGGGATCAAGCTGCTTTAAAGAAACTTTACTAGTGGATGTTGTCCTAGGTGCAAGACTGCTCTAGAAGATGGGAAACATGCCTTTTGGGATTGCCCAGCCATTAGAGGGGCATGGGGTAGAATTGGGAAATGGGTCTGTTATAGTACAAGAGTACACTTAGGGAGATGGGCAGTCAGTGATGGTGCTATTGATTTAATCTTCAACACAATCAAGTTTTGTTGTCTATAGGAGATATGGAATACCAGAAACTGTATAGTTATTTAGAAAGAAACCACTCTAGGGTTGGATGTGACAGAGTTGATGCACAAATGTATATACATGTGTTAGTCTGTATATTATGTGAACAAGCTGAATAAGGATGAGATGGTATATCTAATTCAAGCTTTGCAAATTGGCATAGCTTGACCTCTATATCTTCTTGGGTGACTCTCATGCATTATAGGTAAACCTAACAGGTTCTCTTTATGTTTCAAGGCTATACAGGTTTGGATCTAAAATCAAAATCTATGAAGTTTGGGCCAAAGACAAAGAGGTGGTACCTTAAAGAGAAGCAAACTGTCTATACCTATGTGGCTTTCAGTGAGAATCCTATGGGAACCAGACCACTAGTTGAATATATGGACCAAGAAAGGGGATGTTTTGGAGAGACAATCTCCCAAAGGTTGCATAACTGAAGCTGATTGAGGCATGTATTCAGCTAGGATATTAAATTTCCTGGGGGCAGTCCTCTTTTTATGTTGGAAGATGACAAGTGGAGTTTAATATGTAGTTTACTTAATATGGAGATGTAGAGTTTGTGGACAAAAATGAGTAAACAAACAACAGTCTAACCATATTGTAAAGTTTTGACTTTGTCTCAAGAAGTTCTATGAGAACCTCAAGTACTTGCTATGGAATGATCATGACTATTGATGTTTTATATTCATTACACAATCATCCTCCATTTAGAAAGTAGTAGGATGGGTAATTAAAACCTCTTTTCATTACACAATCATCCTCCTTTTAGAAAGTAGTAGGAGTAATTAAAACCATTTTTCATTTATAAAAAATCCCTAAGCTAGTGATCCTTGATTGGCTTGTCACTCTTATTCATATTTAGACAAAAACCACTCTAGAAGTGTAAAGTTGTTAAGAAAAAAGTCCTCAAGAATTGAATTACGAAAAAGACAAGGGTAATTTCATGTAAGCAACTAAACCTCATGTTGCTCTTTACTTGTTAAAATTTCTTAATTATGCCAAAAGCATGTAATAGGGCCCAACAACATCGACACAATGATGGTTATTCAATTTACATGTTAAAAGTGTAACTTACAAATGTACTTTGATACCTTGAATTGCTAGGTCCTTGCTTTGAAAAGCTTTACATCATGAAAAGAGTAATAGCAATGTTTGAGGTAGTATGTGATGCAATTTAGCATATTAAGGATCATGAAAACATTTTGTATTAAGATACTAGAAGTTTGCTTTATCTTGTTTTAAGATTCATGCACAAAACACTTTAGTCTTTTACTTTTCTTTTGGCACCGAAAAAAACCTTGATTTGATCTTTGTAGATTGAAACTTGTAAAAAGTTGGTGAATTACAAGCATTCCTACTATTGGTCAATAGGGATAAATGCACAAAACACTTTAGTCTTTTACTTTTCTTTTGGCACCCAAAAAAACCTTGATTTCATCTTTGTAGATTGAAAAGTTGGTGAATTGCAAGCATTCCTAGTATTGTTCAATAGGGATAAATACACATATTGATAAAGTGCATCTTTTCATAGTGTCAATATTTCAAAGAGTAAAGTAGGTTCATTAGTCATCCTACAATGTATCATTAGTTATTAGATGGAAAAATAATAATGTGTTGATTCATTATACGAAAGAGTTTAGGACAAAATGGGAAATGACTAGATTAGAGGTGTAATAAGGACTTGTATTTGTTTGTTGACTTGTACAAATGGTGGCGGTGTGGTTAGTTGTGTGGGTGTTAGGGCAGGCTGCCCATCAAATCTCCCCTTGGTGTGGGTGTTAGGGGAGGCTGCCCATCAAATCTCTCCCTGTGCAAGCGATGGCATCTAGTGTGTAATTCCAAATTTTCAGCCAAGGAGAAAAAAAAAACTTAGACCTATAAAATACCAGAGAAATAGTTGTTTGGGGTGCCATGTTATAGGACTTTTGTATTAAGACTGTTTATTATGGGACCAAAATTTTTGTTTGCTATTACTTAATTAATGACAAGACTGTTTAATATACTAATGAAACGAACACACCCGTGAAGTTGTGGCTTGTGTGCTTGAATTGTTACTCTGCATGAAAAGGAACATCATTGTAGGCTTGCAATGCCATATACGGCAAGCTTCACCCTTCATACAAGATTGCCGAACACTTTGAGCTTTGTATGGCTATTGCTATGGCTGTTAGACTGCGAAGATAAGAAATGGTTCTTGGTCGGGAGAATTAGTTCACGTTGTTGTTGTAGAAGAAGACCAAACAAGGCAACCAGAAACCACCATCTCTGCCCTTCCATAGCTTATAACACTCAGAGAAGCTTCCCTGCTATCAGGAAGAAGAAGGAGGTTTTTGCAAAGGCTTTCTAAGGAGGACTACTTCACAGAAGATTAGACTTTGAGCGCTATCGCTGTGACTAGACTGTGAAGATAAAATTTGGTTCTTGGTTCGGAGAACTAGTGCGTCCATGCTCCACATTGTTGGCGGAGAGGAAGACCAAACAAGATAACTACCTGGCACCATCTCTGCCCTTCCGTGGCTTGTAACACCCAGAGAAGCTTCTCTGCTAAAAGAGGTTTTTGCAAAGCATATCTGCTTTCTTAGGAGGACTTGAGAAGAAAGACAATTTCCCTTTCTTGACCTATTTTGTGTATCACAGTCTTATGGCTATTGCCAAGGCTGTGCTGGACACATTTTGCGGCAGCAACAGGCATGTCCAGGATGCTGAGCACTCTCTGGATGTCAGCTACCAGAGCTTCTCTAGTGACCTCCTGCCTTCCTTGGGGGCCAGTAGCAGCAGCCATCTTAACCTTCACAAACACATCATTTCACCATACGACCCGCGCTACAGGTAAGCCCATCCTCCTCAACCTCAATGGAATTTTTGTGACATCTTGTCTCATGAATTGTCACATGCACATGTGCCCGCCCGCTTGCCTGCACGCCTGCACAAGACAACTATTGTTATAGTGGATGTGTCACCCTTTCATTGCATGGTTTTTTATAGCTCCTTTTATTTTTCTTTACAAGCCCATGGTCAAAGTGTATCACTCAGGCCCCTCTAAGTGCAGATGTTCTAGCCACAGACATGGGTTAGTGCAATAATAGATACATAAATATATAGGTGCATGCATACATACATACATACATAATACATACACATGTATTTATACCCGTACAACATACATATATATACATACACACATTTACATACATGATTGTGGTCCATTCCGAGCAAATCTAATACAAGCCCTGTTTTGTTACAGGTTGTGGCAAAATTTTCTGATAGTTTTGGTCGTGTATTCAGCTTGGGTGTCTCCTTTTGAGTTGGCATTCATGCAAGACATGCCAAAGCATTTTCTGAGAGTGGATTATGTTGTCGATGCATTTTTTGCGACAGATATCATCATAACATTCTTTGTGGCTTATTTGGACAAAAGAACATACTTGCTAGTTGATAAACAGTCTCGCATAGCTTTAAGGTACTTGTTTTTGTTTTTGTTTTTGAGTCTGTGTTCCAAGGTTTTCTACGAGAACATGACTCTGACGTTGTTCATAGCTAATCATTTTGTGCCAAAATAGCACTTTTTCATTTAATGACAATGATGATACGTTGCACACCATGTTATCGCTGAATTTATACCAGAGGACAAGAATCCATATTTCACACATTGTATCCAGCAACAGCCCTGCAATTTTAACCTGATAATGCTAAGTCCAAAACAGATCCGCTGCAGGCACACCTTGAAATAATCTGTATGATTTTGAATGCAAAGCTAACTGGGAGCAATTGCGGCAAGCTGTAATCTAGGAGAATATGACAGAGGTTCATTCACTGGAAGATGAAGCATGATTAACCTCCTTCATTTGTGGTCTTATCACTTTACTTCCAGAGTGTGAGTCCCCTGACTCCCGTATGATGTGTTCCACAAGTGATCTCCCTGAATTTTAGGCGGGGGACAAGACCGAGGCCCTTATTGCATCACAGTGCATCATTTGATATTGCCACTCAGTAGCAAAGACTGAGAAGTAGGAGGTCTGGTTTCCATTCTCTCTTTTCCGAAAAGCGTGGAGCCTTTATAGGCCATTTTTGGCCCCCTCTTTGTCATCAACAAGAGGGGGCATGGGCTTGTTGACTCCACAAAGCTATGAGAGGCTAACCTGTTGAGGTAAGGGGCTACGTTGGGTAGTTAGAAAATGGAATGACATTCTACCGTCAAGACAACCCTAAAGTGGTTTCTTGAGTGGGGTTTTGACTTGGGCTTGTTCTCGAACTTTATGGAGCATGTGGGGTCTAGGGAGCATGAATGATCCTTAATTATGACTGCCATTTTGGTGAATGGATCAAGAAGATCCAAAGGCTGCTATCTTCCCATGGAGTGTTGATGAGAGGTGGATGTGGCTCATGGCATCTATTTGGATGTTCCTTATGTAGGGATTATGTCCTTAATTTTAGTGTCTGCACATTTGTTTTGTGGGGAAGAGGCTGGGCGCAGCAAAAAATCAACAAGGTATCTCTGTTTAAAATGAAATGGGGAAGAAAAAATGGAATCTAAAAGTTACTCTATGTAAAAAAAAATTGACTACCAAAATTGCTACAACTCTAGATAAAGGTGAAACTGAAACTGCATGATAGATTAACAAGAAGAAATGTTACTAATGAAAGGGAGACACCTTGAGGCATATGAGAGCTAAGGCTTGACTAAAATACCAGTAAAGTTGTTAAGTTTAAGGGGTAATACAAAAGGGTATATACAAAAATCATGTCGGGTGTCAAGAAAGTTTTTATGCAGTGTTAAAAAGGATAATACTTGTGCAATGTCTCCATACTTACGAGCTATTCTTGCAAGTTTGTGATTATGATATCATGGATATAATTCTAAATTATAATTTTCATGGATGAGCTATTTTTCAAATGATGTTGTTGTAAGATAGTCATTCTAGACTCAGGTTGGAGGAGGGGTCAACGAATACTTTTTCTCCATCCTTGGACCTCATCACATGAGAGGGAGGGAGTGGACGCCTCAAAGGTGTACTTGGTTGTAACCCATCTCAGGTCAGCTCTCGTTTGCTAGACCACGCTTAATGATCAGAGATAGAGCACACAAAGCGTGTGGAAACATAAACCTCAGCTGGTCACAATGGAGATGCAGTCAGTTCTCGAGTACTGTTCACTTTTGAGGAGCTAGATGTGAGAGCTCTTTACGCCTTGCCAAGGAGCAATGCCCAGGATAGGACGACCAATCCCTTATACTCTTTCTTTCTATTGTCCTTGTGTGGTATGGATATTACCTGGCTTTCTAGGGGAATTGGAATCTAGGTATGATGCTTGAGTCATTCTTAGATGGTCTTATCTCGAAAGGAGGTGATAAGACCCTCGTTTCCCAATGGAGACCAATTACCTTGCTTGGCACTGCTCTAAAATCTTGGTCAAGGCCATCAGCCTGAGATTGCGGCACTCAGATTGTATTTATGCAAGGTAGAACCATATTTGTTAATGATTGCTCATTTCGGCAAGTGGTGGAATGGGCTAAGGAGAGCAAACAGTCCCTTGCCCTTCTATTGCTCAATGTTGAGAATTCATACGACAGGATTGTCTCGGGAGGGCCGTCATAGAGCGTTTGGATTCTCAGAAGCGTTAAAGAGGAGTGTCTTCTCTCTACTGTGTTGCTCATAGTCCTATTCTCATTTAGAGGGCACTCTTAGACAGTTTTCAGAGGCGTAGATTTGTTGAATTTTCACAAGCTAAAATTAGGGTTTTCTGTAGATTAGGATTTATGTGCAGAGAGTGAACAGAAATGCACAGAGAGAGAGAGTGTTCGAAAACGTGCAAGAGAGTTATCTATTAGATTTCTCATCACATGTATATACAAGAAAAGTCATATGTTGACTTTTTGTGCCATGTATATTTGGCCACATCATATTTATTTAATAATACACTATGTGCTAATACTAAGGTACACTCAAGAGTGTGTTCCCATGCACTTATTTATCCTAACCCCCTAACACATTTAGCATTACTGAAGGTGCATAAATCCTACAAATCCCCACCGAGGTGATAATGTGATACGTACAAAGTAGTAGTCGCAAGCAGATCAGTCTTCAAAAGATAGTAAGCCTAAAGCTTTGCGAAAAGCTTCAAACTTTGGTCGAGGAAGTCCTTGTAGGTTTTAGAGCTGCACTCCACAGGTCATGGCTAAGGGGGATGGAAGACCTCCATGGTGTCTGTGAAGAGAGAGAAGAGAGAGAACAAAGCTCTTAGAGAGAGAATATTGCACGACTCAATGAGATTCTATTGATTGATATAAAGAATGAATGCGTACAATGCTTTTGTAGGCCTTAAGCCTTATCTTTTGACCCAAACAAATCACACACACACACACTTTTTTTTTGGTAATATCCAGTGCAGTATATTTATATGCTCATGAATTTACATGATGGGAGGTCTCCGAAATGGAGAGTATCCCAAAGATCAGAAACATAAAAAGAAAAGCTCTATGCAAGAAGCATCCATATCACCCTCATGGCAGGCATCATATAAGGATTGCCGCAATGAGGCTCGGAAAGATTCATATGACTCGTGATTCTGCTGACCCAAGTATGCCAAATTATGCTCACTCCAGATTGTCCAAAGAGCCCAATATCTCACCCAAGAGAGAAACAGTGAGTATTGAGACAAAGACCTCATAAATCTGCCAAAGAGCCAGAAATGTTTCCCAAATTTGTGACTCGGGAAACGGAGCCGAAGATAATCTGAAATTCTCCTGAGGAGGATCCTAGAACACGGGCAGTGCCAAAGCAAATGAAGAACAGTCTTTGAAGGAGCCTGACATCTTAAACATGTGGATGGTGAAATGCGACGTTTAGCAAGTGTGACCCCCACTGACAATGTGCCTGTCATACATCTCCAAAGAAAAAGTCTTTGTTTCAATGACATTTTACACTTCCATAACATCCTAAGATTCTTCGGCCACCATGAGAGGGGCTTCCTTATATGCCACAGAGAATTAGCATGTTGCTGAATCCATGGAGCAGGAAGAAGCCTGTAAGCTTTGATGGAGGTTAAGGCGGGAAGAGGAACAGGATGATTGCATGTAGCAGAGGGTTGCAATTGCCAATCCGTAAGCCTGGCTGGCTGTATGTATCTAATTCCCAATTTCATGAGATTGTATGCCCGAACAGGTTCTTGTAAAGCAAGTGGAATGTCGAAGCTGGCACTCCAATGAATACTTTCTTTCCTCGTTGAGTTTGTCCCCGAGCAATTATCAAGAGCCCATTTGACCTTAGAAAGTACTTGTTTCCAGTCAAGTATCAGAGCAGTAGAGAAAGGACAGCCAGGTATCTCTCCCTACAAATCTCCCAATGACAACCTCCCAATGATCAATAATCCAATGACCATAAGCAGAAGTCCTCATGTTGACACACATGGATGCTAGCATACAAGTCCATGGCTGTTGTTGGCGGAAAAAAGCATGCAGCATAGTCGCCTTCCTTGCAAGTACATGATATCTTATATTGAGGACATTAAGTCCACCATGCATCCTAGGAGAGCACACCATTTCCTTGCAAGTACATGATATCTTATATTGAGGACATTAAGTCCACCATGCATCCTAGGAGAGCACACCATTTCCATCTTCATCAGTCTCAATGCTTTCACAGCAGTTTTTGTCCTCCATAACAACTCCATAGCTTGAGACATAAAGGCTGAAATATCCCTGGAGGACCAATGCAGCAAAGGCAAGTAGAACTGGACATAGGACATTACAATGGACTGTACTATTTTGAGCCTGACATGAAGAGGCCAAGTAGAAATCTTCCAGTATTCTAGTTTATGTTGAAGTCTTTGGAAGATCCATTTTAGCTGCTGCTTCCTGGTGATATGCCATCCTATGGGATATCCCAAATGCCTGATTACATCTAGGTGTTTTATCATTTTTCCTCACTTGTATTTTTCCCCATTTTTCCTATTTTTTCTGTGGCATGGGAGGCAGTCTTGTAGTGGCAGGAGGACCTTGATCTTGGCCGACTGCATCTGTGTTTACACTGGAGGTGGCCAACTGTTTTGCACAAGTCGTGGACCTTCTTGATGCTGGCCGACACCCCCTGCTGCTGGCAGACTGTACACTTCAGCAGGTCGTGGAGTATGTGGTCCTGTCGGCTGCCCTACAGCAGGCCGACTGCTGTTTGGGCGCCATATAAAATGGCCCCACAGCTCCTTGCCACTTGTGTATCATTTCGGGATCTTCTTTGTGTATATAGAGCAGAGTTACACCGCCTCTATCTCTCTCTCTCTCTCTCGTGCTGTTGTTTTCTGCATTGCGTTTGCTCGTGTTCCCAGATTTGGTCATCATCTCCACTGCGTATTCTGACAGCGTTTTGGGGAGAAGTTGTGGCCACTTTTGTTTATCTCATAAACTGCTCACTCACGAAGGCGGTTGACGGGCTTACAGAGGAGGCATTTTTTGGACATAAGCCATCTGTATCAACTTTTTGTGTCTTTGGTTGTGTTGTGTTTGTTCATGAACTAGATAAGAAGCTGACTACACTTGCTCCTAAGTCCAAGAGGATGATTTTCACAGGCTATAGCTTGAGATCCAAAGGATATTGGTTTTGGGATCCGGATGTGGAGGATATTATCATATCTCGAGATGCTCAGTTCAATGAGACATTATTTGGACATGATTCTTCTTCCATGTCTTCTTCTGAGCAGATTTTGGACCCATTTCCAGCCGATATTGGAGAGTTCTCTCATCTACCACAGCAAGCTTCTTCTCCCGCAGTGATTCCGGTGTCTTTAGCACCAAATCAGCCCACTGTACCCTCTGTTTCAGCCCTGTATCTGCTGTGTCCAGCCCCTTACATAGAGCTTGATTGCCTCCTGCATCTTCTCCATTAGTATCTGCAACCTCTCCATTATCTTCTCCACATTTGGCTGCTTCTCCTTTATCCACTGCTGTCCTCGATGCGTCCATTTCAGCAGCAGTACCTTCTTCTTGCATGGTCAGGCATGTGCTCCGTCTTTCGGACTTCGGAGATATTCTCGGCTTGCTTCTTTCGGTCATACTATGAATTATGCTCGTATGAGTACCTTACAGTATATTGATGAGCTCGAGACTCTCGAGGAGGCCCTTGCTTTGCCGCAGTGGTGATAGGCTATGGAAGCAGAGATGTCTTCTATTGAGCATAATAAAACTTGGGAGTTAGTTCCACGCCCATCACATTGGAAGGTCATCGGTGTCCACTGGATTTTCAAAGTCAAGTTTCATTTTGATGGTACTTTGGATAAGTACAAAGCTCGCCTAGTTTCTCGTGGTTATGCTCAAAAAGCTGGCGAGGACTTTGATGAGATGTTTGTACCTACAGCCAGGTATACTACCATTCGGACTGTTTTAGCCTTGGCTGCTCATTTTGGATGGTGTTGGGTATAAAGTCCCAGTTTCGCCTCCGGACCTTGATCATCGCGTAGCTCTTTTCGAGAGCTTCGCGGCCATATATTTACTTGTACATTTGGCCCCCATTTGGGCCTTGTAACGGCATTCTTTGTATTTGGTCCGCCGGGCGCCCCATAAGTTGGGCGCCCGCCCATACCCTTGTATCACTATAAATACGAGGTCTCCCTTGAGCCTCATCAAGACAATCAAGATATTCTTGAGCATTGTGTGAGTTCTCTCTCTCTCTCTCACTCTTCTCTATCTCCTCTGCACTTCCTTGGCTGCAAGCTCTTCTGTTTGAGTCATTCTCCTCCAACAACTGGTATCAGAGCTATGGAGGGAAGCTGTATGCAGAAGCTATGGAGTTAGAGGTGTCTTCCACCAATTGACTACGGGATCGTCTGCGTTTTTCGCGTCAAACACCTCCCTTCTATCATCAATCTGGTGCGTTTTTTTTTTTAGAGTGCTGCTCTTTTCTTTTTTAACGCAGGAGACTGTTTTGCTGTTTTTTTTCTTGCTCTTCCCTCTCCTGCGTTTTCTGCTCCACCCTACGCTGCCCTTCTGCTGCGTTTTCCTCTCCCCTGCTGCTCCCTTTGCTGCGTTTCTGCTGCTGTTCTGCTGAAAACAGCAGCGTTTGTTGTCTGGTTCTCTCCCTGCTCAAGGGCTGCCTTCTGTACGGCTGCCATCAGCAGCTGCCAACGCTGCTGCCAGCAGTCCCACGACCACCAGCAGCAGCTAGGGCTGCAGCCAGCAGTCCCACGGCCACCAGCAAGCAGTCTGGGCTGCAGCCAGTAGCCCCACGGCCACTAGCAGCAGCCGACGCTGCCTCCAGCAGCCAGGAACTACGAGCAACCCCCAAAGATAGCAACATACTGCCCCTCGGCGGGTTTACATCGACATCCGGTGATTCTCTTCCGCCGTCTCCTTCACCTGAAGTTGTTTCATCAATCTACGAGCATCCTACAGTCAACCCATATCTGGTACATAACATGAAGTGTCAGTTTGATAAGTCATGGCGTCTACAAGTGATCTTAAGGGTCTACTAGAGATTAAGAAGTTTGCAGGCACTGGGTTTGATCTTTGGAAGGTGAGGATTCAGAATATCCTCTATCTGCGGGACTTGTGGTGTCACTTGGGACAAATCCCAACCTAACTTTTGATGGAGTCAGGGGTGCTATTCTCAATGAAGATATCCGGAGGAAGACCTCAGAGACTAGCGGTTCTGCAAATGTCTCACGAGGGAGGACGACCAAGCGGGGAAATACTACTACCAATTCAAAGGGTAGAAGCAAGAGCAAGGGCCAGCAATCTGATGTTACATGCTACCAGTGTGGTCGTAAAGGCCACAAGAAGCCAGATTGCAAGTTTTACAAGATGGAGCAAGACCGGAAGAAGAAATCCAGTCATTCAAATGACAAAAAGAAGGAAAAAGAGAGTAATTCCAGCAAAGCAGAAGAGTTCGAAAAGGACAAGAGCAAGGCCAATGTGGCCTCTGGTGTTGTCATAGAGGAACTGTCTGACTCAGATGATGTGCTATGTGTTTTTTCTGCTAATGCTCTTGATGTTCATAACTTGCATGTCACAGAACCAGATGCTATTCATGCCTTGATGTATAAATCTGATATGCTTTCACAGACTTGGATTATTGACACGGGTGCCTCTTTTCATGTAACTCCTATCAAGGAGTGTTTTGCAACTTTCACTGCAGGCTCCCGAGGAAAGGTGTTCTTGGGGAATGATCATGCTTGCAATATTGAAGGTATGGGCACCGTGAATTTGACTTTGCAGGATGGTAGTGAGTTTGTGCTGCCAAATGTGAGGTATGTGCCTGGTTTGAAAACCAGTCTCCTGTCTGTGGGCCAGCTTGATGCCTTGGGATACACGGCCATATTTGGAAATGACACATGGAAATTGACCAAAGGCACAAGGCTGATTACAAAAGGATGCAAGAAAGGAACATTATATAGCCTTCATGGTCAGGCTTTGTCTGGTAAGTTTATTGCTTTTGCAGAGGTACGCTCCCACATGGAGCTTTGGCATAAGAGACTTGGCCACATGAGCCATAAGGGTCTCTCCATTTTGTCCACCTTGAACAAGTTTGATGCAAAAGGAAGCAAGCTTGATTTTTGTAATGATTGCTTGTATGGGAAACAGAATAGGAGTTCTTACTCCTCTCGTGACTCTCGCAAGGCTGAAAAGTTGGACTTGGTCCACTCTGACATATGCAGCATGCCCATTAAATCTAAAGGTGGTTCAAAGTACTTTGTGTCTTTTGTGGATGATCACTCACGAAAAGTATGGATCACTTTGTTGAAATCTAAGGATGATGCTTTTGCTGCATTTCAAAAGTTTTATGCATTTGTTCATACTCAAACTGGAGTGAAGATTAAATGCTTACGCACTGACAATGGGGGTGAGTTTGTTAGTACTAAATTTCAGAAATTTTGTGATGATAATGGCATTAAGATGGAACTTACACCCCCCTATAGCCCCTCTTCAAATGGTGTGGCTGAAAGGTATAATCGTACACTGTGTGAAAGAGTTCGATGCATGCTGTCCATAGCTAATCTCTCTCAGGATTTTTGGGGAGAAGCCTTGAAAACTGCAGTTTATGTTTGCAATCGATCTCCACACACAGCTTTGAAAGGTGGAATCCCTGAGGAGGTTTGGTCTGGCAAACCGTCCTCATATGCCCACTTACGCATCTTTGGTTGTGATGCATTTGTGCATATCCGCAAGGAAGACCGGAACAAGCTTGATGCTAAGTCCGAGAAGGGCACCTTCGTTGGCTACGGTGATGAAGGTGAGATGGGCTACCGTGTGTGGTTGCCATCAACCAACAAAGTGGTTCGCAGCCGGGATGTTGTATTTTATGAGGCAAAGCTGCTCCGTAATGTTTGTGCCTCTCATGGTGATCAGAAAAAGGTCAAATTTCAGCAAGGGCAGCCACCCATTGATGCTGAAAATGAGCCCCAGGATGCTTCACAAAGGGCTGAAGATAATGAGTCCGTGATATTTGAGCCAGAAGAGGTTGGACAGCCGCTTCATGCTCCTGGAGGTGTAGGGCAGCAACCCCTATATGCTGAAAATCAGGCTGTTCGTGAAAACCCGCAGCCTTTTGATGCTGAAATTATGATTCCTCCCGATATTGACCCCCAACCAGCCAATGATCATTGGGTACGGAGGTCTACTCGTTTTCGGAGGGAACCTCAACGTTTTGATCCCTCTTTACAACATGTCTTGCTTACAGATGAGGGTGAGCCTCTTACTTTCAAAGAGGCTAAGTCTTGTGAACTCCGAAACAAGTGGGAGCATGCTATGCAGGAGGAGATTAAGTCTCTACATGCAAATGATACTTGGGATTTGGTTGAGTTGCCCAAAGGAAGGAAGGCTATTCCTAACAAGTGGGTGTACAAAGTCAAGACAGTTGACGGCCAGCCTAAGTATAAAGCCCGCCTTGTTGCTAAGGGCTATGCTCAGAAGGAAGGGATTGATTTTCAGGAGGTCTTCTCTCCTGTGGTCAAAATGACCACCCTTCGTGTTTTGTTTGCTCTCACTGCTGTTTTGGATTTAGAACTGTATCAGATGGATGTAAAGACAGCTTTCTTACATGGTGATTTAGATGAAGAGCTGTATATGAAGCAGCCTGAAGGCTTTGTCATTCCTGGCAAAGAACATCTGGTTTGTAAGCTGAAGCGTAGTCTCTATGGGCTGAAACAAGCCCCGAGGCAGTGGTACAAAAAGTTTGATGCTTTCATGCTTAACCAAAAGTTTAATCGTAGCCATGCAGATCATTGCTTGTATACTAAAACTGATGCAGATGGCAGCCCAGTGATACTTGTGCTGTATGTTGATGACATGCTTCTTGCCGGGAAGAATAAGAGCGTTTTGGAAGCTCTTAAGGACCAGCTGAAGTCAGCTTTTGCTATGAAGGACTTGGGTTCAGCTGAACATATTTTGGGTCTTCGGATTAGACGGGACAGAGCACAGAAGTTGCTTTTCCTCTCGCAAGAGAAGTATATCCAGAAAGTCCTTGATAGATTTAACATGGCTGATTCTAAGCCTTTGGGTGCTCCATTGCAGCCCTATGTTAAACTATCCAAGGATGATTGCCCAAAAGATGATGATGCAGCCAGTACTATGCGTGGGATCCCTTATGCTTCTGCTTGTGGATCTCTTATGTATGCTATGGTTGCTACACGGCCAGACATTGCTCATTCAGTGGGAGTAGTCAGTCGTTTTATGTCCAACCCGGGCAAAGCACATTGGGATGCTATAAAGTCTATTTTGAGGTACTTGAAGGGGACACAGAAGAAATGCCTTATGTATGGTAAAGGTCCACTTGAGGTGCAGGGTTATTGTGATTCAGACATGGCAGGTGATTCTGATACCCGCAAGTCTACTAGTGGGTACATCTATACTCTTGCAGGTGGTGCTGTTTCTTGGTGCTCTAGACTCCAGAGGATAGTAGCACTTTCTACTACTGAGGCCGAGTACATCTCCGTCACAGAGGCTTCTAAGGAGGCCATTTGGTTAGCACGCCTTGTCACAGAGTTTGGATTGCCAGAGAGGGCTCCGGTCCTTGGTTGTGATAGCCAGAGTGCCATATACCTGGCTAAGAATGCCATGTTTCATGCTCGTACCAAACACATTGATGTACGGTACCACTTCATCAGACAGGTGCTAGATGATGGCTTGGTCAGTTTGGTCAAGATTGGCACTCATGAGAACCCTGCAGATGCTCTCACCAAAAGTTTGCCAAAAGCACAGCTTGATATGTGTCTACAGCGGGTGGGAGTTACATAGCTTAGAGGAGCTTCACTGGCCCTTTAAGTGGGAGGTTGTTGGGTATAAAGTCCCAGTTTCGCCTCCGGACCTTGATCATCGCGTAGCTCTTTTCGAGAGCTTCGCGGCCATATATTTACTTGTACATTTGGCCCCCATTTGGGCCTTGTAACGGCATTCTTTGTATTTGGTCCGCCGGGCGCCCCATAAGTTGGGCGCCCGCCCATACCCTTGTATCACTATAAATACGAGGTCTCCCTTGAGCCTCATCAAGACAATCAAGATATTCTTGAGCATTGTGTGAGTTCTCTCTCTCTCTCTCACTCTTCTCTATCTCCTCTGCACTTCCTTGGCTGCAAGCTCTTGTGTTTGAGTCATTCTCCTCCAACAGATGGCCTGTCTTTCAGATGGATGTTAAATCTGCCTTTTTGAAAGGAGATTTAGAGGAGGAGGTATATGTTGAGCAACCTCCAGAATTTGAGATTCAGGGACACATATGTATCATGTTTATTTATTGCGGAAGGCTCTATATGGTCTCAAACAGGCACCGCGTGCTTGGTGTTAGAAGATTGATGCTTTCTTGATTGGCTTTGAAAGAGCTTATCCAAATTCAAACCTTAATGTCTTTCTCTCTGATGGTGATATTTGTATCATTGTACTATATGTGGATGATCTCATCCTTACAGAATCTGCTTCGCAGTTGGTCAGTCTTAGTCTCAGCTTTCAAAGCAGTTTGAGATGACTGATCTTGGATTACTTCATTACTTTCTTGGTCTTAAAGTGTGGCATTGTGATGATTGCATTTTTATTTCTCAGGAGAAATATGTGCGCAAATTGTTTTCTCTTTATGGTTCGACAGATTGTACTCTGCTCTCTTGTCCCATGGATCCTAGTTCCAAGCTTTCAAAGGATGATGATTCTCTTTTGGTTGATTCTACGGAGTACTGGCAGTTGGTTGGTTCATTGCTCTACCTTAACAACACTCGTCCGGACATCTCTTATGCCTTGAGTATTCTCAGTTAGTTCTCCTCTGGGGCTCGACAGTCTCACTAGCAAGCTGCTTTGCGGGTTCTTTGGTATCTTCATGGCACATCAAGCTATGGTATCACTTATGCCAGTGGTTTTTATTTGGTGGGATTCATAGATGCTGATTGGGCTGGTTGTGTTAATTCTCGGCGATCTACTTGTTTTCGGCTTGGATCTGGGATGGTTTCTTGGAAGTCTTAGAAACAGAGGAGTGTTGCTACATCATCTATTGAGGCTGAGTATAAGTCCTACCTTCTCTCCGTGACTGAAGCTCTGTGGATTCATCAGATTCTGGAACATTTATGTTGTGCATAGGATTCTCCTGTCACAATTTTCTCGGACTCCTAGAGGATTGTTGCTTTGGCATAACCCAGTGATTTGTGGTCGATCCAAACATATCAAAGTACATTATCATTTTGTTTGAGATTGGATTGAACTTGGTCTTCTTTGCGTGTTGTATTGTTCTACCAAGGACAACCTTGCAGACCTCTTCACCAAACCACTCCCTTGAGCTTTTTGGAGGTCTTACTTCAACGTGCCGGCGTTGGTCTGCCCATCTGGTGTTGAAGAGGAGGTGTTGGAAATATTGTTCATCCCTAGATGGACTCCTTGCATGCTTGTAGTTGGCCCATTTATAAGGCTCTGCATTGCATATTTTTATGCTATTTTTTGCACCATTTTTTGGGATCATTTTTAGCATTTTTATGGACTTATGTGCTGGTCGGCTTGTAGGAACTAACTGACCAGCTCTAGAGGCCCTATATATTAGGTGCCTCAGTCCTCTTCAATTTGTACATACCAGCGCTCACGGGCCTCCCTTATGCTGCACCTTCAATCGAATTCAAGTTCTTGATCATCTGCAGTCTACTATCTACACATATTTGCTGTTTTATTCTCTGTTTTCAGATTTATAGCAGTAGCACATAAATCTCACATAATTTTCTTCTATCTTCTCTTCTTTGCAACCATTAACATAAAGAGATGAGAGTGTCAAAAGTGCGCAGCGGAAGTGAGAGCCATTGCCACGGAGTTTTTTCGATCTGTCCTCACAGGTGTCCCAGTATCTCCACAGATGGTGGACGCATGCGAGAGGGTCTGGCGACATACGTGGGAGGTGGTTCCCCCTTCTCTTCGGTCATTCTTATTGACACCATTTACTGCTTAGGAGTTGGCGGAGGCATTGACGACACTTCCTAGGGGCAAATGCCCGGGGCGGACGGGCTTCCAGTCTCCTTCTTTCTCGCCATTGGGACCTCATTGAAGGTGGCCTTCGAGCTGCCTTCAATGAGATTATGATCACAGGTACCATGTGGAGATATAGAGCTCGTCTAGTGAGGCGGTGGACACTGATGACCCGCCTGGGGGATAGGCTCCACACTTACAGTGATTAGGTCACCACATGGTATTGGATTACTGCAGAGACAGTATGGCTTGGACATGTTGTCCAAGTATGGTATGACAGGCTGTAAGCCTATTTCTGTGCCATTGGATCAGAATGGCAAGTTGAGTGCAGATTCAGGAGAGATCTTGGAGGATCCTACTATGTACAGGCGCATAGTAGGAAGTTTGATCTACATGACGATCACCAGACCAGATTTGAGCTATGCTGTTGGGTTGGTGAGTCAGTTTATGCAGGTTCCACGGAAACCGCATTTGGATGCAGTGAGACGCATACTGAGGTATGTGAAGTCTACTTTGCATCGTGGACTATTCTATGAGACTGGGACAGAGATATGTGTACATGGGTACACAGATGCTGATTGGGCTGGTAGTATCTCAGATAGAAGATCTACCAGTGGATTCATGTTTTCTTTGGGGAGTGCTGCTGTGACTTGGAGCAGCAAGAAGCAGCCTACGGTTGCTCTATCCAGTACAGAGGCCGAGTACAGAGGAGTTGCTATGGCAGCATGTGAGGTAGCTTGGTTGAGAAAGCTACTTGCAGATTTGGGTCTATCAGTGGATAGACAAGTTGTCATTTTCTGTGACAACATTAGCAGTATACAGTTGGCCAGGAACCCAGTCTTTCATGCTCGTACGAAGCACATAGAGGTCCACTACCACTTCGTCAGAGAGAAGGTCTTGGCAGGAGATCTTGACCTTGTTTCTGTCAGCACAGAGGATCAGGTAGCTGACATCTTCACCAAAGCATTGGGTACAGAGAAGCTCCGCAGATTCAGGGCTTCGCTTGGTGTACATGAGATGGAGTTGAGCTCGAGGGGGAGTGTTGAGATATCGAGCTCGTCTAGTGAGGCGGTGGACACTGATGATCCGCCTGGGGGGATAGGCCCCACACTTACACCACTGGCATGGTTGGTGAGATCTTGGGTGATATGCGGCCAGTGGGATGACAGGCTGTGTGACAGCCATTCTAGAGACTGGCATAGTTATAGCGCCAGCTCATTTAGTCGGGTTCACACTATAGAGAACTCGTGTATGTATTTGGTTGAGTACCTTTCATATTGTGTGTACTCTTATTCTTGTATATGGTGTGTTGAGTGTTGAGTAGAGAAGAAGAAGATTTTCAGCCTCTCACCTTGTGTGTTCTCTATTAGGGTTTTGTGAGTATGTGTGTGTGCTTGCAAGAGCTCAAGCTCTCTTTCCCCCTGCAGCTTTTCATACCATGTCAGAGAGGCTCTCAGAGGGCTTGATTCACTTGATTCTCAAGGAGGGTGGTGACAGATTGGAGATCCGGCAGTGGAGACCCATCACTCTTCTAGGGACAGCCTATAAGATCTTGGCCAAGGCCATTAGCAGGAGACTTCAGCCTTTTCTCCTAGACTTGATCCACGACACTCAGATGGGCTTTGTTTAGGATCGGAGCATTCTGGACAACATCTTTACCTTTTGGGAGGCGACAGCTTCGGCCAAGATGCGGCAGCAAGGCCTCATTGTGCTACTCCTAGACTTTGAGAAAGCTTATGATAGGGTGGATTGGAGCTTTTTGGAGGGCCGGATTGGATTCCCCATGGAGTGGATGCGTGGAGTCTCAGGACATTACTTAGCCTCACACAGCCAGGTTCTCATTCATGGAGCCCGTGATGACAGATTCCTCCTCTCCCGCTTGGTTAACACAGAGCCGTCCTCTGGCACCTTACCTCTTTCTATTCGTTGCCAACGCCATGAGTAGTTTTCTCTCCGACCAGAAGACTGGGCTTCAGGGATTGCATCTTCCCCTCCGCATGCAGGAGGAGTTGCTGAACTCAAAGTTTGCAGACGACACAGCAGCTTTCCTTGTAGGAAATGTGGGCAATCTCCAGAGATTTGCGGAGGTGATCGAGATTTTCGCTGTGCATCAGGAGCACAGATCAACTAACACAAGTCGTATGGTTTTTGGGTATGCTCAGCACCCGCCCCAACTTGTTGACCAGTTGAGGATTTCCAGTGGATCTGGAGGGGCACTCCAGTTCGTTATCTTGGTTGCCAGGTTGGCATTGATATCTCTCCTGAGCAGCAGCTCGCCCCGCTTCTTTTGAGTATTTGGAAGAAGCTTCTATATTGGAGCTTGGCGAGGCTCTCCCTGGAAGACAGGGCGGTGGTGGAGAATGAGGTACTTCTTGCCACCATGTGGTACATCACTTCGTGCTGGGCCTTTCTTAGGCATGTATTGGCCAGGTATAGCGATTGATCCGGAACTTCTTATGGGCCGGTAGTGATGGGAGGCCAGCCAGGGCCAAGGTGGCATGGAGAGTGATCATTCAGCCACGTTGCAGAGGGGGGCTAGGCCTCATCGACCCTGCTATCCAGAGCCGCGCCTTGCTGGGAAGCTGATTGTTAGAGGCCTCCTTCCTGGTGCTGAGCTCGTGAAGGATTTCCTATTGGCCTAGATTTTAGCCTGCACTCCGAGTCTTGGGGGTCCATGGCTGCAGAGTTCTAGATGGATCTTCACAGAGATACGAGCCGGTAGTTTTAGCCATTTTTGAGGACAGATTTGCAGCCAGTTTACTTCGTGCTTGGGATCATCTTAGGCCTGCCCTCAGACAGATAGCTCTAGTTACCTTAGAGGAGCGGCTTCGGCAGCCTTTGGTTTGGAACCCCCTGATCCGTTTACCCAGTGGCCACATGCTAGGGGCCATAACACATGTTTCTTGGGGTGCCTTGAGCATGGGACCAGCCAGATCTCTTGGAAATTGGATCGCCCACAGGTAGTTACCGAGGGAGGTGCAGGAGAGAGGCCTAAGAGGGATCCGGGGTAGAGATAGGCTCAACATCGACATTGACTCACCTATCCCTCAGGAGTGGCTGACTCCCCTAGACCCAACCCCCCCAGTGTGGCTAGGCTTGTTTATTAGACACGATATCCTCGCAGCGGTCCACGGAGTAGATGAGGACAGTGGTTTGCTCACTTTTTCTATTGGATCCCATGGCAGACTAGAGAGATCTCAACTTCCCTTGGAGGATTTCAGTGGACTGCACCTTGCAGAGGGTGAGGGTGATTGGTTTTCGGGCATGGGAATGGCACATTGATCCAGCACCGGCCAAGGTGGCCAGGGAGAGATTATGGCGGCTATGGATATGGGAGTGCCGACCTCTCACGTGCCTTTAGTGGGACCTGAGAGAGTGGACTTGGCATGATCTAGTGGATCGGGAGGAGACTCTGGATGCCCCCTTCTTTGCATATACTATGCGGCTAGGCCGCAGGATCTAGATGCTTTAGATAGATGGCACACCGGCATCAGCAACACATTGGCAGTCTCAAGGCCTCTCAGAGGGTTTCCTTTCAGATTTCTGGAAGAGATTGTGGGACAGCTTTCGGCCTAGATAGATCACCCTCTTTCTTTGGTTGATGGCACATAGGAGTTTGGCTGTCGGTACTTGGCTGGCAAACTTGACTTTGAAAATCCGTTTCACACCAATCACACGACGATGTAAAGGCCGTGGCACGAAAGACCAAGTGTGATTCCTCTCAATAGAGGACATCTCTGCTTCCATGGCTTGCTGTCACTGTGGCTGTGAAAGTGCCTCCTCTGGACTCTCAAGCTCATCGATCTCCTGGAGAGAACTCATGAGAGCATAATTCACTGTGTGATGAGATGTGGAAGCCCGAGATAAACGGCGAGGTCCAGGGGTGGTGGTAGAGATCTGGTTATGGAGTTGTGCATCAGTGAGACCAGAATCTCTAAAGAGTTACTGAACCCATCGAGGTAGGCCAACCTTCCTCTCAAAGCGTGAAGAAGAAGAAGATCCAGCTGCAGTAGAGGACTCATCCAATGCTGCTGGGCGGGGTGAAGAGGTAAGCACTGGTGGGGGTAATCTCGGAGTCAAAGTAGGACTTGAGAGGGACTGGGAGCTGCACAAGCTGGTGCAACAGGAACTGGTGACTGTAAAGTAGCAGCTAGCACCGGGGTTGCAAGAGGAGGAGGAGGAGGAGGAGGAGGAGCTGGTTGTGGAAGAGGTATAAGATCACCAACATCTGCTGGGAATGGATCATCCAGAAAATCTGTAGATGCATCAGGTGGAGAGGAGTCGATGCCAAACAAGCTCTCATCAAACCGAGCATCAGGGAAAATTATGATGTCATCAACCTCTGGATCCCAGAAGCGATACGCTTTTGATCTCAGACTGTAGCCTATGAAGATCATGCTCTTTGACTTCGGTGCAAGTGTGGGCCTCTTCTGATGTGGGACATGCACATAAGCAACACAACCGAAAACACGTAGATAAGAAACAAAAGGCTTGTGTCATGTAAAAGCCTTCTCCGGAGTCATCCGCTCAACCGCTTTTGTGGGAGAGCAGTTAATGAGATAAACTGATGTAGCCACAGCTTCACCCAGAAAGCAGGAGGGAGACCTGCATGATGCAACAAAGAACGAGCCATCTCTTTTACAGTCCGGTTCTTTCGTTCCACAACTCCATTCTGCTGAGGAGTGTAAGGAACTGTGGTCTGTCAGTGAATGCCCTTCGACATAGGGAAGTTATCATACGGTATAAACTCGCCACCATTATCAGTCCAGAGAAATGAAATTGTATCCCTAGACTAATTTTCCACCAACCCGATCCAAGTCCTGAAACTGTCAAAAGCATCTGACTTGCGAGCCAGAAAACATACCCAGACTTTGTGAGTGAAATCATCCACAAGAAGAAGAAAATATCGAGTCCCTCCAAGAGACTCAACCTCCATAGGTCCAGCAAGGTCTGCATGTATAAGCTCCAGTCTTCGGGTTGCTCGATGAGTGACCGCCTCTGGAAACACATCTTGATGATGCTTGCCCATCATGCAGGATGAGCAAATGTGTGAAAGAGATGTGAGCTGAGGTAGTTCGTTTGCTGGGAATGGAACTTCCGTAAGGCAGCCATGGGTACATGACCGAAGCGAGAATGCCACAGAGAAGTATGTGCCTTAGAAACCAAAGCCATCAAGGGGGAGAAAAGCTGATGAATATGTGAGTCAATGCGAGGGATCTGGGAAGAAAAGTTGGTGATCTTGTAGAGACCCTCATCATGGACTCCATTGGCAACAACCGAGAGAGTCTTCCTATCGATCACTTCAATGACCTCATCATCAAAGTACACACCGAGTTCCTTCTGAGAAGCTTTGTATATAGAAAACAGATTTTTGTCTGCATGCCCTCAAATGGTAGTTGCTGGTCTTTTCTCATGAAGGTTCTGTTTATATGTAAGTGTATAAAGCAAGCACTGTTAGGGCTCTTGATGAACAATTTCTAATTGCTCTTCTATTTTATGGGAACTTGAAATCAGGTATATGTCAACATGGCTGGTGCTGGATGTTGCCTCCTCGATTCCCTTCCAAGTTCTTGCACTCATTGTGGATGGAAAAGTTGGGAAAGGACTAACCTATGGTCTGCTAAATATGCTACGCCTTTGGAGGCTTCGACGTGTCAGCAATCTGTTTGCCAGGTGAGCTTTATAATCATTTCGTGAAAAAACATCTTGATTTTCAGTTTGGAGATGAAATTTTTGAAATGCGGATAGGTGAAGATACATTACATACATACATACATGCATCCATGCACACTTTTTTTTTTTTTTGGTGATACGATATATTACTCGTGGGAAACCTCTAAGTGGAGGGAAAAACCCACAATCAAAATATAAGAAACATAAGGGAAGTTACAAGCCCAGCTGTCCAACTACGAGACAACCAAAGTTCAAAAGCAATCAAAGAACACTTGTAGTTGGTGCAAGGGAAGATCTCCAAGGTCAAAAGAATCCCGAAGAAATAAAAGAGGGGATCTCTTGAAGAAAGCAAAACAAGGAATATCTTGTGTGGCAAAGATCAACTGATTTCTTGCATGATAGATGGACCATGGGGCCCAAAATCTAGTCCATGCAATGAAAGTATCAAATTTTGGCAAGTCGGGGGAAATGTTGCCGAATAGTTAAAAAAATTTGCCAAAAGATCTGCCCACAAATCTCACATGAAGGTGTCCCGACAATCTGTCCAGAAGTGTATGGGAATGGGGGCAAGAGCATAGAAGATGTAATTTACTCTTCCAGAGCTTCGAGAGAGCCACCCTCCACCTAGAAGGCTTGTTAATGTGCCATAGTGAATTTCTGTGAGCCTATATCCAAAGAGGAGGAAGAAGCAATTTGTATGCACTGGCTGCAGTCAGATTGCAAAGGGGCATTGGGGGCACCCTGCATTTTTATCCACCAATATCCAATCATGGAGAGTATGACTCAATTCTAGAGGAGGTACAGGCTGAAAATCATGCAGTAAAGAAGCTATGATTCGCTATATCGGTCTATGATGTAAACCCAGATTGTAAAGGGTCATAGCTTGTGGAAAAGAAAGAACATAGCCGCTATCATTTAGCACATCCTCAACATATCTGATTGCGTTGGTAGAAAGGAAATAAGTCTTTCTCAACTATAAAAGAGCAAGAGGCTGCTGAACTGCATGACTCCAATGAATGCTCTCTTTGCGAAGGGAGCTGCCTTGATCAGGCGGACTACGAGACCATTTTATTTGAACCATCAGAGTTTGCTAGTCCCGAATTAATTTCGTGGAAAACGGGCATCTAGGAATGCGCCCCTTTAAGCATCCAAATATAACGTCAACATGAGTAATCATCCAATGCCCAAAAGTTGAAGTTTTCTACAACAAGACTTGATAACATTAAAGCCGAGGGCTGTTTTTGCTCCAAGTAACTCAAAAGAAGAGAAGCTTTCCTGGTAATAACATGAGTGTAAATTCAGTATATTGAGGCCACCATGCATTCTTGGAGTACAGACCAAATTCCTTTTGAATGGCCTAACGGGTTTTTTGTCCACCTTAGTACGCCACAAACATGCTAAGGCTGCTCACATGAAACCATCCAAATTGGCCGAAAACTAGGGAACAAGAGGCTAGTGAAACTGAATATAAGCCATTAAAATGGATTGCACAATTCTCAATCTAACATGCAATGGCCGGGTAGATAATTTTCAATATTGAAGTTTGAAATTCAACTTTTCCAACACCCACTGTCGTTCTCTCTTTAGAGAGACGTTCCGGCCTAGAGGATACCCAACATGTCTGACTATCTGTTCTAATGAAATTATCTGGCCTGGCCAAAGAACAGAGTGTCAATCACAATTCTTAAGCGGAAGAAGCTTGGACTTAGCAAAATTAATTTCAAGCCTACCGCAAGACCAATTAGGTCTAGAGCATCCATAATTATTTTAACATCATCTTGAGTGTTACTTGGAAAGAAAAATGAGTCATCCGCATAAGCTTGGCTAACAAAATGATTTACATCTGAAATCTGTATGCCATGTAGCTTGTTCTCTACAAGCAGTTTGTCCAATAATAAGGGCATGGGATAAGTGGCTGTTGCATAGAGCAATGCATTGAGGGGGTAGCCTTGTCGTAGTGATTTTCCTAGAGACTAGAAATCTGAAAGACCCTTGTGTAATATACATCGAGCAGTTCCTCCTTCATAGAGCCACTAAATAATATTTCTCATCTTGGGCCCAAAGCCCATATTTTCTATGACATTGGCAATAAACTGCCATTGTATTGTATCAAATGCTTTGTCTATGTCAATCTGCATTATGAGTACATCTTGTTGAGTATGTTTTACATATTCAATGCCAATGTAAGAATTGGCAATGTTATCCATTATTTGCCTTTTGGGCACAAAACCATATTATGCAGGGTGTACACCCTCGTATAAAATGTTCTTCAAATGGTCAACCAGCATTTTTGCAACCAGTTTGTAAACCACAAGCATAAGAGTCATTGGTCTCCAATTTGATAACTTTTCACAAAGATGTTTTTTGGGAAGGAAACGAACCAACCCCTCTTTCCAGGAAGAAGGGAGTCCGTTTGAATGCCAACAACAATTAATCATGAAAAGCAACTTAGATTTCAGCATATCCCAAAAGGCTAGAAAAAATTCTACCATCAGCCCAGCCATCCCAGCCTAGGGATTTCCATTTGCTCAAATTGTGTGGTGCATGTTGTTCATCCATGGTGGATTCAACCTCCAAATTAGATGCCTGCTAGTGGGACACACTTCTATTTATATTGCCAAGCAATAGTTGCCATGCATCCATAATTCTTTGAGTAGGCTCATTGGGGGTAGCAAAAAGATCACTGAAGTAGCCATAAACTTCCCTTTCTAAGTGCTGTGTACAGTCAATCCAACAATCATCCTGATTCTTAACTCTATAGATGCATTGCAAAGTCTTGGAAACATGTAAGCCCTTAAAAAATCCTTTAGACAGTGTCTTTTAGAGGTTTTTGTCTGGACTTGATCTGCCATTTTTGCAGTTTTCTTTCATTATTTCTCTTAAGACAAATGCTTGCTTGCATTGCTTGTTGCTCTAAATCATCTAGGCTTCTTTTATGACTACATTCAGTGAGTTGTTGAGCCACTAGTTTTGCATCCTTAACTTTGTCTTTCTTCGCCTAAAAACCATTTACCATAATCCAAAATAACAGCTTGCATGCGAGTGGTGAATCTATGCCAAGCCATGTCATTGTCAACAAACATATGCACCTTCAAGGGCTGCATTGCATGAGCCACCAAATCAACAAAAAGTTGATGTTTTAGATAGCTATTGTTGATCAACAATAGCCTCTTTTGTGGGACTGGTACATCCATTGTCAACATGCCAAATACAACATCATCCACAACGGGTTACGATTTGAAAGACACATCGAGTAGTCTATGGACATTTTGCAAGTGAAAGTATCATATTGATTTGCATGCAACATGTACCATCTGTCCAGATGAGTCCAATAGTCAGTAATAGCATTGTGATGAAAAGTATACCCTTGCGTGGTAGGCATCAATTGTTTCCACAAATCACATGCTTCCATATATTGAAGTGTAGCATGCCATTGATGTATTTCAAAGCCAAGCATATGCGATTTGTGGTTACTATTATCATCATATTCAGGAGAGTTATTAAAGTCTTCACACAGAAATGCATTTGAAAGCCAAGGGTAAGCTCTCAATTTTCCCCACATTTGAGTTCTCATTAAAGAAGTTTGTAATGCATATACCCCACCAAATGCAAAAAACTCTCATTGACATGGCATTGATGAACTATCCATCTTCCCAACGGATCATTGCATGCAACACATGGCTGAAATTCATGGTGAATCAACATGACTACTCCTGAAAAGTAACGAGTGCCAGCATAAAAGATGTGATACCTTGTAAAAGAGCCTTCCCTGCCAACAAAAGCATGTTGGTTGTGTTCTTGTAAACAAACCATATGAGGCTGAATTTTATTTATGTAATCCCATAAAAGCCTCCATTTGTCTAACCTACAGAGGCCTTGGATATTATAGACAAAGCATTTGAGAGGTATGTACATATTTACAATAACAGGGTTGTGACGTAAGGGCATCAAGAATCCATCTGCATGTTAGAGATTGGTGCCTGATTCCCTGCTTGCCCTCCACTATATGGGAGGTGAGAAACATCATTGACAGAATGTTCCTCTATATTTGCCACAAAAGGCTCAAAAATTGCATCCGTCTGCTCTTGAAGAGAGTGACCATTCATAACAACATTCCACATTTTACCCACTCCCAAGACATCATGTATAAAACGAGGAGTAGACGAGGATGTACTAGCAACATTATACCTCTATCCAATTTCGAGCTACCAGAGTTCTTGGTTTCACTGTTTTTTCAAGTGTCTGCCAAGATCTCAAATCTTGCTTTTCTTTGTCTTTTTGAGGCACGGGAGCAACTGTTGCATACGTGCGCGCGCACACACTTTTTATAGTAATGATATATTATCAGTGGGACACCTTAGTGCGAGGTGAAAACCCACGAAGGAATATGCACTGTACAATGGCGAGCCCCATGAGGACCCATACTAGAGCTCCAAGAAAAGTGAGAAAGTCTGCAAATCAACATCCTGGCTTGCATAACAATAGTGCAGTGTCTGTTGCAAGGAGAGCCTGAAGGAGGAGGTGTCTGACATATGTTGTCCGAACATGAATCAGTTCAGGCTGCTCGAAATTGTCCACATAGCCCAGACCCGTACCTAGGAGGAGAATGCAACATAAGGCGGGAGCGCAACTGTTAGTACTTCAAATATCCATAATTGTTTCCCAAAAAAGTGTGCGGGAAATCTAATGCGCAATCAAGCTGAAACCCTGTCTAGGAGCAGTCTAGAATGTGGAGAGGGCCAAAGAAGGTGCGACACCGTCTTAGTCTGTGCACCACAGGCGGCATGACAAGACACAGATATGTTGCGAGTGCAGGAACACACCTACTGGGAGAACTCCAAGCATACATCTTGAGAGTAACAAGCATTCTTTCAATGGCAAGACGCTCCTCTAGATCCCTCATAAACATTTCCTCCACCATAGTAATGGTTTTTGTAAGTGCCACATATCATTACATTCAGGCGTAATCCATGGCGATGACTGCAGTCTAACATATAAATTCTTAGACGATATGGTATCCAAAGGCACCCCCAAGACTTTCCAGTCAGCGAGGTGGTCATGCATATGAAGTAGGGGTATTGGTGCAAAGGGGGACAACAACTCACATATCTCACACCACAAAGGTCTATAATGCATACCCAATCCAAAGGCACGTCGAGCCATAGGGAAGGACTTAATGTTTCCAGCTTGGTCCATCACATCATGGATCGCAATTATGCCCTTTTTTGCTGATAAGAAGCTTTTCTTGGTTGTGTGAAAGCCAACGGGCGGGCAAGAGCCACAGTCCAATGTATGCTTTCAGCCCTCAGCAAATTCCCTTGCACCATGTCATAGCCCTTCCATGTCGCATGCTGTAATACTTTCTTCCAGTCTTGAATAAGGTGCGTGCTGTACAGGCAGCCAGGTATCTTTCCAACAAAACGACCAAACACCACCTCCCAGTGTGTAGTAGTCCAGTCACCAAAGCCCGAGGATCTCATCCTAACACACATGGCCGCTAGCATCTGTGACCAAGGCTGCCGCTACGTTGCAAAATCTGACAATAGAGCAGCTTTCCGTGCAAGGGCATGTATTTGTATGTTGAGGATGTTCAATCCACCATGCATACGGGGAGTACATAGTTTTGCCATTGACAATAGCCTGAGTGCTTGCTTATGGTGCTTTGATTTCCAAAAGATCTCTAATATTTCCGACATAACGGCATCAATACGATCCCGCAACCAAAAACAGAAAAGGTAAAAAGAATTGAATATATGCAATGAGTATGGATTGCACTATTCTCAAGCGCACATGCAGAGGCCAAGTGGCAAGCTTCCAATAGTACAACTTCCCTTTTATTTGCTATAATAGCCAGTTTGCCTGTAGCAGTACCCTTCCATTCTAGCAGATATCCCAAGTGACGCATAATTTGTGAATGCTCAATTATTTGCCCTGGCCATATATGAGCATGGCAAGCTTCAATTTTCATAGGCAAGAGTTTGGATTTTCTAAATTGACTTTGGGGCCTGACGCACATGCAAAGAGGTCAAGTGCTTCCATTATGGACTTGAAATCATCCAGAAAACACACAGACACATGCACGCACGCACGCACGAATGTGCACGCACACATTTATTTTGTTGCTAAATGACATGGGATAGTGGCCATGCAAATTGGTGGCTGGTTATTTTCATTTTCAAGATCATAATTTGATTACTGGGCAATTTTACCTTCACAAACAAATGTTTTTTTTTCAAAAGTTTTTGATCATGCATTGAAAGTGATAAAAACCACCATAAAACCTATGAGGGCTCAATTTTTGATCATTAAGTCATGGTTGAAAAATAATACGATTTGCCCAATGCCAACCTTTGATTTTTATTACAGGCTTGAAAAAGATGTCCGCTGCAGCTATTTTTGGATCCGTTGCTTGAAACTACTTTGTGTAAGTTCTATCAACAAGAATCTTTCAAGAAACTAACAAAGCAACAGAACTCATGAAAAGCTTATGATTTGTGGGGGTGCCTGCCTTTTATATGTTAGTAGCTTTGCTTGTCCTTGCTTTCTTTGATAGTCTGACATTGTGTGCAGCTTTTGGTCAAAGGTGGCTATTGAAATAAATCTTGAGCGCCAGTATGCCCTTCCCCATTTTTTTTTGGGAATCTTTCTTTGGTGTTTGGATGTGCTTGCACACTGCTATATCCCTGCTACAGGCATGCTTGCTTAGCACTCTTATCTATTTTGAAGTATGCATCCAAACTTTAGATCCATGCAAAGTATGGCTTGAGCACTTAGCCTTATGTTTGTGCTCATTGTGGAAAACAATGCTCTTGTTTTTATGAATTGGGGAAAAAAAATCAAAAAGAGAAAACTACACATGAGTGTGGGATAGTTGGCATGCTTCCCTCAGAGGGTACTTTGAGAGCAGGTTTTCACATTGCGTGCGTCACATGTTTGATTCTGTTTTTCTGTTCGTGCTAGGAAAGACTAAAAAAAGAACAATACATGTTAGTCTGAGTGAGAGTTGGTGTTCTTCCTCCCAAAGAATTATAAAACATGGGAATGGGCTCTTCTTTTCTGTGTCGTGTGTTTGTTTTATGTGTCCGAATCATGTGTTGAGTCATTTCTTTGTGTTGAAAAAGAGAATGGCAAAAAACATGTGAGAGTGGGTGAGAGTTGGCGCGCTTTTTCTAAAAGGAACCTTCCCTTTTGTGACATGTGTGTGTATTTTATGCTGCGTGTTATCTATCGTGTATGTCATTTGCCACATGTCAGGTGTCATGAATATTGGAGTAAAACTTTATTATATTATTTTGGCATGCTTTATATATCAGAGGATTCATCGCAACTATACTTCATGGAAAGACAGTTAGGAGTATATCTGTGGCTAACAAGAGAGTTTGTAGTTGAGCAAAAGGACAGCAATGAGGGACGTTGTAGAGTCTGTATGTTCACTCTGTTAGTGAGCCATGATTGCTTGTACCAACGTTGTGCACGTGAACCCCAGTTAAGAGTAGTTTTATTCTCGCTTGCGCGCCCAAAGAAGATCCACTCTTCTTTTCTGATGAAAAATGAACCCAAAAACGGAAACAAACACCCTACTAAGGAGCTCCTGCACAACCTCAAGAAGGATAACCTTGCCACAAAAAAGCTCAGCATGTTAATCTAACCATAAGATGAGTGTGAAGAAATATTGAGAATCATGGCAGCTCTCACCAGCTGGACATAATCCTTGTGATTATTGGCTATGAGTGAGCTCATAGAGAGTTTGGCTAGACTCCAAGAGCACGCTTGGGATTGGTGCCCGTGCCTGAGCCAGATGTGATATACAAGCTTTTGAGAATGGAAGATTCTCCATTACAACATGTGCATGCACTTAACATGTTTATTTGATGTATGGAAATGTTTGGAAGATAAGTATTTATGGTGCCTGTGAGGTGCTCATCAGGGTCCAAGGACGTCTCGAAATACCCGATGGACATGTGTTTTTGCATTTTCTGCATGTGACAAGCCTGAATGTGTGTGAACAGGTGGTAAGTATATCTACCAAGGGGGGTGCTCCAAACTCTGCAAGAATAATAGAGTAGGGCACTGAGGGTTTACCCCGAATCATCTGTGAAAACATCATGACCTGCAATCTTTCTATCCTCTAGTCATTCTCCCCGAGGTTTAGTCCCAAAAGGAGGCCCCGTGAATCATAGCAAGTGTCACAAGTGTGTCAAAAAGCCACCCTTAGTGCTAGGCTTGTGAAGGTGAGCGTGGAAGCAGTGTCGCTCCAATCAAGCCAAGCCTGGGCTGTTGGGTGCATGGTGAAGTAGGGTCCAGAAGAGGTGACTCCCAAGTATACGTAAGTGTAGCCATTTATATAGTAGCGATGTGGACGTATGCTAATAATGGCCTGGGGCACTTTTTCCCTCCTTAGGAGGTTTTTTCTCCCCAGCATGTGTACACACTCTTATGAGTGTGTGTAAGTGACCTTATCATGTCACATCACTTGTACTTTAGTCATTCTCATCAATCTACTTTGCGTGGTGTGCTTCTCTCTATCTCTGCTTGGTTGCTACATCTCTGTTTTGCTACCTTTGTCTCCACTCCGACAATTGATATCAAAGCACAGTGTCGTTGTAGGATGTCCTAGATTTGAATCTGTAAACTAGATGTCTGCCGTGGGGGTGGGGGGCACTTGGCGCGTGCTGTAGTACTACTGCTCGCGCCCATGTGACTCCTCAGGTTTGTCTCAGTGGGATGGCTCTGGCAGGTGCATCGGTGGTCCCGCCATGCTACTTCCACTTAGCCATCCGACTCGGTGGACCTAGGCGGCCTCTTGGTAGCTAGCTGCCCTTGATAGCCGCATGGCCGATGTTCTACATGGACCACTACCAAGGAGCTCCACCCTATCCCTGGAGTCACTTCGGAATGGGCTTGCGCGCTTTGACGTACCCGGCGTCCCAAGCCACGGGACACCAACCACGATCCTCCCATCAGCTCCAGATCCAGGACTTGCTCAACCGCCATCACACCACCTTCCCACGTACCATGAGAGAAGGGGACCTCTCAGCCATACTTAGTAACCCCGTGCTCGACATGCTTGAGAGAGGTGTACCCTTTACTGGACGATAATGTGCCCCACATGCTTCATATTCTCATGTACTCCATGTTGAGACTTTCTTGTACTAGTGATTATATCCATTGTATCAACCTCTACTTTGAGAGAGCTATGTTATTTGTACTTGTCTTGTTTTTCTTTTCCATGATGAGGTATACCATGGATAGCATTGTATCACTTTGGTTTCATAGACCCATTGGATTTTTAGGAGACATTTAATATAACTTTCTAACTTTCTTTCTTGGCCCTCATCCCATCGTTATCTCCTCCTCAAGTTGCTCTTTTGATTGTCTCAGATTGAGCTGTCCTCCTAGGTGGAGAAGGTATACCCTATAGTATGAAGTTAATTATAACAAAGATTTTGTGTCTTTTGGGCACGTTTCGGGGCTTGTTCGTATGTTGTAAGGTTTCCGTAGACACTTCCGGGGAGTTTTATTTCGAATTGTCTTTGTTCGATTTTAGGTTTTTTTGCACTGCAACATTATACGTTTCGTATACAGACAGGGCCGTCTTCTCTGTCGACATCGCATCTTCGAGCTCATCATCAACAACTTCAATAGCATCGTCACCATTGTCATCAACTTTTGCATCCCTGCTAGTAATATTTCTACTCTACACTTTGTCATTTTCATACACTTTGTAGATTTCTTCATCATCAATGATCTACTGGCAAAGCCATCTCGATTTCATTCGGTGGGTATTGACAATACTTGTCTCGGTAGTTGGAAAATTTGCATTTGGTGTCAGAGATCCATTATTTGTAGAGTGAAAAATGACAGGCAGTGATATATTTGGGATGCTTTCCGCTGAGGATAAGCTTGATGGGACCAACTACCCGTTGTGGTCCGATATGATGCGTCATGTATTGATTGCCAAAGGGCTTTGGAATGTCGTTGTTGGTATTGAGGCACGCCCTGTATCACCAACGTAGGATAATATAGGTACTTTGGATGGTAATTCTAGTTCAGATGTATTGATTGCCAAAGGGCTTTGGAATGTCGTTGTTGGTATTGAGGCACGCCCTGTATCACCAACGTAGGATAATATAGGTACTTTGGATGGTAATTCTAGTTCAGATGTAGCCGTGGCATCTGCCTTTGCACCTTCCACAGTGGAACAAGCTAAGTGGAATGCTAGGGATGCATAAGCATATGCATTGGTGGCACTTTCCGTGGAGAGGAGAATTATTTCTCATATTCGCTTATGTCAAACTACCAAGCAGGCTTGGGATGCGCTTGCTGCACTATACCAGGTGCGTTATGATGCACGAGTGGCCTACTTGCGCAATTAGTTAGAATCCGAGTGTATGAATGAGGGAGACTTAATGGATGAGTTTTTCACAAGGATCAAAAATCTCAGAGAGTAGGCTTGGGATGCACTTGTTGCGCTATACCAAGTGTGTAATGAGGCACGAGTGGCCTACTTACGTAAGCAGTTAGAGTCGTCCGAGCATATGAATGAGGGAGACTTAATGGATGAGTTTCTCACAAAGATCAAAGATCTCAGAGAGCAGCTTGCATGTATTGATGAGGCCTATTCGGACAGTTCATTGGTGGCTAGTGTTCTCACAACTTTATTGGACTCATACCAGGGTTTTGCATCCACACTTGGGCTCATGATGAAGGTAACTTGGTTGAACACAATGCTAATCAATACACTTAAATACACTAAAGCACATAAAGATGCTATGCAATGCAGCATTGGTATGGACAATCCCCGTTCATGAGACTATACCAAAATAGACGTGCTCCAGGCAAGTACACGAAGTACTAGACCCAATGAAACACCAATCCACTAGGCATTTACGGACATGTACACAGAGACACAAGTCCCAACAGAAAGCCAAGTCCATAGTATCACATGAGTGGCATCAATCCCCGGCATATACAACTGCCATGGATGCCAGTCCAATGTACATACATGATGAGAAAGCACGGGTGGACCAATTGGGTGACCAAATGGAGACATCCCCAAATCCTCATGATGCACATAGCCTTGAATGTGTATGCGCAACTTGCCAAAAATAGGCATGACCTGCACTTCTCTACCAACAAAGGCAGCCCCTGCTTCAATTTGAGGACCTATGTCCTCCACTTCAATACCCAAAGCAGCTGCCATCTGTGTGGATATGAAATTTTCAGATACACAATCATCAAACATGAACAAAGCGGGCTGATCCTTAAGCTGTTCCCAAGCTTTACATACAACCCTGTCTTTGCTATCATGTGAAGTGTTGCCCTGCATATCCGGAACCATATGCACATTAGGCTTTGATGCATTTGCATTATCACGCTTCTTCTTGTTTGGGCATGTCTTTGCAATATGGTTGGTGCTACCACAAGTAAAGCATTTCCCCTCACTCATATATTGTTTTTTTTGCTCCGGAGTGAGACCATAGTCTCTTAGTTTGAAGGGACGCTTGGTAGTGTTATTTTCAGCCTTTGGACCATTTTTATCTTGGTTTTGGTCTTTTTTAGGTGGCTGTCCATTATTTTGCAGGTTTTGGACAGTCCTCTCTTTGCCTTGAAATGAGGGTTTAGCCTTATTGGATCGACTCAATTTGAGTTCCAAGTGCTCGGTGGCAGTGGCGGCTGCGATTAGTTGGTGTAAGGTATGACCAGGATACATTTGTAGTCTGCTTTGTTTACGGGTTGCAATAAAGCCTTCTCTTCCTTTTTGCCTCGGTGACATGCATAAATGGAGACACCTCCAAAAGCACTTTCCAAAACTTTTGTACATATGTAGTTACCGATTCCCCCTTATTTTGCTTCACCCAATCCCACTTCATTGTTATCTCATTCAATGCATTGGGAGGCAAGAATTGAGCATAGAACCTCTCCTTGAAATCTTCCCATGATCTAACAGGATTCGGTGAGAGCTTCTCCGTGAGCCACCAATGGGCAGCAATGCCTTTCATGAACATGCTTACATGCTGGATCATGGATTTCTAAGTGAAATCCTCATCACTGAAAGCAATATCAAACTGGGCAATAAAAGCAAGTGCCTTTGATGCATCATATTCCCCATGATGTGTGTCAAACTTCACAGATTTGTCTTCCGATTTGAAGTCACGAGACTTTGATGCATGTGCATGCATCTCAACATGTTTTCCCCCATGTTTGTCCATTGGGAGAGCCCTTGTGATTGGCATCATTTTAGGACCAAAAGGTGATGCATAAGGCATAGATACATGTGCCCTGTAAGCATGAGGCATGGCTGTCCCCTCAACATGCATTGATACATTTTCAGCCATAGGTTCTTCCTCACGAGCACACTTGAAGGCATGAGTGGCATGAGAGATACACGGAATACCTGCACCAACAGAAAATTGCAGCCCATTTTGCATGGGTTGTGCATGCACATTTTCAGCCGGCAATGGCATTTGATATACATTTTGACCATTGCCATAAACATTGTATCCTTCAATCACGGGCTACATAAGGTAATCTTGCATGGCGTGAAGTCACTGATTGTTTCTCTCCCATAGCATGGAGATTCATCCTCTTAGACATAAGTTCTTGTTCGGGCACCTGTGGGGATTCCAAGACATGTGGGATGGTTGTCTTTTCTGCATAGGCATCCTCGGTACGAGCCAAGTATGCACGTGCTGCATCCCTCGGTTGCATGTGCAACTCTTGAGCAATCATTGCCATTGCATGATCCATATAAGATTCAGCTTTCTTGGCCTTCAAATGGTCATGTACCAATGGATCCTTGCGGCGGTAGAGGTTCAATTCTTCTTGTTGTGCATGGAGAAGAGCCTACATACGAGTAAGTTCAGCCCTCAAGACTATGGACTCTTCTTCCTGCATGTTCTCTTTGCCACGGGACAGCTGTCCCACATATTCAAGTTCCCTATTGTGCACCACATGAGTTTGCTTATCCTGTAAAGCATTGGAGGCATGCATTTCATTTTCCCTACCTCTTGTATTAGCATCTCCAACATCCATTGTATGGCTATCCATAATGTTCTAAGTGTAGAGATAGCTAGTGTTCACGGTGATCGTCTCTCAGGATAGAAGTGAAAGAGAACCGTATGCTCTGATACCAATGTAACTTGGTTGAACACAATGCTAATCAATACACTTAAATACACTAAGATTTGATGGACACTTGCTCAAATACAAGAAGTAAATTGCTGAATTGACAAGAGACACACAATGAGCCGGAACGGCCGGCCCCTCCCTCAAATAAAGTATATTGATCATGGGAGAATCAAGTACATAGTGTCATGGGCATTTGTGACCAGATTTCCATACCAATGCATATGAATACAGTATTGCAAACAAGTGGTTGTCGATGTAGACCTGTAATCCACACTACCCTCTCAAGTGCCCATGTTCCCTACCATCTGCTCTCTATTGTTCCACCAACACATGGTAGTAACAATCTGCAAGAGAGCACGTAGGACAAGAGAACACTACACAGGGTATGTGATCTTGTAATCCGGTTCCTCCCTCCTGCTACTTGCTCCCATATTTAAGCATAAAAGCTTACCAATAGCAAATAGAGTCGATGACAGCGGAAGTCTTCACGATGGAAGTCCTTGGAGTGTTGAGATCTTCGATTTGTCGCATTTCTTCGCGACAAAAGTCTTCAAGAGGATGAAGGGAACCTTGGGAAAGCTCCCCTATGGTTCAACTTGAGAAAGGAGGGCTGAAATTAGGGTTTTCGGCAAAAAGACCAGAAATTACAGCAATAAAGAGAGCTGTTTTACTGAATTTCAGTCATTGGGAGTGTGTAGGAGAGTGATTAGCATCCGGAAACACTCTTGGAAGCTTGAAAATCACCTTAGCAAGCTTGGAAATGGAGTTGGGAAGGAGAATGTGCAGAAAATGCAGCCCAACAGCCCTCATGAAGGAGGCGCCAATCTCTAGAGAGAGGAGGAGGAGAGAGGTGGTGAGTTGTTCTGTGTAGGTGGCAGGCAGGTGCTCTGTGGAGCAAGCTAGAGTGGACACATGGCTAGTTACTCCCTTTGTACAAAGGGGATAAGGTCTGGGTGGTGGACATTGGGTTATGTCCACCTCGGGACATCAGTGTGTGTGAACGCCGGGCTGGTCATAATTTATAAGTGAGTTTTGGTCGCCCAAAACTTAATGAAGCGTGTACACACTTACTTATAAATTAGTGGTAACTCCTAAGGCTAGGATTATGACCGATACTTACCACCTGTCACATGCCACATAACCATGTCAGTAGACAGTTTCACACGCACGGTTCGCGGGTAGGCGTCCCCTTACTTGGAACTACACATTGGTCAAGCAAGCATGAAAACAACATGTAATTTCAATTGCAAGCAAGCACATAAAGATGCTATGCAATGCAGCATTGGTATGGACGATCCCCGTTCATGAGACTATACCAAAATAGACGTGCTCTAGGCAAGTACACGAAGTACCAGACCCAATGGAACACCAATCCACCAGGCATTTCCGGACATGTACACAGAGGCACAAGTCTCAACGGAAAGCCAAGTCCACAGTATCACATGAGTGGCATCAATCCCCGGCATATACAACTGCCATGGATGCCAGTCCAATGTACATACATGATGAGAAAGCACGGGTGGACCAATTGGGTGACCAAATGGTGACAGTAACCCAAATGCACGTTTGATGAGTTGGTTGCTGCGCTCTTGTAAGAAGAGCAATCCCGCCAAAACTAAACTAGTATGCGTGTGGGAGATTAAGCATTTGTTGCTAGTCAAAAAGGTAAAGGCTAAGCCTTTTCGTAGGGCGGCTACAAGTCAAAGGCAGAATCAGCCCAATCTTTTAGCAAAGATGTCGAGAAGGGGGGTGATAAGCCTAAGAAGAAGACAAATTTAACTATTGTCGAAAGCCAAGCCATTATATCAATTAATGCATAAAAAGGTTGGAGAAGGAGAAGAAGAAAAAGTTAGGCATTGTTGTGGCTGATGCATCGGCACAAATGTTGAAAAGAAGAAGTCAACGTAATATGCACTGGATGATTGAGCATTCATTGTGCACTGCAGTTATGACCCTTCTGTCCATGATGTATGCATGTCAGAGATAGATCAACATGTCTGGTATTTTGATAGTGGTGCTAGCCAACACATTACTTCTTAGCGTGAATTATTTTACTCCCTTGAGTCTGCTGCGCAAGGAGGCACAATCACATGTGCAAACAACTTCTCATATCTAGTAAAAGGAGTTGGTAAGGTTGTGCTCACCTGCTGCAAATGGTGGGACAATCATTCTCTCTGAAGCCTTGTTTGTTCTAGGCATTAAAAAGAACTTGTTGTCAATCTCTGCCATTGCTAGCGCAGGTCTAGTGGTCAGATTTGTTAATGACAGGTTTACAGTCTATGACTAGAGTGATGGAGACATGACTGTGGTATTTGGTACTCTAAGCCATGGGCTTTACAGGTTGGACAGGTACGAGAGATTGGCACATAGTGCTTGTTTAGTTTGCCACACGTGCTATGAGTGATGCGGAGCTATGGCATGCCGACTTTGGTGACTTGAATTTTGGCAATTTGTTGCGTCTTAAAAGAAAAGGCAAGAGATGGTGTGAGATTTGCCAAAGAGTCGCAGGAGGGACTGCAATGCCACATGGACGTCTTAGATGATTTTTGTACACACAGAGGCGTTTCAGTGAACCTTGGGAAAACCAAGGTCATGATCTTTCACACTTCCAGACGGGTTATGAAAGATACAATGATCACATATAGAGGCAGTCAGGTGGAGGTGACAGAATCATATGTATACTTGGGTATTACCTTCACTAGTAATGGGAACCATTTCTCCATGAGACAAGCATCATAGGACAGGCTCACGTGAGGTTATATTGCCCTTGCATTGATGGAGCGACAATGTCATCGGGCTCATTTCCAGGAGCCTCGCACCAAAGGATGGCTATTTGACACCTTAGTCACCCCAGTGATGATGTATGCAACACCGGTATGGGCTTCTAACCTCTCCACATATAATTGACGTCGGATGGAGAGACCGCAGATCCTCATGATCTCCAGGATGATTCGCAGCAAACCATCAGTACCACATGAGATCGTCAAAGCAGAGCTTGCAATGCCCCCCATGATGGTAGAGGCTCTATTTCAGACCATATCCTACATCAGATGCATCAGAGCCAGGGTCTAGAGAGACTACCCCGCTTAGCCATGGAGTCCTCTCACAGAGTATTGCCACAGAGGGCCATAACCCATCATGGTATGCTGCAATAGATGAGTAATTCTCAGCACATGGACTCGACATGGATAGATTACCGCCCTTCCAGTATGATGATAACTCCCCATACTTTACACTCTCCCGAGAGGAGAGGAATAGAGTTTTGAAACAGGATTTGATCCAGATGCACACCAGGGAGACTCGGTCGGGTCCCCTTCCCACCAAGATGCACTCCTACAGAGATCACATCCTTAGATTCACAGAGGATGGATTTGTCAAACGACCAGGCTACATGGATGTACACGTATCATGCTATGAGGGTGACTATTGGTCAGATCATAGTTTCCTCTCACTCTGGAGATTGAGGCAGGGAGAGGAGCACGGACCCCTAGAGAGGACAGAGTATGCAGATTTTGCCACAGAGAGGTAGAGTCGAAGGAGCATTACATATGCAGATGCTCTACATATTATGAGATGAGAGGGAGATACCACTGCTTGTTCAGAGAGGGTTTTGACCCACTTAGCCGGGTGATGGAGTATCTTGATCAGAGATGCCTAGGCCTTTTCCTCCTTGAGCTACATTGACATAGAGAGAGGCTTCTACAAGTGCAGAGCCAAAGATCGCAGCCACAAATCACCAGCTTCTTCAGGCCTATCAGCGAGCAACATCCCCCTCCCCGTGTATCATCTACCTCCCTGACGAGGGCTCACACTATAGAGAGCCTCGGAGATCAAAGCTGCCAAGAGACCACGACTACCCGGGCGCAAACCACCACTACTCCTAGTCTGTCCAGATCCAAGCACGATTCCGTAGAGCTATGGAGGAGAGAGTCTAGAGCACAACAGATGTGAGAGTCCCCCTCGCCCCATGCCCCATGTATAATGTACTACACCCCACCATCTCCACTGGGTGGAATTAGTAGTATACCACTTATCATGATTGTACATCTATAGCATGCTAGACAGTGACTACATAGTGAGCTGCATATGACTAGGATTAGCTTTTCATTTCAGTTTTTCTTTCCATGATACTTAGGACATGGACTTGTTGTATACAGATTTGTCTCATAGGCCAATCTGGACTTCCGTAGACGTTAATATATCTTTTCTTTCTTTCTTTCTTTCTATCTATTTTTTGATTTTTACCTTTGAAGGATTGTCACGATTGTGACGTATCAGATACTCTCTTCATTGCTGATTCCTGTTGCAGATGCAAGGAGTAACCAGCCAAGGGAACCCCTACCCTCAATTGGTTGCGACTCTTCGCCAAAGGATGTACCTCTTCATCGAATAGCCACATCCCTTCGACGAATGGTTGTATCCTTGATGAATGGTTGTGCCTCTACATCAAATAGACACATCCCTTAGCCTAAAGTTGTATCCTTTCGTCTATGGTCATGTCCTTTCGTCAAAGGACATGCCTCTTCAAATGTGTCTCTTCATCTCCTATATAAGAGACCTATTGTACTCAGTTTAATCAATTCAATTCAAGTTAATTCAATCTTCTCTCAAGTGTTCTCCTGAAGTGGTATCAGAGCAAATTTTTTCCCGGACGTAGTTAGTGCGTGCTACGCTACCGGCGTCAACTCTATGCACCCTCACCCTGGTGTTGTATGGAGGCGGAGGAAAGATCTTCTCACCTGCAGAAGCAGATGCCTAAAGATTAAGCCTCGCTGAAATTTTTTCCCCATCCCAACCCGATGGAGTTCCTGCAGCCGTCTCCCTCTACCCGCGCCCTCGGTGGTCCCATGAACGCGCCTCGCGCACCCGGAGTCACTGCCCTCGCGCCTCGTGCCTAGACGGGTCCTTGTTGCCCTTCGGCCTCCGTGCCTGGCCGCCCTACAGGCGAGTTCCACCCGTGGCGGTACACCTACGGGCACTCACTTAATGTCTTGGAGGTTCGGCGTGGCAGTGTTGGCAGAGCCCTGGCCTGCGTGGCGTGTGGAAGTTCTCAAATCAGCCCCCCCATGTCCCTTTTACCCTCCCGGAGCCTCTCCAAGTGATGCACCTCTTCGAAAGGACACATCTTTTAAAACATGCCCTTTCACATTGAAATGACCTTTTTCTTAAAAAAAAAAAAAGTGACCCTGGACTTTTAAAAAAAAAAACCTAACCATTGGGTGGCCTCTCCTTCATTCAAAAAACGAAAAAAAAAATATATATATATTTTTTTTCAGCCCCCCTCTTTGACGCGCGAGCATATCAGCCTCCCTCTTCTCCTCGCGCGAAATTCAGCCCCGTCCTCCATGGTGATGGCGCTCCTTTTGTATGCCTTCTTGGGCCTTCTCTTCGTGCTCGTTGGCATCCAAAAACCGTAAAAATCCAAATACTCCATTGCTGTCCAGAAAATTCAGCGGTGAAGAAAAAAAAGAAGAAATCAATTTTTCAGCATCGGAAAGTCCTCTACTACGCCCCTCTTGTCTCCGGCAATGGCTTTCTTGGCATGCATGTTGACTACCTTTCACACTTCTCCGGCTACCTTGTCTATTTCCAAGGTTTCTTTGGCGCGTATGCTCGTGGTAGCACATGTTGACCTATTGTACTCAAGTTAATCAATTCAATTCAAGTCAATTCAATCTTCTTTCAAGTGTTCTCTTGAAGATTCTTGTTCTCTAAGTTAAGTACTTAAGTAGTAATTAGTACACAATATGAGGGATTAACAACATAATCCTCACAAGGATGCTTTACTTTTTGTAGCCTTCTTTGTTGAAGAAAGCTCCTTCCTTGCCTTTTCTTGACTTTGTTGTCTTCGTCTAGAAGGAATGCTTCCACATCCGTCAATTTTGGTGCCGGCAAGTTTGTGAGTGTGGTAACAATGTTACCAAACTTCTCTTAGGATGGGCTCTTCAAGAGCACAACTATGATCACATCTTCGATAGTCTTTTTGATCCCTACAAGGTGGGTGAGAATGCTTTTCATATAGTTGAGATGAGTTTGAACTGGGTTCAACTTAAGCTCAAAAAATATTTTTTGAAATTTTTGGATTGTGCCCCAAATAAAGTATCTAGAGTATTCCATGCCTCATTAGATGAATCTTTTCCATCTAGGTGATGGATATATGTATCACTTAGTTCCAAAGCATGATAACCACCCACAAGGTCTTTTCATCCCTAGTGGTTGGCATTTTCTCTTTTCCGTTTGCAACACTCCACAACCCTTTCCTTATGAGGGTAAATTCAATTTTGGTCTGCCAAGTATGAAAATTATAGCCTTTAAATTTGTCAAGTTTAATTGAGTTGGCCATTTCCTTGAATAGGTCTTACCACTTGGCTTTGGAAGCTCAAGGGAAGAGTCTAAACCCTCACACAAAGATTTATGAGGTTCTAGAAACCCCTGTCACCATAAAGATGCATGTGGGTAGACAAAAAAATAGACACCAAAATATTTTGCATAATCCTATCATCATATACGGCGAGCCATCATAGAGGTATGTACTATGTGCATTGCGTTTTAAGTCTTAACTCTCAAGTCTCGACTCTCTAGTATCTATGTTCAAGTTTCTAAGAATGTCATTGCATTTGCCATTGTGTTACGTGTAGGTTGGGTATGAAAATGTCATTCAAGTCATCACGGAAAATGTGTCCAATTGCTGCAAAATGGGACACTTGGTAGAGGCGGAGTTCCCATCCATTGTATGGACTCCTTCTGCTCCCATTGTCTAGACCTACTCATGGAGGATGTTGGGAAGTGAAGAGGGTAGTCGCACAAGGCCTATCCATTGTGAATTTCTTCACAAAGAAGGTAAAGGTGCTCGCTATGTTTCGTGAGCAAAGCGACGTGGAGCTTAAGAAGCCCTCTTCCACGCGGTTTGCCTACATGTGGCTGCTCTTGGAGCAGCTATATGACGTGCAACCGAATGACTGTGGTCTCCCCGGATTTCGTTGCATGGCTAAGAGAGGAGATGGTGACTAGTGCGGATGCATTGTTTTGCGCCCTACTTCGACCACGGTGGCTACAAATGTGAGGCGTGGCTCCGGCTCGACTTCGAGGAGCTCTTTAGCACCTGTTGCTGAAGAAGAGGATGCTCCTATTGCAGGCATCAAAGAGCCTGAGTACGGTGACGAGGGCAATGTCCTTTGCAAGGGCAGTTTTGGGTTGGCCTCTGATGATGGGAGCACCTCTAGTGAGAGCATTCCTTCCCCTTGTGATTTCTCTGAGGAGGAGAGTTTAGAGTCTAGACTCCAGACATTTTTGTACTTAGTGTTGTGACTAGTCACAACACACTTTTTTGTATTTCCTATTGTAGGCCGTGGGCCACGGCTCTTATTTATGGCATGCCACATATGTTCAGTGTTCATTGTTCATGACTATTGAGACTTTGTACTAGTGTTTTAACTTTTTTCTACTTTATGACAAGTTACAACTTCTCTAGACTTTGCACCTCTAAATGTGTATAAATATCTTTTTTTCAAGTGTTTTTTAAAGTGGATCGTATCTCAATCGAACTTATTTTTCAAAATTTAAAAGTCCTGTACTGGCACCGTTTTTTCATACCTTCGTTTCGTACCTAACAACTATGAATGAATCCATGAAATCGAAAAGAAAATGGAGAAATGACTGAAATGTGTTTTTGAAAATCAGGACCACCCAAAGCGGGGGTTTCCCATAATTATGTTGCTTAATAGCTGTGGTGGTTTTCCACGTACTTTTGAGCAAAGAATAAGCATGAGTGATAGACCTTTCAAATATCCTATTGATCTCATGTTCCACATAGGCATTCTGTGAAGACAAATCCATATCATGAACTTTACTACTGGAAACTCCATCATTCGCAAATACATCAATAAAAGAAGAATAGGTATCTGCTTCACTGCCCCATCCAGGAATGTACCTGAGAGACTCTCGGAGTTAAGATTTTACTTAAATGTAGTCTATGATTAGTGTGTGAGTGGGACTTTTTAATTAAGTTCGATGGGGCTTATGGCCCTCAATATAAACTCAAAGCTCATACTTCTGTTTCCAGGTTACTCTATTGGCAGTGCATTGTGCTGGATGTTTCTATTATTTGCTGGCGCAGAGACACTCCGATGAAAGACAGACATGGATTGGGGCAGTCCTGCCACATTTCAAGGATGCAAGTATTTGGACTAGATATGTCTACTCAATGTACTGGTCAATTACCACCCTCACAACGGTTGGTTATGGTGATCTGCATGCTCAAAATTCAGGCGAAATGATATTTGAAGTTTTCTACATGCTTTTCAATCTAGGGTTAACCGCCTACCTCATCGGGAACATGACCAATTTGGTCGTGCACATGACCGGACGGACCCGAAACTTTGTAAGAAAAGTCAAATTCATAATTTCACACTAATATTTTCAATTAAATATCATAATTCATCAAGGATTTGGGACTTGACACTGGCCATTTCTCGGGTTTTTCTGTTTTAATTTACATGGATTTTTTTATTTTTATTTTGCAGAGAGACTGTGTCCAAGCGGTTTCGAGCTTTGCATTACGCAACCGTATCCCACTGAGATTGCGAGGCCAGATGATGGATCATATGAAACTGAAGTTCAAAACTGAGAACCTTCAACAACAAGAAACCATGGCCACCTTACCAAAGGCTATACGTTCCAGCATTGCACAGCATCTGTTCTTACAGACTGTAGAGAAAGTTTACTTGTTTCAGGGAACTTCTTATGATTTCATGTTGCAGTTGGTATGCTTCCTTACATTAATCCTTGTAATCCTGACGTTAATTTACTGAGTGCAATCTTTTTTATGACGAAACTGCCATGCTATGTCAAAGGTGACGGAAATGAGAGCTGAATATTTCCCGCCCAAAGAGGATATCATTCTTCACAATGAGGCTCCTACCGAGTTTTATGTATTAGTATCAGGAGTAGTGGTAAACATTGCTGATATCTGCCATAGTCCCCCTTCTTGACACCCCCCCCCCCCCCCCCCTCTTTCGCTTTCCTTCTGTTAATGGCTATATGGCATCATAGTGTGTCCATTTTGATCCACAACTTAAGGCAAAAGTAATCTTGTGCTTTTCATGTTGACAGGAGCTCGTGGCTTATAGGGATGGCACTGAGCAGGCAAGCTAAACCTTCTAATACAACTTTTGTGCATTTGTAAATGACTTGATTAATCTCATCAAACAAGGTTAGAGAAGGCTAATGAAATGACAAATTCTAGAGCTACACAATGTGAACCAAAAAGAGGCAAGCACCATGTGTCACCTTTTCATTCCATCATCGGTGGGGGTTGGGGATTGTTGTGTTTGGGGGGGGGTGGGGAGGGGTAGTATACATTTCCGAAGGCACCCATAGTGCCAACTCCATGCAGTATAACTCTTCAAGCATGTAAACTTGTAAGCTCATGAACTCAAAAAAGCTCACAAATGATCACAGTTATCTATCCCATGGCTAGGGGAAAACCACCCTCTATGGGTCCTAAACATTTGCAGTCTGGGCAAATTCACCATGCAAACAAGTACATCCCAAGCATAAGTGATAACCGTAGTCAACCACACATGCATAAGAAAGAAGTCTTAAATGAGTCTACACACGTTGCTGTTTGTTATTTCCGGCTCGAGACATCCACCTTTGCACAAGAATTATGATTATTTTGGAGAAAGGGAGAGGATGCAATAGTTTTTATCTACACAGGGAAATTATGGGGATCATCAAACCAAGAACTAACAGAAATAAAAGTACCCAGCACTACTACCTATACCTAGTGCCCAAAACCACCGGTCCAATACCTTATTACAGTCGTACCCAAAAGTGAAACAAAAACCATCAGCCCTACATTCAGTAGCCCCAAGAGTAATCCAATTCTAATGCTTTTGAAAACAGACACTACTGATTGATGATCTACCCAGGCCACTTCAAACTTCTTTAAGTAGAACCCGCCATCAGCAGCATTCTTGACCAGCACACCCACCTCTCCCTTTGGATTATTCCATAAAGTAATCTTCCTCCCTTTTAAGTTGAAAGGGGGCAGCCTGTGCCATGATGGGTTTCAGGAGCTTAGTGACACCTTTTAAAATCCAAAAATGGAGTATAGAACTGTATGTAAGCTTGCAAGATGAACTTAGCATGAAAGGGGTTTGATCTCAATGCTCTAGCTTACCAATCGACTAGTTGCTTGTTGGATACCTCAATACCCATAGGACAACCAAGGTGCTTGAAGACTGTCCCTTTGTTTACCACTTGGCATCCCCATCTACTCATATCAAGGGAATCATCCTCTTTTAGGCTTATGATCCTAGATTTGTTCAGGTTGCATCTGGATCTTGACGCTACTGCAAAATTGGGGAGAGAATCGCTTTGCACAGGAGTTATCGCAGGATGGCCAATCACCTTATGCACCATTAACTGTAGACATTCTGGAGTTCGCCCAACAAGGAGACATTCTTCTTTTGGGCAACTTCATGCCTTGGAAGCGAGTACTGATTCCCATGTAAATCTACTAATGATTCTCTTAGAGATAGATCAAAGGGAGTTGGGGGTGCAGCGGGTCTCGGAGGACATTGGGTTTATCACCAACTATGGCTGATTCTTCCTAGAGATGGGTACTATGCATCTTCCTAGAGTTGGGGGTGCAGCGGGTCTCGGAGGACATTAGGTTTATCACCAACTATGGCAGATTCTTCCTAGAGATGGGTACTATGCATGATCTTCTCATTCATAATGGAATGTCAGGATGGCAGACTCACCTGCTTCCCACATGGTGGTGGTTCAAGCACTATGGACTACTTGATGGGGTCTCCTGAGATGCCTTCACAGACTTCACCATCCCTCCACCTCGTACCAGGGCTGATCACACATATTTGGCCTTCACCATATCCAGATCCCCTCAACTGCCCCCACCAGACCCCTCCCACCACTTTCAGCTATATCCATTTCCACCATAACGTTGATTGTGTCTATGTGGATCACCTTTATCGCCATACAACTGATACCGCTTCCAGCATACATTCCAGCATACAGCTTACTTCTTTTCTTCATGAATCCACACAAGCTAGTTTTCCATTTACTGTCAGATCCTCCACCAAGTCTCCCATTGACTCCATAGCTTTAGAATGGTTTTGGGATAATGAGCTTTAGAATGGTTTTGGGATAATGAGAAGTGCAAAGCCACAACTTCATCTCTTGGCCAAATCTCTGCACGGGAAATGCAAGAGTCTTTTTGCCATCTTACTCGTTGGAAAAAGTGTGTGTTCTTTGCTAAGTAGGAGGAATACTGACTTTTTCTGAGTGCCGACAGCTTTGATGCTTGGGGGATCCTTCAAGAAAAACTTTACCTACATCAATGACCCCTCTACATGGGAACCATATGCCCATGAGCTATATGACATCCCAAATGGGTCCCTACCTGACATATCACACATTCCCCATCCTACATCCACCACGCTCTTCAATGCCTTCAATGTCACAAAATCCCTATTAACGTTGCACAATGATAGTGCTAGGGACTGTGAGGACCTCCGGAGCACCTTGCACATGGTTGGAAAATTTTGGCTCCCATCCTAGCTCACATCTTCAATCAGGCTCTTTGTGAAGGCTTCTGTCCTTCTTGGACTACCAACACCAATGTTCCAGGAGACCTGTAACATGTGGAAGTTAAAAGGAACTTTTACTTGTAAGTATAGTGAGAGAACAAGAGCGTTATCTTGCAAGAACGGGGGAGAATAGAGAAGAGAGAATAGAAAAGGGTACACTGTACAAAAGATGGGGTCCAGGTCCCAAACACCCATTCAAGGCCCTCCTCTTGATTGAGTATTTTCTTTGACTGCTGCAAGTAAGAATTAGTACAATAAGATGGATGAATCTGCCCCAAGTATTGGTCTGAACTGTTACCTCAGTGAAGGTTTGGGTTAATCTCTATACGGGCTGCAGTCTGTCACACACATATATACCTGTGTGTGTGTGTGTGTGTGTGTGTACATATATATGTGTGTGCATACATACATACATACATACATACATACATACATATATATATATATATACACACACACTTTTTTTTTTTTTGTAAAACCAGTTGAAATTGCATTATATCATAAATGTACAAGAGGGTTTGACATCAAGAGGATGTCTAAACCCTAGAACTTAAAAAACAGTAGTAAAAAAGTTCTATCGAAGATCTGGGCAGTGCTCAAGAAAAGAGCCTATGCCCTATCCATCAGAAACAGTAAAAGAAAAGCTGAACACAAGAAACATCCAAATCTTCCTCATGTACGGCATCATATAAGGACTGCCGCAATGAGGCTCGGAAGAAATCATAAGGGTGCTGAAGGGGTGAATTCAGATATGCATGATTTCGATGTAGCCAGAGGCTCCATAAGGCCCAGTATCTGATCCAATGGAAGAAAAGAGAATATTGTGACAAAGAAGCTGATAACATGTCAAACATCCAGAAAAACCTGTAGAACCTGTGTGCAGGAAATCTGAGAGATAAAAAATAGGAGATCTTGTCCAGAAGGTCTCTGGAGTATGAGCAAGACCACAATAAATGCGGAATACTCTCAGCAGTATGATGACATCTTGGACAAAGAGGAGAGGCAATCCTTCTTTGAGCCAATTTCACTCCCACTGGAAAAATACACACACACACACACACACACACACACTTTTTTTTGTAAAGCTTCATGTCATTAATTACAGGTGGGAAACCTCAAAACGAGGAAAACCCACCAAAAAGACCATATACAAGGGAAACTACTAGAGTGTTCACTATGTTCAGTGTGAACATAGTTAAACATCTAAAAACAATCTGTAAAAAGAGCATACAGAGATGAGTATATCTCATGAAGAGAGAGTCAGTCATATAAAGATTGTTGAAGAGAGGAACGGAAGAATGAGTAAGCATCCAAATAAGGCCCAGCAAAAACTATCCTGTTGCGAGACTCCCACGTAGTCCATAAAGCCCAATAGCGAACCCAATCAAAGAAGACTTTATAGGATCTAAGGGGTGAAGGGAGAAGGCCGAAGATCCAAAAGTATTTCCCAAAGGGTGCTTGTCGGAAGCGGGCTCTCAAACGTGTAGCAATCCGATCCAATAAAGTCCTGGTGAGAGGACAACTCCATAAAAGATGAAAGACTGTCTCTTGAGAAGCACCACAACTATGACAAGTTGAAGGTGCCAAAAGTCGCCTAGCCAAGAAAAGACCGACTGGCAAGACTCCAATCAAGCATCTCCATAAAAACAGTTTACTTTTCAAAGGTAGACTGCATTTCCAAAGAGAATGAAGCCGCTGTTTCCACCAAGCCTGACTTTTATGAAGATGCCAAATCTGATTTGCATGTTCTTGAACCCAAGAGGCAGGCAACAAGAAATGATATATCGAATGAACCGAAAGTTTAGCCATTGATAAAGGGCCTCGTGCAGGTTGTTCTCTTTTAAGGCTCCAATCAACCAAACGATCAGAACGATCCAAATCTGCAATTGGTTCAAAAGGAGCAAGAAGCTCTCGAATAAGCTGCCAGATTGATCTATAATGCATCCCCAGACCAAATTTCCTGGCGGCAACCACAAAAGAAAGCACATGGCCAGCAGCATCCAAAACATCATCAATAAGATAAACTCCTTTCTTTGAAAGGAAATATGCCTTCCTAGGCTCACGTAGAGCTAGGGGTACATCAAAAACCTTCGACCAATGAATACTCTCAAGGCGAAGCGAAGAAGATTGCGCATTAAACCTCGGATTCCAAAAAAGATATTGCGTAATCTGTTTCCAGGCAAAAATTAACTTAGATGAAAGAGGACAGCCGACAATCTTTCCATTGAAATGGCTGAAAATTGCATCCCAATACGTAACAGTCCACTTTCCAAAAGCAGGTGAAGACATAGACATACACATATGACCCAACATAATAGCCCATGGCTGGCGTTGTTGTACAAATTCCAATAGCAAAGTGGATTTACGAGCAAGCACATGAAAATGAATATTCAATATGTTCAAGCCACCATGTATCTTTGGAGAACACATCTTTGGCATTGACAAAAGACGAAGACCCTTTTTACGATGTTGAGTTTTCCACACAATTGCCATTGCCAGAGACATAAACCGATCTATATCAGCTTTCCTCCACATAATCAATGGAAGAAAAGAACTGTATGTAAGCCATCACAATAGCCTGCACTATCCTGAGACGTACATGAAGAGGCCAAGTGGAAAGCTGCCAATAATCAATTTTGCGATTCAATTTTAGCATAACCCATTGAATCATTTGTGAAGATGACAGCTGCCAACCCAAAGGGTAACCCAAATGACGAACGATATGTCCAGCAGGAGGTATTCCACCGGGCCACAATACATGATGCCATTGCTGTACACTAAGCGCAAGCAAGGTAGACTTACGGAAGTTTACTTTCAAACCAGCAGCCAGACCAAAAAGTTCCAAAGCCTTCATTAATCTCTGAAGATCTTGTTGCGTATTCTTGGGCATAAAAAAAGAATCATCAGCATAAGCCTGAGCCAGGAAAGTATGCCCAGCAGGAAGTTGTAAGCCATGCACTTCATCAGTGGCTTGCAAAAAATCCAAATAGCAAAGAAAAGGATGTGTGGCAATAGCAAACAACAAGGAACTAAGCGGACAACCCTGGCGAACTGAACGTCCCAATTTCCAAGAATCTGATAGAGAAGAGCTCAAAATCAAAGAAGCATCACTGTCATTATAGAGCCAATACACAATATTTTGCCACTTTGCACCGAAACCAAGAGAACTCATAGTCATAGCTATATAGTCCCAATGCACAGAATCAAAAGCTTTCTCAATATCAACCTGCAAAATGAGTACATCGTGCTTAGTGTATTTGGCATATTCAATGGCAATATAAGCATTGGCTAAATTATCATTGATTTGTCTCCGAGGCACAAAACCATATTGCGCAGGATGCAAACCATCATGTAAAAATCCTTTAATACGATTTGCCAACATCTTAGTCAGAAGCTTATAGATGACAGGCATAAGAGTAATGGGCCTCCAATCAGAGAAAACTTCACAAAGATCTCGTTTAGGGAAAAGCTTAACCAATCCTTCTTTCCAAGAAGATGGTAGTACATCATTTGCCCAAGCTTCATTAATCATATACAGCAATGATTGTTCCAAGTGAGGCCAAAAAGCATGGAAAAATTCCACTGTCAATCCATCCCATCCGGGAGATTTCCATCGACCCATTGAACGTAAAGCATCTTTAAGTTCAATATCAGTGAACGCAGATTCTAATTCCAATGCATCCTGTGGAGAAATAATGGGCTGAACATGATGCAATAAAGCATAACGAGCATCAAGTATGTCAGACGAAGTAGTTGGCGGTTTAGCAAAAAGGGCTGCAAAATGCTGACTAGCAATATATGAGAGCTCCGATAAAGAATGAGTCCATTGACCATCAGATTTTTTCACCCTTCTGATGCATTCCTTTCGTCTTGAAGCATGTAGATTTTTGAAAAAATCTTTGGAAGAGCAACCCTTATCTATGATAGCTCGATGTCGCGAACGTGTCAACCATTTTTGCAATTTTCTCTGATCATTTAGCATGAGGAAGTGCTTAGCCTGCATTAAAGAATCTTGTTCATTAGTATTTAAAATCCTATACTGAGCAAGATCAGCCATGGATTGACATGTTTCTTTAGCCTGCAAGATCTGATCCCGCAAGTCGGCCATGTAATAACGACCATAATCACAGATCACAGCCTGCATGCGCTGAACAAATTGAAACCAAGCAATGTCAATGTCCTCATGCATTTGAAGGGGCAAGGGCTCAATGGCTTGCAAAACCATTTCCTTGAAATCAGCATGCACAAGATAACTGTTGTTTAAAAGCAACAGCCTATGTTTCTGAAGAATAGAGAGATCTTGTGGCATGTCGAAATAAAGGCCTAACCATAAAGGAGAATGATCAGAGAGTAACATGGAACGATCAATCCATAGTTTGCAAACAAAATCATCATATTGGTCAGCATGTAACAAGTACCAGCGATCCAGACGTGTCCAGATATGTGGAAAAGCATTGTGGTTAAAAGTAAACCCTTGCAGATGAGGGAATACATGTTGCCATAGGTCCAAAATATTGCAAGAAGAGAGCAAATCATTCCATGTTCTGCGTTCAGCTCCAAGCATATGAGTTCTTCCAGTGGAGTTAAATTCAGGAGATGGAGCATTATTAAAATCTCCACAAAGGAATGCATTATGGAGCCAGGGATAAGCCAACATTTGTGACCATATATTTGCCCTGTCAGCTGAGCTTTGTGGTGCATAAACTGCTGCAAATTCATAAATTTGTCCATACAATAAACATTGAATGACCATCCATCTGCCAACAGAATCATTGTAGGCCAACATTGGTTGTAGATCATGCTTAACAAGCATAAAAACTCCCGAGTAATGCTGAGTGCCCACATAAAATATATCATAACCTGCAAAGTGACCTGATTGACCCACTAAGGTATGCTGATTGTGTTCTTGCACACACACTAGATGAGGCTGCATTTTATGTACATAGTGCCAAAACAACCTAAATTTACTTGGATCACAAAGTCCTCTAATATTGTACGAAAGACATTTTATTGGAGCATCAAACATCAGATCTGTACAAAGGTATATACAGTGAACAGCCAGCAAAATCAATGCTGCATAACAACAACTGAATCAGGGAGAGAGCCCTCGCCCTGAATCAAGAGAGACTCATGCATATTCGTATCAACACACATATCCAAAGCATTTATATCGGCATCCATACTCGAGGAAGCACCTCGAACTACATCTGACCATATTCTAGAAAGCATAGTCGATGAGGTGGAAGACTGTGTAATAGTGGCAGATGCAGTCCAATTACGTGAAGGAACGGGAGCACGACGAACCATAGTAGCTTTTTTCGGAGTTTTCCATTCAGCCGAAGATATTTTATCTTTTCCTTTATCCTTGGGTTGATTAGGCACTGCCAAAGAAGAAACATCTTGTGGAAAAGCTTTAGCTTTTCCTTTCTCTTTCTCCTTTTGAGTATTTCGAGTGGCTTGATTTGTTGGTATCTCCTTAATTTGAGTTGGCTGCTCATTCGCTGAGATGGGAGGTACAGCAGATAACGGCGGAGGATGCAGCAGAGAAGGACATTCAGAAGCCATATGCCCAAACTTATGACAAGTGAAACAAGCACCTGCAAAGACTCCCCAATTTAATTTGAAGTAACGTGCACCCATGCCACACACATTTTCTACTTCAACAGCAATTGCTGGTGGTTGCTCATGGTCCGTATCCCACAAGATGCAAAATCTGTTTTTGTTTCCTGTAGGACGAGGTGCACAAACCACTTTGCCCAGAGTGGCTGCTATACCTGGCAAATGTTCCCTCAAATATTCTGGAAAATCCACGACCTCGACCCAAACAGGACAACGATGCCTAATCAAGGACTGATAGTCCTTGGTCGGGGACCAAGGTAACACATGTACCAACTGTACACCAAACATAAGGGGAGAAGATTCAAGCATCTGCTGCTTATATTGACCATCAGACAGTAATACATCATAAAAACCCCTTGCTGCAAAGTGAACTCCATCTACAAAGGGTCCACCTAGAATGGACTGAATCCATTGAGCTACTTCTTGCGCAGAAGGCATTTTACCTGGAAAGAAGAGAATAATCCCTTTCTCTGAGTATCTACGCAGAGGAGACACAATCGTCGGCAATTTAATCTTATAACTGAAAGAAGGAGGCGGGTCCTTCCATTTGACACGACTGTCTACAAAGTCCTCACATAAAGCCTCATATACAAACTGTGCATCCGACGAATCTTGCTTGATCATGGTGACAGATTCAATTGCAGCATGCTGCCTCTTGTTACTGTCTGCAGCATTATCCCGGCGAGCATAGGTCACAACAGTCTCAGACATAATTGCAAGAGTAAAGTCTGTACAACACTGCTAAACAACTCTTTTTTTTTTTTTTTTTAAAGCTGTATGCTGTATACAGGAGGCTTTGAAATTTAGGCGAGTAGACTTGCAGCTTCGAAGCAAAAGGAGTCGCAGGCGAAGAGGCGAACAAGGTCGCAAGCAATAGGTGAGTTGGGTTGCAGGCGATAGGCGAACTACGAGCAATCGAACAGGCGACCTGGGTCGCAGGTGAATAGAGTCGCAGCTTCGATGGCAAATGGAGTCGCAGGCGATAAGCGAGCTGGGTCGCAGGAGATAGGTGAACTGAATCGCAGGCGATAACCGAGCTGGGTCGCAGGCGATAATCGCAGGCGAGCAGTCGAAGAGAGAAACTGGGTCTCAGGCGAACAGGCCTCTCTCTCATACATGTGCGCGCACACACACACACACACACGCACACACACACGAGCGCACGGAGAAGAAAAGCGAGCGTAACAGCAGGTCGTGAACCCTAGAACGCAGCGAACCAGAGCTCCTCGTATGCTCTCACCGCCTCCCTTCACACACACACACACACACACACACACACACACACATATTTGTGTATGTATATATATATGCATACATACATATATATCTATATATACGTACATATATACACACACACACACACACACATATATATACATACACACACACACACATATATACATATATACATACATGTATATATATATATATATATATATATATATATATATATATATATATATGTATGTATGTATGTATGTATGTATGTATGTATGTATGTGTAAACATATATGTATGTATATATATCATAGTCACAAGGGACAGGGGACGGTGACGGTCAGGGGACGGGGACGGGGGACGACCATAAGTAGGAAATGGGGACGGGGGAGGGAACGGCACTCAAAAAATACCTTTTTTTTAATTTTTCTACTCTACACTTATTCTACTTTGGAAGTACATCAAATGAGCACAAATTTACACTAAAATGGTAAGCTTTTGTGTCATATTAATAATTAAGTAGATACAAAATGAGTCATGACTCAAGAGTCAGGAGTCAGGACTAAGCCTTAAGGAGGCAGAATACATGGACGGACTCAAATGAGTCAATGACAAAAAAGTGCTGAAGACTAGAGGCTAGAGGCTAGAGCTAAGTAGTAAGGCCCATGAATCATGATCCATGAATGATCATCCACGTGAAGTGCTTGCCTCATGGTCATGGGGAGCTTGTGCCAAAGAAGCATCAAGCTCATCCTCAGTCTCATCCTCACTGGTATGCTGCTCCTGCACCTCATCCTCTTGTTGCTCTTCTTGTTGACTCATCTCCCACTCGGTGAAGGAATCTGCCTTCTTGGTCACGCTCTTGCAAAGCATTCGCAAGTTCGCGCTGACGAAGACAAGGTCATTGGCACGCTCTACCCCGAGTCGGTTCCTCTTCCTAGAGGCAATGTGGTTGTAGGTACTCCAAAGTTGCTCCAAGCAAGAGGAGCTGACGGCCTGGCTAAGTATGCGGATGGCAAGCTACTGCAGCTCCGGTCCATCTGAACCAAAGTCCTCCCACCATAGAGCAGCACCAACTTTGGAGCGGTCAACCTGTGCATCATGACAGCCATAGGAGCCATGAAATGACCTGTACATCGAAAGCTGGTCTCTGATCTTGCGCCTAACCGATGCATCAGGCACAAGACGATCCAAGATGATCCTCCATCCAGCGCTCACCTCTCCCGGTCGCTCTCCTGCTTGTTGCCTTGGAATTCTGGGTCCACCACATAAGCTGCTGCATGCAATGGAGAGTAGTAGGAATTCCACCTTCCTAGACACAAGGCATGGATCTCCTCGTATCTGTCTTCGTCAGGCACGAAGTCTTTCAACTTCTCTATCATGCGATCCATGGCCTCATAGACCTTGCCTATGCATGGTTACATAGCGTCTACAATCCTCAATACGTGGACTATGGGCCTCACCATAGCATCTGTGGTCTTCACACGCTCCCACCAAGAAGCGTCATCCGCCCGTAGCCTACACTCTTGGCCAGTGTTTGTATGGGACTCTTGCATGGTGACAAACTCGTCGCTAAGGAAAAGCCCCCTCAAAGCACCGCTACAATCCTTCAACCGGCCCAACATGAGAAAGTTGTAGGCAAACCGGGTGTTGGAATATTTGAGGAGGAGAGAGACAGGACCTCTTGTTGAACTCATGCCGAAGTCTTTGGTGGTTGAGGACAAAGGAGACCATGGTGTTGGCCTCCTCAATGAGCGGGCTAATCCATGGTAATGCCCCGATGTCCTTGAGGAGGTTGTTTAGGCAATGAGCCATACAAAAGGACACCGTGACATGTCCTCCCGCCGCCCTATTGGAAGGCTCCCCATCCGCAACAAAGCCCACTACATGGTCGGGGCCAACGATCTCCATGGTGGTAGCCCACTCCGCCGCAAGCACATCCGCGCTCTTCCCAGTGCCGGATGCATCATGAGATGAGATGAAGTACATCTCTCCGCGGGAATATGCAACCATGCCGTGAATACTCCTCTTGCGGGTGTCACTCCATCCATCCACAATGAGAGAGACTCCGTTCCTCTCCCATTGCCGCTTTGTGTTGTCGGCCGCTTGCTCTACAATGCGCTTCTCCTTCTCGAGCAATGTAGTGCGCAAGCTCTCGGATGAGGGGGGCGTATAGGTTGAGCCATACTCCCCAATCTTCTTAACCATGACCTTGAAGTATTCTGATCTATTCAAGAAAGTAATTTACTAATGAGAAGGGGACTAGGATGATGAAAACATGAATGATGAATTGGCAATGATTGATTGCACTTACCTAGCTGCTTGAAAGGCAATGTGGTCGTGGAAGAAGAAGCGGGCCACCGCCATATCCACCTCCTCCTTCAACTTGGGCTTCCAATTCTCCCCTGTTGCCATATATATATAGGCAGTGATGTGTGTGAACACACTTAGGACCGCCGGGGCACTTTTTCCCTCTTTAGGAGGTTTTTTCCCCCGGCTTGTATATACGCCCATCCTTCTAGGGCTAACTTATCTTTTGTACATTGACACAATCTAATACACTTTGTGTTGTGTGCATTCTTGCTTCTTCTTCTCCAAGCTTGGTGTGCTTTCCTGTAACCCTAATTCCAACAATTGGTATCAGAGCAGGCATCGGCTTCCAGGGCTACACCGCCAGTACCCTCCGACTCACGTTCTCCGATTGAGGTGTTTTCATCATTTTTTGCAGAAATTTCGACAGTGCAGTTTTCTGCAAAACAGGCATACGTACTCTATTGTGGACTGTGCTACATAGCACAAGTTGTTTTCTGTTCAGTCTTTGCTTCATTACAGGTAGCTTTTGCATCAGTTTCAGTCAGTGGCCATGGCTGATAACAGCAATGATGTATTTCGCATGTTGTCTGCTGAAGACAAACTGGATGGAGACAGCAACTACTCACTTTGGGCATACATGATGCAGCATGTTTTGGTTGCAAAAGGAGTGTGGAACATTGTGCAGGGTATGGATGTACGTCCAGGTTCTGTGGATGTAGGATCTGTTGAGGATGTTGCAGGTTCTAGCAGCTCTACTGTTGCTGCTGTTTTATACCCACTGCTGAACAAGCTCGTTGGGATGGTAAAGATGCGCAGGCTCATGCCTTGATTGCACTTTCTGTCAAACGTAACATCACCCCACATATTCGTTCAGCTAAAACAGCAAAACAGGCTTGGGATATTCTAGCTGGTTTGTATGCAGGTCGTAACGAGGCAAAAGTCGCTTACCTGCGTAAAGAGCTAGAATTGAAGATTATGCAAGAAGATGATGACATGAATGTTTTTCTTGCTGAGATTAAAGATCTCAAAGAACAGTTGATTTCTGCAGGTGAGATTATTCCTGATCATTCTCTTGTGCAGACTGTTCTTGATGCTTTACCTGAGACATATCAGACTTTTGCTTCCACGTGGAGACTTCTTACTGAGGACAGACCTGATGCTGTCAAGTATGATACTTTAGTCAACAAGCCCTTGCAAGAAGCGCAGTCCAGGCAAAACAGGGCCAGGCAGCGTGCAGTTGATCAAGCATTTATTGCTGCCCAGCAGCAGAGAAGAAGTGGTAAGGCAGTCCCTTCCACTGTTTCTTCTCCTATTAGTAGGTTTGCAACTTCTTTTCCTTCCACAGGTAGCAACAATAAGTCTGAGAAGGCTCTTGATAAAGGCAAGAAAAAGACCAGGTGCAACTATTGTAAGGCAAATGATCATGTCATTAAGAATTGCCCTAAGCTAAAGGCTAAAGAGGCAAAGAAGAAAGAGTCAAATGCAGCCACAATAGCGGATGCTTCTACAAATGCAGATTCTACAAATGTTGTACAGGATACAGAATGGGCGTTTAGCGTGTATTGCCAGTATGACCCATCTGTACATGATGCATGTTTGGCAGTTTCTGTTGACTCTCATGTATGGTATTTTGACAGTGGTGCTACAAAGCACATTACCTCGCATCGTGATATGTTCACTTCTCTTGAGGCTGTCCCTAATGGGAATACTGTCACATGTGCCAATAATGCTTCTTACCCAGTGAAGGGCATTGGTAAAATTATGCTTACTGCTGCAAATGGCAGCGCTTTCACACTTTCAGATGCTTTGTATGTGCCAGGGATAAAGAAGAATCTATTGTATGCTTTGTATGTGCCAGGGATAAAGAAGAATCTATTGTCTGTCTCTGCGCTTGCTAGACTTGGACTTGTAGTCAAATTTGTGGATGACAGATGTACTGTTCATGATTTGACTTCTGGTGATACGATTATTGTATCTGGCACCTTGTTTCGTGGGCTGTATAGGCTCAATTCTTATGACAAGTGTGTGGAAGATTCAGCAAATGCAGTTTCTGATGAAAAGGCAGTTTCAGATGCAAAACTATGGCATGCTCGTTTTGGTCATCTGAACTTTGCTAGTTTGCTGCGTTTGCAGAAATTTGATATGGTTGCTTCATTACCCCCTCTTGAGACACCATTGAAACATGTTTGTGAAGGCTGTATTTTGGGTAAAATGCAGCGTTCTGCGTTTCCAAAGGATGGTTCTGTGCGGGCCACTCGCAAATTGCAACTTGTACATAGTGATGTATGTGGGCCTATGCAAACTCCGTCATTTGGTAAACACTTGTACTTTGTGACTTTCATTGATGATTACTCAAGGCATGCATGGGTATATCCACTAAAGGCAAAGTCCGAAGTGTTTTTGTGCTTCAAACAGTTTTTGCTTATGTTGAAAATGTATCCAATTGTAATGTGGGCATCCTCCGTTCTGATCGAGGGGGGGAGTACATGTCTAAAGAGTTTGATGCATTTTTGGCTAGTCGTGGGATAAAACACCAATGTACAGTGCCGTATACCCCTCAGCAAAATGGTGTTGCTGAGAGAAAAAACAGGTCACTTATGGAGATGGCACGATGTATGGTCAAGAGCCAAGCTTTGCCACATGCATTTTGGCTTGAGACTATCATGTGTGCTGCATATGTACTCAACAGGTGTCCCACTAAGGCCTTGCAGTCTATTACTCCATACGAAGCTTGGCATGGCAGGAAGCCTTCTATTGGTCACGTGCGTGTCTTTGGTTGCTTGGCCTATGCTTTAGTGCCTATGCAACAACGCAGAAAATTGGATGATAAGGCTGTCATCAAATGCATTTTTGTTGGTTACAGTGCTGAGAGTAAGGGTTACAGATTGTATCATCCGCAGTCAAAGCGTATCTTGATTAGTCGAGATGTTGTTTTTGTGGAAGATGCTGTGCAGCCCTTGTTATCATGTACCAAAAAGACAGGTGTGAGCTCACGAGATGTATTTGATACATTGTTGCCTCTATTTACAGGTGGGAATTTAAATGTAAGTCCTAATGAGGCAAATATTCAGCCTATGCAGATTTCAAACGACATCATAGATCAGCCTATTTCTGATGCAGATTTACAGGATGTAATTTATGAGGATAGAGCTGAAAATGAGCAGGCTAGAGGTATGCCTAAATGGCTGGTGCAAACCTTGCGTGATAGTAAAATTGATGCACCTATGCCTAGTCGTACTCGTTCAGGTTCTCAGCATGCCTCTTATGCATCAGATTGTTATGCTTTGGCTGTGTCTAGTATGTGTAAAGAGGAAGAACCTCTTTCATTTGATGAGGCACAAAAATCAGAAAATTGGTTGGCTGCAATGCAAAGTGAATATGATGCTATAATGAAGAATGGTACATGGTCTTTGTGTGATTTGCCTATTGGTAAAAAGGCCATTGGATGTAAGTGGGTTTTTAGGTTGAAACGAAAGCCAGATGGCAGTGTTGATCGCTATAAGGCTAGACTTGTTGCAAAGGGTTATGCTCAAGAAAAGGGCATTGATTTTGATGAGACCTTTGCTCCTACTTGTCGTATGACTACCATTCGTAGCATTTGTGCATTGGCAGCTCATAATGGTTGGAATGTACATCAGTTGGACATAAAGACTGCGTTCTTGAATGGAGATTTACATGAGGAGGTGTATGTATCGCAGCCTCGTGGTTTTGTTCAAAGAGGGCAGGAAAACAAAGTGTGCAGGTTGAAAAAGGCTTTATATGGTTTAAAGCAAGCTCCACGAGCTTGGTATGAAAAGATACATGCATATTTGACTGCACATGGTTTTCAGAATAGTCCAACAGAAAGCACTTTATATGTTAAATGTGTGGATGATGTACATCTAATCATTGCTCTCTATGTGGATGACATGCTGCTTACAGGACCAAATGAAAGTCATATTGCTGATTTTAAGGCTGATTTGAATGCCTCTTTTGAGATGTCAGATTTGGGGCATTTGCATCATTATTTGGGGATACAATTTAAGCAGTGTGATGGAGGTATTACTTTGTGTCAGACAAAGTATATTGAGACATTGTTGCGGAGATTTGGCCTTGAAGACTGCAAGCCTATTGCTACTCCAATGGAGACAGGTTTGAAGTTGAGTCTTCATGATGCTGGAGATCACTTTGATGTCACACTCTATCAGACAGCTGTTGGTTGCCTCATTTATGTATGCATTACGAGGCGGACATTCAGTTTGCAGTCTCACAGGTGAGCAGGTTTATGCATAGCCCAGGGTCTCAGCATTGGAAGGCAGTTAAACGCATCTTTCGCTACTTGAGTGGCACCATACATCTTGGGTTGTTTTATCCCAAGGGGGGATCGTTGCCGCCAGATTTACATGCTTTTTCGGACTCAGATTGGGCTGGTTGCTATGACACAAGAGTGTCCACAAGTGGTTTTTGTTTCATGCTCGGTAGCTCATGCATATCTTGGTTGAGCAAGAAGCAACCTACTGTGGCCACTTCTAGTTGTGAAGCTGAGTACATGGCAGCTTTCACAGCTACGGTTGAGTGTGTGTGGCTCAGACGGCTTATGGCTGACTTGGGTGTTGGACAGGAGTCTGCCACCTCTATCTTCACTGACAGTCAGAGCGCATTGGCAGTTGCGAGAAATCCAGTTTTTCATGCTCGCACAAAGCACATTGAGGTGCATTATCACTATGTCAGGGAGAGACTCTCAGCAAGAGAGATCAGCTTGGCCTATGTGCCAACACAGGACAACCTCGCCGATCTTTTCACAAAGGCGCTTCCTCGTGAGAAGTTCGAAGCTTTCCACAAAGCTTTGGGCTTGCTTCCCTTTGTGGACTGATCTACTTCAGGCATGGCACTCCCCTATACATGAGTGCCAACTCTCGTTCACACCATCACTCCCAGGGGGGATTTGTTGCCATATATATATAGGCAGTGATGTGTGTGAACACACTTAGGACCGCCGGGGCACTTTTTCCCTCTTTAGGAGGTTTTTTCTCCCGGCTTGTATATACGTCCATCCTTCTAGGGCTAACTTATCTTTTGTACATTGACACAATCTAATACACTTTGTGTTGTGTGCATTCTTGCTTCTTCTTCTCCAAGCTTGGTGTGCTTTCGTGCAACCCTAATTCCAACATCCCCAAGTGTAGATTGTCGCCGTGGGCCACGTAATGATTGAGAGGCCGTGGAGATGGAGGGTGCCGGCGTCGTGGATGGAGTAACATTCCGACTTGATGGTGAAGGTGATGGTGTGTATGATCCCGATCCACCACATGACTCCATTGTAGAGGCTTGAGTTTCTCTCCCCATCGTTGCGGGATCCACGGCCACTCGTGGTGTCCTTGTCGCTTCGACCGCTTCGTTGACGCTAAGCTTGTCAAGAAGTTCCCGTCTCTTCTCGGGCATCACATTCGTGCAAAACCTCACCTCATGCCCCTCGCACTTTGTCGGCGCCACCCGTTCGCCGGTACGGGCAAAGCTTGCATACCCATGGCCGAGAACCGCCTCCATGAACGGATGGGATGTAGTTAACCTCCTCCCACCATGTCCATCCCGTTGTCCTTCTACGAGAAGCCCCGGCACGTGAGGAGGATGCCATGGTTGAAGATGGCTTGACTCTTGAGCCTTGAGGAATGAGAGAGAGAGAGAGAGAGAGAGAGAGAGAGCCTAGAGGCATAGAGGCTAGAGCCTAGACTCTAGAGGCTTGGAAGTTGGAAGACTCAAGAGGCTTGAAAGTTGAGAGAGAGAGAGAGAGAGAGAGAGAGAGAGAGAGCCTAGAGGCATAGAGGCTAGAGCCTAGACTCTAGAGGCTTGGAAGTTGGAAGACTCAAGAGGCTTGAAAGTTGAGGGAGAGGTGAGAGAGAGAGAGAGAGAGAGAGGCCTAGAGCCTAGAGGCTTGGAAGTTGGAAGACTCAAGAGGCTTGAGGGAGAGGTGAGAGAGAGAGAGAGCAAGAAAGAAAGAAAGAAAGATTTTATTAACGTCTTCCAAAAGACCGAACTCGGTATATGAGACAAATCAGTGTACCTGTATGGGGTATCCTCTGTCATCCCAACAAAATGAAAAAGTACTGAACTAAAAAGCTGAATCTGGGTGTGCAATAAGTACAATGAGTGGTGAAGGGGATGGAGCTCTATTACTAGGAGAATGCAAAGCTATATGCATGGAGTATACAATCATGATATGCAACCTAGCTAGATCCATCCTGTACCATACTGGGAGTATAAAATGGTATACATCAATGAAGGGGGTGTCCACAGCTCCCTGAAGAACATGCCTGGGTGTGCTCTGAAGCGAGCCAGTCGCTCCGCACGCTCTCTGTGAAACTGAGCTCTGATCTCTGTCATCTCTCTCTGGTATAGGCGTGGTGTCCGAAAGCCAGGTGTCCTCTGTCTTCTGCGGGCTCTGAGTGTCTCTACTCTCTGGAGAGTAATTCCCTGCCGTGTAGGGGCTGGGAGTGGGATGGATCTCTGAAAAAATGTACTAATCTGTTTCTATCGTCCCCCCTTTGGAGCTGTCTGAGCCTGTAATGATGTCTCTCTGTGGCACTGTATGTCTAGAATGAATCTCCCCAGTATGCGCTGGTCTGCTGCCTCAAAGATCTGGCGTAGGGAATGTGGCTCTTTGAATAAAATGGGATATCTCTCTCTGATGGCTGTATATGCTCTGCATGTGCATACATAATGCTCCTCACTCTCCACCTCCTCTCTGCACAATCTGCATACCCTCTCCTCTCGGGGGATCCGTGCTGCTTTGCCAATCTCAATCTCCAATCGGTGTAATGAAACTCTAAGCTGACCAATAGCCACTCGGGAGCCGTGTGGTAAAAAGCCCTCCATGTATCTAGGCCTCTCTATAAATCCATCATCAGTGATACTCATGAAGTGATCTCTGTAGTATAGCATCTTCGGTGGAAGAGGCTGTGTAGGCGATATCCATGTCTCTCGTGTATAGAGCTGCCATAGATCCTGTCTCAATACTCTGTTCCTCTCACTATGAGAGAGACGGATATGTGGTGCATCCCTGTCATACTGGAATGGTGGTAGATGATCCATGTCTAGGCCATGCTGTGAGAACCAATGTGTGACCTGTGCATACCATGATCCTCTATCTCCTGCCTCAGCCAGCTGTCTAGATGCCTCAAAAGCTGTGTATGACAATCTGTCCTGTGGCATCTCTCTGAATCTGTCTAGCAGGCATATAGTCTGAAATATGGCCTCTACCATCATAGGAGGCACAACAAACTCTGCTCGGATAATGTCATGAGGTACTGACGGTTTGCTGCGTATCATGCGTGCCATCATGAGGGCCTGTGGTCTCTCTATCTGTGTCCACCAATGGGTAGCAAGGCCTGGCGCGCCCATACCGCTGCTCCATACATCAATGCCGGTGTGACTAATGTGTCAAATAGCCACCCCTTCGTCCGGGGCTCCTGAAAATGCGCCTGGTGGCAGTGTCTCTCTAGCATAGCCAATGCTGCATATCCCCGTGTCAATCTAGCTCTGGTTGCTGAACCCATGGTGAAGCGTGTGGCTGCTACAGAGAAGGTAACCCCTAGGTACACGTATGATGTCACCACCTCCACCTGGCGTCCTGTGAGAGTGAATGTCAGCTGACTCCTGCCCTGTCTCGATGTATGAAAGATCATAACCTTGGTTTTCCCAATGTTCACAGTAAGACACCTCTGTGTGCAGAAATCATCGAGTGCATGTAGATGCTGCTGTAGACCACCTGCAGACTCAGACACTAATACAATATCATCAGCATAAAGCATAATATGTACTGAGGTACCTGCTAAATCAACTCCCCGTGTAATGAAGTCAGCCACCTCATCAATGTATAACCCAAATAGCGTGGGGGAAAGTGGGCATCCTTGCTTCACACCAATGGTGCTAGCAATAGTCTGGGACATACCTCCTGGACATCTGACTCGCCCAAAAACCTGCTCATATAATGCATAGATGCCCCATGTCATATCTGCTGGTATGCCAAGAGACTGCAGGCGCTGAAAGAGCCTCTCTCGTGGTACTGTGTCAAATGCCTTGCGGAAATCCACAAAGCAGCAATAGAGCTTTCTCTTCCTCACTCTGGCCTGATCAATCATACATCTCAAAGTGAATACATGGTCAATGGTAGAGAAAGCTCTCCTGAAGCCTGCCTGCCCTGATGAGCGTAAACCTGCTCGCTCAGCATATAAGCTAAGCTCTTGCTCCAACACTGCACCATAGAGTTTGGCCAGCACGCACGTGGCCAACCATAACCTGCTCGGATCGAGCATATCCCCTGTTTTGTGAATCGGCACAATGGTGTGCATCGTCCACTCCGCAGGCAAACCCTCTGCTAGTGCCCTGTTAAACAGGTGTGCAAGAAAAGGAGCCAAAGAATCTATTGCATATATGCGATGCTCACCCCGCAGGCCCATATGGTCAGCGGCCCGTCCATGCTGTAGGCGGCGGATAGCTTCCTGTACCATCGAGTGGGTAAAGAAGCTAGCTGTGGTAGGTCGAGGCTCCTATGGCTGAGGTATAGGTGGCTGCTGTGGGGCGTGGTATAGGCCCTTTGCATATGTGTGCCATGTCTGTGGGTCTGCAATAGGTGTCGGTGTCCGGGGCTCTCGGAAGTGCCGCCATGAGACAGGTCTATCTCTACTCATGAAGAAATGAAAGATCTCTAGCTCCTGTATCTCTGCGAAGGCCCGCCTTTTGCAGCGAGTAAGTCTCCTCATCTCTCTCCTCGACTCCTGCTCTGTGATGGCTCCCAAGGCTCTCTGTATGCGGAGCCGTGAGTATGAGCTCTGCACTCGTCATCATACCATCTGTTCTGGGGCATAGTCCCAGATCTCGCAGGCTCTCCTGAGTGTACACGATGTGGGAAGCTCTGTAATGCAGCCGTGTGTAGGAGTGATGCTAGCTGGGCTGTAATGGTATCCATAGGTGTCAGGGGATCCATGAGTAGGAGCCCATCCTCTACTCTGCCAGTGTATATGTCTGCCATGTCATGTGTGAAGTAGATGGTAGTGTGTGGCGTCGGTATGTGGGGGGCTGGTGATATTGGTGATCCGGCTAGTGAAAATGCCAAGTATGTATGATCTGCCCCAATAGGACGAGGTGGAATGGAGAATGAGGTGACAAGCTGTGATGCCTCCAAAGACCCCATAATGTAGTCTACCACAGTGCCTTTGGTCCGTGTATGACCCCCATGTGGGAAGCATGTCAGCCCTCCTGATCCCGGCCACTGTAGCATCCCGTTATAAATAACGAGACGATGCTTGGCTCCCAACTCTAGTAAGTGGTCCCCTTAATGTCCTCTGTCTGGTCCAGTGTCCTCTGATGCCCGACTAGCCCCTATCTCCTCTGGATCCACAGGGTGGAGGATCTCCATGTCATCAGTCATACACCTCACACTGTCTGCTCTGTGTGTGGGCATTGAAGTCGCCCGTAAGAAATACTTCCCCTAGTGTAGAATAATGCATAATCTCCTCTGACAGACAAGTGTATGGCGAGGCTTCTGTC